>NC_142503.1:118522187-118836250 GCF_057876585.1 Rhinolophus sinicus | reverse complement strand
AATAATTAACAAGTAGGATACTAGGGGGCCTTATTCCCCTAACCAACCAATACTTGGGCAAGAGCACATACCAGGGAGCTGTCTCATCCCTCCGTCTGGCCAGGGGGGCCATTCATTACCCTTCATCTTCCAGCAGACCACGTCTCTGTCAGCATCCCATCCTCATCACCGAAACTGTCAATAACTGTGAGGGGTCTGAGACTTTACTTGCAAGCTAATAAGTTAGTCTGGCACAGCTTTCGGGATGCTGGCGGAAGACATGTGATTCCAGGGTCACACGCAAAGGCCTTTATTACTCACAGCAACAGTTACAGTATCATCTTCTTGTTCTGGTCCCCAGTTCCCACATGACAATGCAGAGGGCCAGGTGATACCAGTACATGCAGAGGGAACCCACATCTTTTCTACTGCCCTGTGCTCCAGAAGGAGACACTATCTCACAAGGCTCTACGCAAACCTGCCCTTTGTTCTGCGGGGAGACACTGTCTCTTCTCTATATTCTCTATCATGCAAACCTCCTTGAAAAATACTCCAAATAAAGGCAATCAGTACCTCTGCTTGCCAGACATACAGGAACAGGAGACCCATAGAGAATTGTCTAATACTTTTTTATAAACAGATGAAGTGCAATGATCTCCCCATTTGTTATTTACTAACAAATAGGCTAGACTCTTAAATCAGTTGGTGAGAATACACCTCCCTGATTTATTAATTATTTTGTATTTATGTATTCATTATTTTGCTTGAGAGAATATGAATACAGCTCAAACATAACTATATCCAACTTTTAACTGCAAGACTAAATTATATATTAACCTCACCATCCCTACCTATAGTGATGACAGAAACTGACTCTTTAAAAATACCAAATATTTCTATAGAGTGCCAAAAAAATGTATACACATTTTAAGAAAGGAAATAACTATTTAAATTGTAATACTCAATATACACCAATAACAAAAGAGGAATACAAGTCATGTTTGACTTCTGCAATTACAAGAGGTGCTCAAAGTGGTTGCCATCAGCGTCCAGACACTTCTGATTACGGCAAACTACTGCTTGAGCAACATTGACCAAAGTGTACACTTGCATACATTTTTGGGGGGTACCCGGTATTGTTACCTCCAGACTAGAAAACATCACAAATCTAGTCCTAAAATTTAGGACCAAAAATACTTACATTTTTAAAAAACAGCACAACTTATTCTGGAAAGCATACTAAAATATAATACGAGGTGTGATCAAAAAATACAGTGTATGTTTAAATTTTAAAAAAAAGTATTACAGTAAAACGCACATTGTTATTAATCTCTCTCAAAATAGTCCCCCTTGCTTCAAACACACTTATTCCATCCTTCTTGCCACTTTCTACAGTTCTGGAAGTCCTCTTTCATGAGTGTCTTTAGTTGTGCTGTCATGGTTGCCTCGATGTCCTGAATCAATTCAAAACATTTACCTTTCATAGTCATTTTGACTTTGGGGAAGAGCCAGAAGTCGCACGGTGCCAGATCTGCTGGATAAGGTGGATGAGGACACACGATAACGTTTCTATTTGACGGACATTGCCATACCAGAAGCGATGTGTGACACAGAGCCCTTCCACTGCGATCACAAAATAAACTGAATGCTGCTGCCAAGTGCCAGCCAACAGAAAGGCAGAGTTCTTCAATACGGGAAGCAGCATGTGGAACTTTAGTAACAGTGTGTGACAAGTTTCAACTTGTTTGATGCAGTCAGTCGGGCATGAGCTACAGTCGAGAGGTGTGTTTTAAAGGGAGCCATAAATCATGGATCACGAACAACGCATTAACATGAACTGGGCAAACGGTTTCATCCTCCATCATGACAATGCTCCATGTCACACATTGCTTCTGGTATATGGCAATTTCTGTCAAATAAAAACATTACGGTGTGTCCTCATCCACCTTATTCATTGGATCTGGCACCGTGTGACTTCTGGCTCTTCCCCAAAGTCAAAATGATTCAGGACATTGAGGTAGCCATGACAGCTCAACTAAAGATATTCATGAGAGAGGACTTCCAGAACTGCTTCAGAAAGTAGCAAGAATGATGGGATAAGTGTGTTCCAAGCGAGGGGGAGTATTTTGAGGGGGATTAATGGCAATGTGTCTCTTACTGTAATAAATTTATTTAAACATTCACTGTATTGTTTGATCACACCGTGTATGTCTAATTTTTTAAATTAGTAATACTTTTATGTTGAGAGACGTGTTAAGGTATACTTACTGCTTATCTGTCCATAACAATCAATTCAGAAATATAAATACTAGATCAATATTTAACAATTGAGGAAAAAAATATACTGCTACATCAGATTATTTTTATCTTTGAATTTAATGAGTTTACATCAAAAAATTAGGTAGTCATTTTATTACATTTAAGGAATAAAAATATTTTAAAAAAATACAAAGAGTGAAAGCATTTTAACCAAGTTTATGTTTCTTTTTGCTATGGTTTTTAACAATTCATCTCATCATATCTTACTGCAATGAGCAAATACATTTGCAGTACCCTTTACAATCATGAAACTAAACATAAGAAAATACATCATTAATCATGGCCCTCAGAGGAAACTGATTTACTTTCTGTTAAAAACTCTATGGTATATAAGCATTACACAATAATGCTACTTAACCACCTTTTATCACAAGAATCATCACCAAAGTTTTCTGGAAATGAGTCCACATAAGAATTAAATATTTAGAATGTAAATATATCATATCCTGAAAACAACATCAGACTTTCCATGGTACCATTGTCTTCTAAAGCATCATTGCCATGATTTCATAATATTTCATTAAGTAAAAGATCCTATTTTCTTTGATCATTACCCTATTACCCTATTTTGGGAAATAGTGAACGAAATTATAGTCCTTTATTTGTTGTTCTGATAAACATGCTGTAATAAACATCTTGATAAATATAAAAAAGAATTAAATATTTAAAAGGTGAAATGTTCCTTATTTTTAACTTTAGCAAGATCTTCCTTTTTCATTGTTAAGAAACACTGTAATAGTTTTAAAGCAGAGCTGTTAGAGTCTAGATAGCTAAAACTGTACTCCTGAGGTCAAACTTACAGAAAAGTTTTTTGTAAATAGTTCTCAATAAAATATCCTCCCCTCCCCAGCCCCCAGCCCCAGTTCTTACAAAACTTTGGTCAAGAGTAGAAATATGTCCAGGCAGATGTATATGCCATACAATAGCAAGAACAATAAAGCCTAACTAATGACTTTGGGTTTTAGAAATAGAAGGCAATTAAAATGTACTCAAAGTTACATTAAGAAAAGCTTTCACTGGGTAATATTTAAACAGTCACAAAGGTTAAGAAAATACTGATATCAAAGTACAAATGACTAGAATGTTAAAATAGACAAAAACAGCTGTACAAGAGCTTCTTTCAAAATTAAAAATAAAGAACACAACACATGAGTCAGGATTGTTTTCCTGTTCTACTCATGAATTTCAGTCTTTATATTCATAGGGTTGGTTATGTTGACATCTAGAAGTTCTTATGACATCTGATGAAGTCTCATTCCAACTTCAGAGGTTGGTTCTTCACTAAGGGACCTCTCGATTCTGGTCACATCTTCGTCATTGTACAATTTCAAAGTAGTGTAGGATCGCCATGATGTGCTGAGGCATGAAGACGTAGCCTGTGTACAGTGCCATCCCCACGAAGGAAACCAGCATGGAATCTGCGTGGTAGTTAAGGAAAATCACTATCTTTCTTAATTTACTCAAAACTAAATCCCAACACTTTTCAACAACTGTGATGGGTGGAAGTACCCATTCGCTTGATACTTTCCTCACCATCACTTTCCAAGGTAGTTACTGTTATTCTCCCCATTATACTTCAAAGTATCAGCCTGCTTCAAATTAAACACAGAAAGTGACACTGTTCAACCAAAGAAACAGAAATGTATAGGAATAAAATTATATATAATGACTGCAGAAGGTCTACCAACTTGAATAAGTAATAAGAATGTATGATCCAAGAATTGTAGATTTAGATTAGAATGTGGCTAAAAGCATGGGCTTTGGGGTTAAAGCCAAAATCAATTATATACTAGTGACACATAAACCAACAGCACCTGCTATTAAACACTTATTATTATGACAATTAAACTTCACAACAGGAAATAAAAGTAATCTCAATAATCAAAACAATAAACATTCTGTACAGTGTTCCTTCTCATTCCAAAAGGAACTGAAAGTGTATATATGCAAATCAACAAGGGGCCCTCCTCTAGGGCCGCACAAAATACTGCTAACAAGTATTATATAAAATCTAAGAGCTTTTCATTTTGCAGTGTTGTGGCCATGCTAAGAGGAATGACTGCTTCTGAACTAGGACTATGTTTTATTCATTTATTCACTCATTAATTCATTCATATTCTTCCTCTCTACCCCTGGCCCCTCTTTCATACTTTTCAGGTCTACATACTAGTAGTTAGTTCTATAATACTTTACATTCTTTTATGAGAAGATAGGGTTTATATAAACAATGTGCTTACTACTAACTAATATTTGTATAACAGTGTAGTTGACAAACCTCTTTTATCTATTATCTTGCTTGACTCTTACAGAATGACTGTGAAATGTTTACTATAACTATCACTCCTCAGAGGCTGATAAAACACTGAGTGACTTGTCCAGGGCCATGCAAGCTGTCTTTAGAGCCAGAGAGCAAACCAAAGCTATCTGACTCCAATTCTAAATTCATTCCCCTCGTCCAGCAAATACAGTTAAAAACTCTCCCATCATTTTTTTTATTTCCTTTTTAGCCTCTCTTAATCCAGTTCTTTCTTAAACTAGCACCTATTTCACACTTGATTTCTTCTTTAAAAAAAGCTCCCTGCTCCCGTATCACTCACTGCTCAGCACCCACACAGCTGTCTGACTTCTCCCCCCCGGGCTACACACACTGCTCTCAGCTTATCAAATCCAGTTGAACTGACACTATATTAGTCTTTCCTCTTCAAAACTCTCTCCTCCCTAGGCTGAGGTATTCTCTAGGGCTCGCCTCTCATCTCTCTCACCATTTTCCAGTTTTACTGGCTCTTTGTACCTTATATGAATTTTGTGCTTTTCCCGCAAACCTCCACTCCACGCCTCCTCCTAGTATAGCAGCCAGCGTGCTGTTGGAGTGCCTCGCCCTATCCCATCTCCAGGGACAAGCCCTAACTGACCTCAACCAATTAGTAAATGCTTCCCCCTTTGTAACAATGCTCACCCCAAAAAGTGATCAACCAGCTCAAAGCTTAGGACTTCTGCCAGGAATTCAGAAGTGCAAATTAAATTCTCTCTTTCCACCGTGAATATGCAATTTGCTGAGGATTCCTGGAATCACTGGCCTCACTTTGCCTCCATGAGGAAAGCAAGACTCAGAACAAAGCTGACTCACGAAGGTGATGGAACAACAAATATCTCAGAAAAACGGAGCCAGAACCCTGATCACACCACCCTGAAGCGCACCCCACCACTGGATTTTCTGATCCATAAACCAATAAATTCCCTTCACGCTCAGATTTTGAGTGTGAGTTAGATTTTCTTTGTTACTTGTAGCTGAAAGCATTCGAAACAATAAAAATGGGGTTGCCAGTGTTTTGTCTTGGGCCCTATATATTCTTATAACATAATTAATTACCTTCATGTTGTTGACATGACATGTTGTTGCAAATTATTTCCCACCACTGAACATTTCCACCTGACATTCCATGAGGCACCTCAAATTCAACAGAGCCAAAACTGAACTCATTTTCTCCAAAAGAACTCTCCTATGAGTCCTGTTTTTTCTACTTGAAAGTAGTTGATATAGCTCTTTGATGTGAACTATTTCATATGACTATTGATTAACTATTTGCCTAGTCATCCAATCTAGAAACTTCTTTGATTCCTTCTCCCCACATTCAAATTATCTAAAACTTCTCAGTTCTTCCCAACCCCTACGAAAGACTCTTATAGCTCGTGTCCCCTACCCTCATCAATGATAAATGACTGAGGTATGTATCATTCCTTACTTAACCATGTAACGGTCCCATTTGAGGCCTCCAGCCACTGCCCATGCCACTCTTTACTAGAGGGATCCTTTTCAAATGCATTAGGTTTCCCAGTGGCCATAGGATAGCACTTGAAATTCTAAGCCAAGTATGCAATCTTGTCCAAAATACCTGTTTTAGGTTGGAGTCATAAAAGTAGACAGGAATTGAGAGACTGGGACAGGGATTCTTGTATAAGTTACTCTTGAGGGCGTTTTATCAGAAGCAGAGTGAGTAGAGCAGAAGGGGGGGGGGGCAGGTTTAGGGACTCCGCTCCCAAGGGGACTCTAGAACACGAATTGTACCACACAGATGGTGCTGCTTTGAGACAGGGTCCTGACCTTTTGTATCCCTTTATCTGTCAAACATTGGCTTCAGGATGGGCTGAAGAAACACCGCATGAGCAAGACAGCTGCCCTGGCTGAGGGCAGTACTCTGGGAAACGGGGCAGCTAAAAAGCATCAGCCAGCAACGCTCAAAGCAGCTGGGGGACCGAAGCGGGGACCAAGAGCATCTATGCTACTTTTCCACTGTACCTCCCAACGTTCATATCATCCCCTCAACAAACACATCCTACTCACAGCCATATTCCAGCAGTAATGTAGGAAACAACGCTCTGTCTTTTCATACTGCTCTCCCTTTTCTTAAGGTTTAATAGTAATTAAGAATAACAGCAGTAGTAGAAGCTTTCATTTTGTGAATGTCTAGCGTGTTCCCAGCAGTGTTAGGCAGTTCGTCAAGTTCAAAAATATCCTCAGCATCAGAGTAAACAATGGAGCTAATTCCAAACCAAATTAGTAAACTCCAAAAACAGGTGTTTTTAACCACTATACTATAATACCTTCCTGTATACGAAGAGTCCTATTCCTCCTAGTAAAACCTAATCCTTCTTAGAGCCCAGTTAGTTATCTCCTCTTGTAGAAGGCCTTCCCTAACGCTCACTATTTTCCCCATTCTTACCCCAACCTCCTGGCAGAATTAATTACTCTTTACTGCTCATAAAACTCTATATTCATACACTATAGCACGTATCACCTAACATTAGCTATTTGTAGATATACTTATCTCATCCAGATTATCAACTCCTTGAACACAGGAACAATGCCTTACTATGTTCATATCTCCTACGTCTAACATAACATCTAGTCAGTAAGTATTTGATGAATAAAGGAATGGCTCAAGAAACATTATTTGACTCTAGACACCATGGTGCTTTCTACATATTTCACACATTACTATGCTGACAAAATTTACATTGACTACAAAACAGAAAAACAAAATCCATTTCTAAGCAATATTGTATTTTCAGAATGCTTTTTGGTTTTATACAGCTTTTATGTAAGTCTTATAAATGTATACATCAAGCAAATGAAATGATATAGTAATAATTTTCACGTCATTGGCTCAAATTCAAATAAGTGACTACTGAAAACAGCCATTTGATTGATTATATTATATACTCTTTATGACACTATAATTCTCCAATTTAGTATGGAGAACGTACCAGTTAAGGAATGTGCATAAATTAGCCTAACAGAGATTACTCCACTATAAGACAAGACTCTAAAACTTAAGCTCAATTTTGTGAACACTAAATGGTCCAACTTCTAAATTTTTATATGCATATAAAATCATGATGTTTTTCTAAGTGAACAAGAACTTAAGGAAACTTAAATAGCTTGCTTGCTTGATTAAAATATTAGATACTAGAGCGTATGACTTTACATAGCACTATGTTGGGATGCACACGTGTGGAGTAAAAAGAGTAAGAAATAAACAGTAATTATATATACGCGATTCAGGATGATGGTTACTCGGTCGGGTGAAAGGGGGACAGGAAGAAGGGAGAAGCACCTGAGAAGGGGCACAAAGGGGGCTTCAAATGTATTAGTGATGCTTTTCTGCAGCTAGTTGGTAGTATGTCCATATTCATTGTATTATTCTTTACAAGGTTTTTGTGTGCCTGAATAGTCAGTAAGTTTTTTTAATAAATGAGAACTGTCAAGGAAAATGAAACTACACATAGTACTAGACTAAAAACTGTTTTGTGCGAAAGATCTTCCTCCTTTACAAAGTTTGGGTTAGGCATCACTGGATCTAATTTGTTACTAGGAAATAAATAGAAAGTCTTCGCTCCCAGAAATAGAATAAACAACTCTCAATTTGGGTCAAAATAAACAGAAAAGGGGTGGTCAGTTAGCTCAGTTGGTTAGAGCGTGGTGCTGGTAGCACCAAAGTTGCCGGTTTGATCCCTGCATGGGCCACTATGAGCTGTGCCCTCCTTTAAAAAAAAAAAAAAAAAAAAAAAAAAAAAAGGATAAACAGAAAATGACCCAAAATCAACTAAACCTAGATGCAAATGCCAATTTATAAGCTGATCAAAACAAACAAAAAAAAACTTAACCTAACCTTTTACCTAGAGCTACTTATTAAATTTAACTTTCATCCTGTGTCCCCCTCAAAAAAAAATGTTCCTATATTCTGATCTCATTTCTCCTAATTATTTCCAGAAACAATAATTAAATAAGCTGCTAAAAGCAAGTTTTCTATACACTTAAATTTCACAATTATTCCCCAAAATGATCTTCAAGCTCTCAACCATAAGAGACTATTTCAAACTGATTTAACTATAGAGTAACATTCACACTAAGGGAACAGCAGACAACGGGACTGTGAGGAACTTCTACTAGCCTTAGTAACCACCTTACAAAGAAGGCACCTTTTATAAGCAGCTTTCTACAAATGCAATTTAAGCAACGTAGTGGAAATAGCTCCAGAGTACTGAGTTGAATATAAAATGGTAGTTTTATGTTCACTCTTAGAAATAGGTTTTATTGTGACCTTTGTAAGGTTAGGGAAGATGATATTCATCTCCTTAGACGTGTTTTCACAAACACAGCTAAACATATACCATTTAGAGTACACCAGCTGTTATATAATTTGCTGTCTGGTATTTGAGTGGATTTCTCAATGCACTGCATTCTTTAACACACATCTCAAAGTTTAAAGTATCCTTGGCACACTATAAAGTACAAGAAAGGGATACTGGAAACACCATGGCACTGGAGGCGACCTAGGTTTGAGTTGTGACTCTGCCAATCCCTGTGTGTATCAAAACCTCCCTCATCACCAGTCTCCTTAAACTGGGGATGGACACACATCACCTGCCTTTCCAAGTTGATGTGAGAATTTGGAATCAAATTTATTCTGCAACAAAAGGCAATATAATCCTTATTAAAACTATTGTTTGAGGGCCTGGGCATTTAACATCATGACTCAGACCCATGTTTGGGAACCACCCAAGGTCACCCTGCTACTAATTTGTTATTAATTTATAATACAATCCTAGGACATCACAATCTCTCTGGACCTGAGCTGCTTCTCCATAAAATGAAGCTGATTCCTGCATTAACATTTTAGGATCCCACTTCCTGGGAGAGAGCATTTAGACACCACCTCTCAATCATCTTTAACATAAATTTCTCTCTTTCTCTCCGAGGGAGGAAAAGAAGGAGAAGGAGAGAGGAGAAAGAGACAAAATAGGTAAATAATCGATGCTATGAAAGACACATATATTGAAATGTAATTCAAAAAATGCTAATCTTTCTATTTGTCAAACTCTTGTTGTTGTTTGTATAATACAAGTATCAGTAGCTGTACACAAATTAATAATTGGGTCTATATTCTAAAGGGGCTACATGATTCAAGACATATAGAATAAAGTTAGTGAAATCTAGATTATAACAAACAAAAAAACCTCAAAAATTAAAATCTAGGCTTTTCTGGTTTGTGTGTTTATAACTGTCACTACCACTGGATTTTAAGTGCTGAGAGCAGCAGTAGCTCGGCTCAGCAGCCCCCTCGCTTCCATCTGCAGTGCATTGCGAGAGAAAGCAGGGACTGCGCAAATCATTCAGGAACTGACAGAGAACGCACCAGGATATGTGCAGGCACTGAAGATAAACGTGTGTTCAAGGGCTGAGTGAACAATCAGAGATTATTTATAACCTGGACATAACATAAATATTTTATGAATTCAATGGATGTAAAAGCAAGTAGATGCGAAACCATATATCTGCGTGTTGTTTGCTGTTTCTTTAACAGGGATCACCAACTAATCAGAAGCTGGTAAGTTTCTCGATAGGAAAAAGATAAAAATCTTTTCACCCATACAAGGGCTGTCCCCAACCGTTTTCCCAGCAACAACAACAACAACAAAAGCCCAATAACAAAGAGAGGAAATTCTTTAAAGATAAATACAGCAATCAGAAGGAAGGGCACAGAAACTAACACTTCTTGTCCCAACCAATAACTGCACAATCACCTTAGTAACCCATTCATAAGACTTTGGAGAAATCAAAAGTAATTTCTCACTGGGGAAAGGCCAGGGACCTTTGTTCCAGTGGGTATGACTTATACCCTTCTTCAATGCTTTAAGTCTCTCCACTGGTCACATCAAAAACAAAATTCAAATGTCATCGAAAACAATCCAATTTTGTTAGTCAAACTCCTTTTTTAAATCAGTTCTAAAATGCTACTTTTATGCTTAGTACTCAAAAGTTCTGATGAATCTTATTTATTTTAAGGAACCAGCTTATTGAAAATAATAAAGCACTTCACAAAGTATTACTGTCGGCTGTTCAGTGAAAAACCAACCAAAGCCCTAAGTGAAAGCTGTCATCAGCTACCGAATGAAGCTCCAAACAGGAAATCTCCCTCATCGTGGTGGGTTTTTTTTTTCTCTTGACCTTGAAAACCTGGAGATCATCACCAACAGAAATGTCAAGAAAGTTTATTTTTATCAAATACATTAACTATCACTTGATACTTTTCTAGTTGCCTTAAAATGAAAATAAGTGGAAGCTATACTGTTACAGTCATTTCTATGTTAGCCAATTTGATATTCTCGGATCATATTAAAGGATATTACATCAGCATGAGAAGTTGGTGTTTAGCAAGCAAAACCCATTCTCTAAGCTTTCTGTAGTGCTGATTATACCTACATTTGGATATTGATTTTAGAAACCACAACTTGATGACAAACTCTTTAAAAACTAAATAAACAAAAAAAGCATGCTGCTGAAACTAGCAATGACCGCGTTCCACTCTGAGCTGAAATCCTGGAATTGGTTTGTTGCTCTGAGCCCAGAGACACCAAAGCTCTGTACCTTTATAATTAGAGCTCCTATTAACTTCATGAAGATTTGAAGTCCTAAGGTCGGAGGAAAGAAATTCCCAGTCTGCTCTGAAGTATCTATTCTGCTACAATATGTTTTCCGGAACTCAGTGAGCTCACACATGACTAGTAAAGCATAGGAACTGCATTGTCTCATATGGGATATTTCATAAATTAGGGGAGCCACATTACTGGGAAAAGAATTATAACCTTCAGCAAGAAACATGCCTCAGCTCAGCCACTGACTGCACAGGTAGGAGTCCGTTTAGCTCTATTTTAAGAAAATGCAAAATTAGCATCTGCACCTGGGCTCCCTCTCCCGAAAGGGGTACCTCCAAGCTAGCACAGCTCGTCCGGCGCAGGTTCCTCTGCCTCCTAAACCTCTTCAGTGGCAGCCCACATCATCTGCACCACTTCCGCGTTTCCGGTCAATTCTGTCCATGCATTTTTAATGTCCCCTGGGTCAGCCTCCAGCCTCCAGGCTCTCCAAGTTATTATCCCCTAGATGCCGACTGTTTTTTGTCAGTTCCTGCTTACTAAGCTGCATGAATTCTGAGTGATCTGCCTCAGTGCTATTTTCCCATAAACCCTATTTTGGGAGGATTTTTCAGGAACACATATAAGACAGTAGCCGAAATTTCTATATTAGTAGTAATTCTACTTTTTATAATTACTGATCATAAATACTATCTTTCTATCATTCCATAACTACTGTTTTTTAAGCATTCCAATGTATAAAAAGTATATATATACTCTATTAAGTAGACCTTTTGGGACGTACAGTCTTAATTATTAAATTTGAGCACTGAGGCTTTGTTTGTTTTAATCAAAAGAATTTATCTTATCTTTGCCCCTAAGTACCATAAAAGTTACAATACTCAAAGCCTGGGGGTGGGGGGGACACCCACAAAGTCTTTAAGACTATGAAACAGGGAAGACATGACCACAGTCACGTCTCCTGACAAATCACTGGTATCATGTGCTGAAACAGTAGGCTATCTCTGTGTGCCCTGTCCCAACCGCCATCAGCCGCCCATAACTTTCCCTGCCGGTCCTGGTCCAGACTACTGAGCCCTTGTGTAGTATGGTTTTCTTCATCTTCCACCTTTCCCAAAAGCTACTAAAGAGAAAGGTATAATATCCTAAGGAGTATAGATCAGGTATATTCTAACATCCTGACTTGGGCAGCCAAATATCAAGGCAAAACATGTTAGAGCAGTCTTCAAACTAAAGCTCAGAAGCCCTGGTGGTACAAGAAGCCTTTCCAGAAGGTTAGGAGCAGGCAAAGGGAATCAGTTGACAAGTCTTCAGCTTCCACTGTACTTACTGTCTCCTAAAGGGCACCTGAGAATGGCAGAGACCTGCTGCCAGCTCTCCTTCCCATCCCCCTTACAGCTGCACTTCTCCCACTTTACTTCCTGAATCTTGCCATTCGGCACTGCCCTGGAGTATAAAAGAACCTCTGGGACAGCACACAAAAGAATAATAACTAACTTGGGTTGTACTTTATTTCATTCAGGGAACAAACTCCTGGCACAGCTCCAAGCCTCACCTATCTATCTATCCATCTAATAATTCAGAAGTGAGCCACCTTTCCAACCTGGGCCCAGCAGAATGGATCCCGCAAAGAAGTATGGCAGGAAGGGCCGTTGTGCCATGGGTGCAGCCGTGCCCAGATATACAGTCAACGTTCACAGCACATCTGGAAGTGGCTTCCAGAAGCATGCCCCGCGCCCACTCAGAGATCTGGGAATTTGCCAGGAGAGAGATGGAAACTCCAGATGTACCCAATGACACCAGGCTCAACAAAGCCACCTGGGCCAAAGGAATAAGGAATGTCCCACACCATATCCCCTTGCAGTTGTCCAGAAAATGCACTGAGGATGAAGAAGCACCAAACAAGCTCTGTTGGTTACCTGTCTCCACTTTCAAAATTCTACAGAGAGTCAATGTGGATGAGAACTAACCACCACTCATTGTCAAATAAAGTTCTAAAACTGCCAAAAAAAAAAAAAAAAGGCAGGGGGGAGATAGGAGTGAAGGTGTATTTACATAATTATTTGAACAGAAAATGGCACTGAGCTTTTTCTGACACAAATTTAGGCTGATTTTGCCTATTTGGCTTCACAATGAGGGCTCGCCTTGCCAATTAGGTTATGTGATGAACATTTTCTATGAATTGTATAAGAGAAATACTTTTAAGGTTTTAACAAAAATATACAACAATAAAATACATGTTTGAAAAGCAAGAAATTAAATCCTTTTATAACTGTCTCAATTTACTATGGGAGATGTCAGATGTCAACTAAATGAGCAACACACAGCATGTGCTTTTGTTCTTTTAGGGGCTACACAAACAAAAAGTCTGAATACCAATTGGAAGAATAATTTATCAGTTACAATTATTCCTACCTCTGCTTTCCGCATTTAGTCATCCCTGGTAACAGAAAGCTGCATTCATTTCTATGAAAAGGGAGGTCAAAAGCAAATAGCACAAAATATAAAAGAAATACTAAAGATTGTCAAGAAGAAATTCATTTTCTACATAAGTCTGAAGATACTGCAAAATATTCAGGGCTTTATTTGAAGGTTATTCTGAAATCACATTTTGTTTGAAAGTGCCTTGAGAAAATCTTTCTAAAAGGCATTAAGCTTATTTACTAAGAATATTTTTCTAGAAGTAACCTCTGATATTAAGAATTTTGCCTAATTATCAAATCACATGCAGATTTTTACTAGAAATCTATTTAAAGGGTCAGGTGATTCTATATGAACATTTTCTTCAAAAAAGGAACTCATTCAAAAAAAGTCCTAGTGGAAGACTCCAGTGAATTGGGCTTTTAATGATAATCCGCTTTATTGAACAGCTCAGGGGGAGCTCTCCCAAAGACAGAGACAGACAGTGACCTAAAGAGCCCTACTGGCCAAAATACAGTGTTTTTTTGGTTAATTTTGTTTTGTTTGTTGTGTTTTAGTTACAAAATATACCTTGCATAAAAATATACAAAAATTAGAGATACTTAATTGCAGGGAACCATGTCAATCATTAGCACCTCCAAAAGAGGCATGGCAAAATACGTTCCTTAAACGCTTCTCTATTGGCTTATAAAAACTTGGATTTCACCAAACCATGCACTACCAAACAACTATTAAGAGTATGTTCCAGACTATCTTATGACCCAGCAATCCCACTTCTAGGTATCTAGCCGGAGAAATCCAAAACTCCAATTCAAAAATCTTTATGCACCTCTGTTTACTGCAGCACTATACACAATAGCCAAGACATGGAAACAACCGAAATGCCCATCGGTAGATGACTGGATTAATAAACTGTGGTACATTTATACAATGGAGTATTATGCAGCCATAAAGAAGAAAGAAATCTTACCATTTGCAACAACATGGATGGACCTAGAGAACATTATGTTAAGTGAAATAAGTCAGACAGAGAAAGATAAATACCATATGATCTCACTTATATGTGGAATCTAAAGAAAAGAAAAAGTGAATGAACTAATCAGAAAGTTTTGGAGACACAGAGGAAAAACTGAGGGTTGCTAGAGGGGCGGGGGGATGGGGATAAGGGGGAAGGTGAGGGGATTAGAAAACAGTCAGTAACCACAAGATGGCCACGGGGTTTTGAAAATTAATTCAGGGAACGTAATCAATAAAGATTTTGTAGGGTATCCGATGGACACGTGTCCCATTTGGGAGACCACCTCAGGGATAATGTAGATGCCTGATCTCTGCACTGTACACCTGAAGCTGAACAATAATGAATGCCAACTATAATTATATATATATATATATATATATATATATATATATATATATATATATATATGTATATGTATATATATATATATATATGTATGTATATGGTTACAGGAAGCTGAGTACAGCATTAGGAATAGAGACAGTGGAAATGTAATGGCTCTGTGCGATATCAAAGAGATAGTGAATAGAGGAGGGGGGTTCACACAGTGTGAGGGACATAAATGATAAACGTCTAAGTATTGCTTTGTCTTGTGCACCTGAAACTAATAAAAATAAAAAAAATTTAAAAAGTTCAAACCAGCACTTCAAAAAAAAAAAAAGAGTATGTTCCAGGAATTCGCAGAATATCTCAGAAGAAATGCCCAGGAGATTGCTGACACCAGTTGCCTCAGGGTGGCTGGGACAGGGGTGGAAAGAATTTCACCGTCTACGGTTTTGTACCTTTTGAGTTTTGAACCATGAGGATGATGTATAAACTATTTTTTATTTATAATTTAAGAATTCATATTTTCTAAACTCTCAAATACTTTAGTATGTTGCGATGAAAAGAAAAATCCTTCTCAATTCTAGCTGTAAGCATTTGAAGATATAGCAAAAATATAAGAAGCTAAATTCACTTAGTTGCTACTGAAAATAACATACAAATTAAAATGTTTACTGCTCTCTTCTTTCATTATCATTCAAAGCCTTCCTCAATCCAAAACACCTACCTTTGCTTCTACCCTGCCTCCTCTCACCACCCTTGATCTATTCCAAACCCTGCAACCAAAGTAAACCTATTCAAACTTAAAGTCAGATTGATCACTCCTCTCTCAAAACCTTCCCAGAGCACCCTTTTCCACCAACATTAAAAACCAAACTTCTTACAGTGACCTCCAGGACCTCCACTGACTCTGACAACACCGCCTACTCCTCTCCCCAAGCTCCCGCAGCTCTGGCCACACCTGCCTCCGCGGCGGCCATCACACCTGCCAGGCAGGCTTTGGATTCAGGGACTTTGCACTGGCTGTTCCCTCTGCCAGCTATGCTCTCCCGTCAGTCTAACCTGCTAACTCCCTCACCTCCTTTTATGTCTTTACTCAAATATCTCTTCTCAATTAAGCCCCTCCTCTTTCAAAACAGCAACTCCTGCCCATCCGCATATTTCTTATCCCCCAACACACTTTTCTGTTTTCCGTAATGCTTACCACCTAACATACTATATAATTCACTTACAATAAAATTTCCGCAAGGACAGGAACCTTAGTTTCATAGGCTCATTGCTGTATCACAAGCTCCTAGAGCAGCACCCGGCACAAGTTATGCATACAGAAGTGTGTTGAATTAATCAATAGCCCTAACCTGCTTTTTCAATGCTACTTCCCACTTACTCTGCCTTAAAGAATCCCTGCTTCAGCCAGTCAGCCTGGCGTACTCGCCACCCCAGCACACCTCTGTACCCCAGTCCATACCTTCTTCCAATCTGGGAAAAACAAAACTATACACACTCAGATACCTCCCTGAAAGTGCTCCGAGCACTGCCATCCACGGAGTTCTTCCTGCCCTGCTCCCAGAGCACTCGCTGCCCAGCTCCCAGAGCTGAACTGACAGGGGGCATCCGGGAATGGGTAGAAATTCGAATTTTTCCTAAAACGTATCTCTAATTTCCTTGAAGGAAGAAATGAAGTCCATTTCAGTACACTAAAAATGAGGGGAAAAATGGTTCATAGGTTATTTTTTCTTTCCATTCAAAATGAAAAGAGCTTGAGTTTCATGGAGAAAAGAAATGTATATTCTTGTGGCTTATTTTCCTATCTTATTAAATATTAAAATGTCAGTGAGAAAATTATTACTGGGTTTGAGTGATTCTACTCAAAACACGAGGCACTTCCCTTCACTGCACTCTCACTCCAATGCCCAGGAGGCCCTATAGGAACTGACCTCCTATCCTGCCCTGCTACTCACACCCCCCTTCTCTCCTCCCAGGCACACTGGCCCCTCAGCAGCATCCCTGAAACCTGCCAGAGAGGCTGGTGCCTTGAGGCGTTAATACTTACTGTTCCTTCTGCCTGCAATGCTCTTGCCCCTGGAATGCTTGCCCCGCTTAAATCTTTCCAAATGTCCCCTTCCTGACCACTCCAGCTAAAGCTGAAGGACACTCCCTCTTCCTTACTTCCTAACCTCTTCTGTTGTATTTTTCTCCATAACAGCTATAACAATCTAATCATCTATTTTTTAAAACTATTTATCTAGTGGCATTAGAATAAATATTTTTATTTGTTTTACTCACAGTTATAGTCCCACTATCTAGAAGACTATCTGGCAATTAGAAAGTATATAATAGGGGTGGCCCGTTAGCTCAGTTGGTTAGAGCATGGTGCTGGTAGCACCAAGGTTGCCGGTTCAATCCCCATATGGGCCACTGTGAGCTGTGCCCTCCTTAAAAAAAAAAAAAAAAGTACATAATACTTTAGGAACACAGAACTCAGCAAATGTATACATAATACAAGAGAGTAGACAGAGCAATGCAAATTTAACATCTCTAAACTAAATGGAAGTTCTTTCAATCTATAGCATTTTCTACTTCTTTAAATTTGAATTCTCTCCAAGAACTAAATTCTGTTGATCAGAAACAGCCAAGTTCCAAAGCTACTCTAAAAGTGGTTTTAAATCAGGTCTCTTTTACCATTCCCAAATACTTATGCAATTGCTTTGAAATGACACATCAATATATAAACAAATGTTTCTAAAGCATTATTTTTTTGCCCAGCACTGTGGTTTAAAACATAGACTGTCTTTCAGGGGGAATCTAATTCCTAACATAACCCCAAAACTGCCCACATTTTGTTTAAAATAAATAGAAGCTGTAGAGAGATGGCAAATACCAGGGGTGCCAAAAAAATGTATACACATGACTCTTATTCATTTTTGTTACCGGTATATATTGAGTATTACAATTTTAATACAGTTTTTCCCTTGCTTAAAATGTGTATACATTTTTTTGGCACCCTCTGTATAACCCAGTGGTTACAGAATAAAACTTAATTTTTTTTAAGTAGCAAGGCTAAATGACTTACTTATGCTTCAAATTATTTCAACAAGGTATTTTTAATTTTTCCACCTGCCCCCCACAGCCTGGCTACAATGTTATTTAATGAGGCACTACAGGGAGTGTCTCAATGGTTACAAAACCTGTCTGTTACAAAACCTAGTCTTTTTCTTTAGCAGTGATGGCTGCCAATAGGGAAAGGGGCTTTTGGACCCCGTTAAAAACTTTGCTCTGAGATGAAGGTCAATGGTTCTCAGTCTGCACAGGTCTCCTTCTATGGTATTCATTGTAATACAACGTAGCACTTACGTGATTCATTTTAATTATTACCTTCTGTCTTAATGCAGGTATCACGTATTTTTTTGTAAGACAGAAACCGTGTGTGCACATAAAGAAAGTTTAAATACTGGCTAACAAACCAAAAGTTCATTATGGTTTCAAATGCTATATCATATGACAAATAAGAGAAAATTTAGGATGCTGGTACTAGCATGGAAGAATTTACAAAACAGCATTTATAAATGTTATTGTTTCAAGAACTATTTACAATGTACCTGACTTGACACACATGCATTTCTTTAAAAACATTTTAAATTATTTTTTTGTGAGTCACAATTTCTTAGATAACTTCAAAAATCCTCATAATCAATTGGGATTGACCTTTCAATTTACAACAGCTATTAATTCACTTCTAGCTATTTGGTTTCTGAAGAAATAGAAAAGCAAATTCAGATGTTTAAGGATGCCCCTAGTAAGTATGCAAAAAGTTATGGCTATCAGTTTTCCCTAAAATAGGGACAACCTCAAATTATTAAAGGAATTAGAGCAATGAAATGCAAATTAATGCATTTATCTTCTAGAGTCTTTCTCTGTCCAGGACTTCTAAATCAGAGACCATTTTTCAGACAGCCAGACAAATTTCTCCTACAATAAATTTTAGGTTTCTAGCAGTGATGATTACGTTCAATGTAATTTTTAAGAATGTGTCTTTCTAAAACCATGTAACTGGCCGCAAACTAATTCTGGATGAAGCTTACTAATTATTAATGAATTTATGAAATTCAAACTACTTAGCAGTAATTAAAGCTTGCCATTAAGTAGAAAAGAAAAATTTTTTAATCCAGCTTTCTCATTCAGTTCTTTCCGCCAAGCTAGAATGAGGATTCAATCTCAAATTGATGTTTCAAACCATAGAATTAAATGTTTGACTTCAAAATAACTCTATCAGTTGAGTTGAAATAATATAAATACAACAGCTGATAGTAATTTAAGACTGGCTTATGTCAAAGGATTGCATTTCTACGGAGTTAATTCAATGATGTGAACTTTGAAATATATTTTTTTTTAATCTTAGGTTTAAAACCATAGGATTCTATGGTACCCAATGCTAGCTGGCTGCAGTTCTCACTAGTTTTTTTTAAAAACTGAAATCTCTTGGTCATGTAACCCAATGAGAAGTCAAAAGCTTCAAAGGCAAAAATCTACAAAGGCACTATGTTTCATTTCATAACTTATTTCTCCAATCCAAAAAAAGCCATCACCTAGTATTTATGGGACACTATTACTACTGCAACATAATACAGAAAAACCGTAACACCAGTGATGCGACAGCATACATCTACATGCCAATAAAAGCTTTTAAGTGTAAAATCTATACAGCAGGCTCCCTCATCTGTGGGGGATTTGTTCCAAGACCCCCAGTGGACGCGGGAAACCACAGATAGTACGGAACCCTATATATACTATGTTTTTTCCTGTACATTCATACCGATGATAAAGTTTAACTTGTAAATTAGGCACAGTAAGAGATTAACAACAATAATAAAATAAAACAATCATAACAATATACTGTAATAAGTTATGTGAATGTGGTTTTTCTCTCTCTGATAAGAGATGAGTGGATACACTGGACAATGGAATGATTCACATCCCAAGTGGGACAAGGTGAGATTTCATTACAGTGGGCAATTTAAAACATGAATTCTTTACTTCTGAAATTTAGCATTTAGTATTTTTGAATTATGGTTGACCACAGGTAACTGACACCGTGCAGTGAAACCACCGATAAAAGGAGCGACTACTGTCGTAGACCCTGATAGTGGGCTCTGCGTTCAACTTCTGATTTAAAGAGTTTCAATTTAGCACAACATTGTTTAAAGTCACTTTTAAGATGAGTTTAAATTAACTAAGTCAAGAAGTAGGTGCTTCTGTATTTCAGTATACATTTCACAAGGATGACCTCATGAGTTCTCACCTACAGAACTTAGAGTAAGACTAAACTGCAACTACAAATAACTGGTGCAGGAAATCAGAGAATATTTTACATTCAGATTTTAAATCCAAAATGTGCATTCTGGTTCTTAAATTCCAGGTTTGAAAAGAAATGCCTACAACAAAAATAACTTTCCTTGTAAGCAACTAAGATTCTTCAAGTGTTGAAACACAAGACTCAGCTTTAGGTACAATCTCACGCTAGTTCAGCACAAATAAACACACTTTGAAGGCTTGAAATGAAATTACCTCAGTCACTCCACCAGAATGCAACTACGCATTTGCAAAGCTGTTCTGTAGCTACTCCAAATTAAACCGAAATGAAAAGGAGAGATTCTGTATGACGTAAGTATGCTGTGTGAAATACTTGTTTCACACTTGCCCACAAGTTAAAAAGGAAAAAAAGTTACATCTCATGATTAGTATTTATTTTGCAAGAATATCAAGAGATGTCTACATAGACAAATGGAGAGACAAACATCACAGACTTCAGGCATCCCATTTTCACAACCTTGAGTTATTAATTTCAGTCGTTATGAAAGTTAGATGAGTTAAGATACAGGGAAAATGCTTAGCACAGTTGGCTTGGCTCATAGCACACACGTAATAGTCATTAACAAGTACTAGCTATCTACGAAAAATTTCAAACACCATCTACAATTAACCACAAATTCCTCTTCAGGATCGACTTCACGGACAGCAAATTAATAGGGGTAAAAAAAAAAAAAACACCACTTTTAAACTACCCATCTTGAAGATACAATAGGTACAACAACAGACTCTTTTCAAAAATTGAATTGGGCTGTCATGAACACAAATTCACAACCTAATTAAAAAGCTGGAAAACTTAGCATTCGCTTTAGGACCGGAGCCAGCTAAATCAGGGACAGTTAAAGGTCAAAGGCATCCAAGCCGGTAGCGATTTGCTCCCCTTACACGGTCCCTGCCTCCCACAGACAACAGGGGACTGAACCAAAGGCAGGCGCAGCCGAAGTGCAAGCCAGCGCATGCCAGGTTAGACATCGCTCTAGGGGGTTTCTTCCAGCAATAAAGACGCTTCTACCTTGGGCCAAGGGACTCAAAGGCGACCTGGGATCTCAAGAGTCCTCGCCCCCTGACGGCCTCCCCAACCGCGGGAGCGCGTCCTCAGCCCACGAGATCTCTGCCACGCGTGCCCGCCGCGAAAAGCGAGTCCGCGCGCGCGGTTCCCGCCGGTCCGCCTCTCGGCCTTCGGTTCCCCGCCCCCCAGGCCCTGGGCCGGGAAGATGCCGCCCAGGCCCCCATCCCCCAACCCGACCCCCGCGCCCACGGCCCGGGCAGGATACTGAACACAGTCCGCTCCCAGGGCTCCAGCATGTAGAGCGCCGTGACCAGCAGGTACTGGTAGTACAGCCAGGACATTTGTTTCCAGGCCCGCGCCAGCGCCATCCCGGCCGCGCGCCTCCTGCGTTGCAGCCGAATGTCAGTCTGTCCGCCAGGCCTCGCGTTGGTGTCCTAATGCCCCCGACCGCGAGGCCCGCCTGCCAGCCCGCCAGCCCGCGCCCATTGGCCCGCGCCGCCCGGCGCGTCACCGGGGGGCACGCCTAGCCCGGAGACCGCCGGGGCAGCAGGCCCCGAGCCCCGCCCGGCCGGAGCCCATTGGCCAGAACGCGGCCTTGCGTCGTACCCGCCCCCTCCACACTTCCCCCTCCCCGGGCCGCGCCCACGCGAGCCAGAGAAGTGTCCCCGCGAGAGCACCCGCCGCGCGCAGCACGCCCCGCCCTGCCTCCGCCGGCCGTTGGTGAGCGGGACGTTGGTGCCGGCTGGGGTCCACCCAGTCTGGCCCAGAACCGCTGGTGGAGAAAGTGTCTGTGGAATACCTGTGATGCCTCAGGCATCCTGCTGGGCAGGGGGGTAACAGGAGTGAACAGGAACGTGTGAGGTACCTATCCTCGTGCAGTTTACAATCTGCCGCGGAGACAGGTATTAATGACAGCAATTCAAGTAAAGCTGTGATGGGCCCAGAGGGGGAGAATAAGGTGCTCAGAGAGGGTAGACAGGAGAATGTCACCTAGTCAAGGAGGTCAAGGAAAGGCGTCTCCGAAGTGATGCACACGCTGCCTGCTTCCTCCCTGCCTCACCCACGCGCGGGCACACAAACACCACATACGAGTAGACCAACATACCCTATTCACGCCTTAACCTAAAGACATAACAGAGATTACCATGAATATGTCCATCTGCGCACCTCTTTTAGTGGCTATCGGCACAACGTAAGGTCAAGGCCAGGAGAAGGGTACTGATCTGGTGGGTTCCGCAGATGACAGGATGCTTGAGACCTGTCTGTGGGCTGATAATTCCTGGACATGCATTCTGGAATGTCCAGATTTTCCCACTGGCAAGTGGGCCAGCAACATTGCACTCACCTTCAGGAATGAGATGCATGATTAGCATGTGAAATGACACGGCTAAATGGCCTGCTGTTTAAATGTTAAAAGGTTTCTAGGTTAAACAGCTTACTGCTTAAACTTTAAAACTTGCATGGTTGGGGCGGCTGGTTGGCTCAGTGGTTAGAGTGCAGTGCTCATAACCCCAGAGGGGTGGGTTGGATCCCCACATGAGCCAGTGAGCTGCGCCCTCCACGACTAGATTGCAAACAACGACTTGACATGGAGCTGATGGGTCCTGGAAAAACACACTGTTCCCCAATATACCCCCCAAAAACTGTGGGGGGGAAAACTGTCATGATTGATGTTTTATTTATTCAGTTAGAAATATTAAGTGCTGTTCATGACTTAAACATTGGGTATAGAAAGCCAGACTAAGATCTGCCTTTATAAGTACCCAGTCTAGTGGGGAAGAGAGGCAAGTTAACTGATTTCAATGAGATGTGGTAAAAGGTATTTTTGTTATATGTAGGATGCCACAATAGCCCAGAGAAAATCAGATTGGGGTTGTAAAAGGCTTCTGAAAAATGATCTTAAATTGAATATTGAAGGAAAAGTAGAAATGACAAAATGAATGGGGTAGGGGTGGGAGGGACACAGATATTCCAAGCACAGGAGTATGAAGGCCTAATGCATTTAAAGGGCTGGAAGAACTTCCTCACGGCTGAAGCAAAAAGAAGGTAAAGAAGGTGTAGACAGGGGTGGCCAGTTAGCTCAGTTGGTTAGAGCATGGTGCTAATAACACCAAGGTTGCCAGTTTGATCCCCGCATGGGCCACTGTGAGCTGCACCCTCCTTAAAAAAAAAAGAAAAAAGAATGTGTAGGCAGTAGCAACAGGTGGGGCTAGACAATAAAGAGGGACCATGTCCTAAGGAACCTTGTGTGAGGAGCTAAGGAATTTTTAAGTTGACATCCAGAAGTTAAAAGAGCCCATGGCTTAATAAGATTTGCTTTTTGGACAAGACTTGGGGATAGGCAGTAGCCTGGAGGCTACTGAGGAAAACAGGATCCGGTAGAAGACATGACACAGGTAGAACCTGTCAATGAGACATGTATAACCCACGCTTACTCAAGGGCTCCTCACCCTTGAGAGATCCAGGTACACTTGGCCCTCCCACTTCTGAATCTTACTGTGTGAGGCTTCGCCCTGTCGCTGTTCCTCACTGAGCTATCTCTGTTCAGATCTGTTCAGGAACAGGCGAGCTCTGTTCCTTTATATTCAAGAACATCAAGTACCTGAGCACTTGGTGATACTTAGTTAAGTTAACCCAAGATTGGAAGCATCACACACAGCTACCCTGCTGTCCCTGGGCAGCTCACTGGGCCATCCCTACCGCACAATCCTCCCCATGGTACACGGCCCCCACTGTCCACTGCATCTCTTTGGGAGAGCAGCCCTACCAATCTGCATCCCTCAGCTGCTCTGGGATTCTAGTGAACAAAAATCCATCTCGCTAGACTTGGCAACTGACTAAAAAATGGTGGGGGAAAGAGGCTGGGATCTTGGATCATGATAATATTCACAAAGAATCCAGGGGAAGAAGTCTGGCTGAAAAGATATGAATTCGGTTAGGAAAAGGCTGAGTTTGAGGTACCTGAGGGACATTTAAGAGGCAGTGTCCAGGGGACAGTTGGTCATAGGGGTCTAGAATTTAGAAGAGAAAGCTGAACAGAAGCCAAAGGCATGAATTTTCAATAAGCCCCTGGTAACTGAAGCCTTGATTGCAGATGAGGTCACCTCAGGAAAGCACAGTGGGCAGAGTACAGAATAAACCCAGAGACTCTGGCCTTTAAGCGATGAGAATCTAAAGGGAGCCAATAAAGTGCACTCAGAAGGAACTGAGATTTGATAGCAGAAAGGAGAGATGTTATGGGAGAAGCCACAAGAGGAAGAAGTGGCCAGCAGATCAAATGGTTCAGGAAGGACAAGCAAGAGGAAGGGAAGTGCCAGTTTGTCTCGTCCACCTGAGGCTCAAGTGATGACACACTCACTGCAGCGTGAGAAGGGCAGAAACCCGATTCAAGAGCGAGTGGGAAGTAAGAAGAGACTTATCTTTGCCGGAAGCTTGCCTTTGAAGGGAAAGAGAGAGAGGATGGTAGCAAGGGTTTCTATTTGGTTTGGTTTTCGGATGGGAAAGATGTGATCAAGTTTATGGGCTTAGAGTAAAGATACAGGTGAAAATGGTGGTATGGGGGATCAGACCTAAAGCCTTAATAAACAGGAGCCAGTAGCTCTTTTCCTAAGAAGGGGAGGATGGAAAGGTGGGAATCAGATGGACAAAAACACGGAAGAGTAAGTTAAGGAACTCCCTGCTTTACAGCCTCAGTTTCCTTAGTGAAAAAGAAAGGCCTCTCTAAAGTTAGGCCTTCTGTTGAGAATGAGCAAGATGTTGAGGTAGAGGGTTTGAAAAGAAAAAAGGGTAGTGAGAGAAGCTCCGTGAAGCTGCTTTAGGTGTTGTCAGGCAGAAAAATTGTATAATTTTCACCAGCAATCCACAAGGACCCATAGGTAGAACTGGAGAGGATGAATTAAGGGGCTTGCTCCAAAGTGGCGTCTTGCTGGCTGAGTACAAGGAAGACACAAAGAAGCAAGAAGGCTGATACGGAAAGAAAAACTGAAATAAGGGCTGTGAGAACTGGGTCAGAGAAGGAAGTAAATGCTAGAACAGAGAAAATGGAGCAGTCAAGAGCTGTGTGAGGTTGGAAACTAGTAGATGAGTGGGAGAGCTTCCATTCTGGAAGATGTAACCACGGACGTGCGTCTGAAGTTCAAGATTACAGAGATGCGCCAGACCTACGCAATGACATGCATAGGTTGTGACCATGGAACGGGCAGCCAAAGTAGAGTGGAAGGAAAGTAAAAGACAGGCTGACCACTTGAAAGCTGAAATTGTCCAGGAGGATGGCAAGACTAGGAGCTGAGAGGAAAAGTCTGCAGATCAAATGTCAGCATCTTCAGGGAACGTGGGGAAAAGCTCAGGAGAGAAGAGGAACAGAGAGGGGTAAAGCCCAGAGGTGAATGGTTTTGGTTAAGGAGGCCACAACAGGGAGCAAGAAGAAGGCCAACCCCACTTACCCCCAGTCCCTTGGTTGGGGGGCAGGGGGATAGGTTATTTCTCAGGGGAGGGGAATGAGGTGAAGTGTTCACAAAAAGATTGGCAGTAGAGGAAAAAGAGAGTCTGGCACAAGATAGGGTTGGCAGGGAGGGCTCAGTGCAAGGATGTGTCTGGAAGAAGGAAATCCCAGAGCAGAGTGAGAAGGTGGAATGTTGGTACCTAAGGGAGGTAGTGCGGATGGCAACGCGGGCCAGGCTGACCTCCAGGTCTCGCTCAGACGGGCATCAGGACGGACACCAGCAGGGCCCAAGTGGTGTCTTGGGCTAAGGGGCGACCGCTGATTGCAGTCCAATCCACAAGCCAGGACCTTTGCTCATTCTCAGTCTTTTAATTACATGTTATAAGAAGTAATTTTGTGCTTCAGCAACGCTGAGCCCTGGGGTAGCAGGTCATGCAGGTGATGGAAATAACCTGTAGCCCAGGCCTGACCTCAGGCCTCTGTCCCGAGAGGATAGCAGGCGTAGGAAACCGTGTCAGCCCAAGCATTCCAGCTTCTGAAAAGCAGTTGGGTAAAAGCTGGTGGCACAATTAGGTCTGAGTCAGGCGTAAAAGAAAACAGTGCACATTGCAGAATCTTTAAAAGACACACACACACACACACACACACACACACACACACACACACACACACACACGGGTGGCCGATGGCTCGGTTGGTTAGAGCACAAGCTCTTAACAAGGTTGCCAGTTCAATTCCCGCATGGGATGGTGGGCTGCGCCCCCTGCAACTAAGATTGAAAACGGCGACTGGACTTGGAGCTGAGGTGCGCCCTCCACAACTAGACTGAAGGACAACGACTTGGAGCTGATGGGCCCTGGAGAAACATGCTGTTCCCCAATAAAAAAAAATTTTTCAATAAAACACACATCCATGCCCAACCACATAGCTGTACTCACAACTAAGATCAGGGCCTGCCTTACATATAATAAAAATAACTTAATTCAACAAGTATTTATTAAGAATCTAGTTTCTATATATTTTTAGATTTGTGTGAAAATTAATGGTTTTTAGTTGAGTATGAAAAATGAACATTTGTATTTACAAATTTGTGTGTGTTTTTCATACCACACCAGCATTTTCAGAGCTTCTCTTAACTGCCCAACTTCTATGCAGTTCTCTCTCCCTCTGTGCTCATGGGTGGCCCCTCTCCTGCTCGCCCTCTCTGTTGCTCTGCCAGTACCCACCCCCCATGCCTCGAGTTCTCTCTAATCTGTAAAGCTACTCCTTCCCCTTAGACTGAATGTCCCCCTTTTTCACAGCGCCTCAAGACTCTTTTCTCTCTCCCACCACACTTCTCTGTACTCTCCAGACATTCTCGGCCATTCTTTCTGCCCCTCTTTTCCCCTTCAAATCCTCTTTGGAATAAAAGCATTAAAAAAAAAAAAAATTGTCAAGCTGTCTTCCTTTGCTGTTAAGCACCTACAGTTGTGGGTGCCACCTCCTCTCTTCCAGAACCTGAACACCTGGTCCCGCCCACCCCTCCAAAATATAGGAAGTCTGCGTTCTTCTCTACACCCTACTGAAACCACCTACTCGTTTCCCACTTTCAGTGTTTAATCACTCCCTCTTCTCACTCAGCCTTTCGGCAGCATTTGACACTGCTGAATAGTACACCTTCTAAAAATTCTCATCTTGGTTTCCACCACTCTGCATGCCCCAGCCTTCTCTTGAGACTTCTCACTACTCTTATTTTCTTCCCCATCCCAAAAGCCTTGCTCGCCCCTCTCTCTCTCCATTCACACCTGTTTCCTCAGTTGTCTCATCCCTTCCTTGGGATCCCAGATGTCACTTCAAGTGTTTATTCTAACTGCTGGCAGAATATATCTAAACACAATTAAAAGAATAATAAAGGTTATCATTACCATAATTGTCTAGTCCTTCCCAGCTTTCAAATTTTAAAGTGCTTTTCATTCATCATCTTATCTCCTCAGAAAGAGCAAGTACAACCCCTATTTAATAACTATGGACACTGGAGTTCAGAGACATAGTCAAGTCCAAACTAATCTTGCACCCAAAACTCACTTTTCTTATCTCTGTTGACGGACAAAAGTACCTTGATCTCCAGGTCAGAAACCTTGTACCAGTTTTAACTCTCCTCCCTACCCCTGATTTCTGTCCCTGAGTGATATAGAGGCATTCTTCCTAGTATCTCAGGTTTGCCTCCTTTGGTAGGTAGGACCTTCCATTTTATATGTTTGCACACAAACATATCTCTTATCAAGACAATGATCTGGCTATTGTCACCCAAACTTGGCTTACTTGCTACCACTAGCTATTGCTGTTGGTTAAACCTGAAAACTTTCACCCTGAAAATACTTTTAGCAGATGAGAAAAGAACGACAGGTTTTCAAAAAAAAACTAACCCATGTTGTTTGCCTCTTTTCAGTTAAAATTACCTAGTAGTTCACCAATCCATTTAACACCCACTGCTGTGTGCTCACAATATGCCAGCTGGCTAGTAACGGGTTACAGGAAGACGAGTGCAGCATATCTTCTGCCCTCAGAGGTTATGGTCTACTAAGAAACATGCTGTGTGTCCCATGGAAAGAATGTTATAATGCGCTTTAAAACTGTAGTGAGTGCCTCCTTTTGCCAGGGGCTGTGGAAGTGGTAGGGCCAGTCACACAGAGTCAGCCCTTAAAGGGTTAATGGCTCAGGAGAGCCATGAATACACAGACAGGCAACCAAACATGGGGTTCATCCTGCCCACAAGGTTTTCAGGATATTCTTGGGCCAGTAACCATAGCAACCTCCAAGTTCTAGGCCCAGCCCCTCCTGCAGGGGCTGAGCTGGTCCAGGAGCAGTGAAGGGACCATTTGTGAGTGAAAGTAGAAAAACAAGGAAGTGAGAAGCAGAGGCTCTGGGGACAGCATGAGTGAGAGCTGATTCCCAGGGTAGAGGAGCTGCTAGTCTGGTGGCCTGGTGTGGGGAGGTATGGGGTCACTCCAGGATAGCCAACGTGCGAATCAACTAAGGAAAACCCTCCAAACGTACGATGTCTCAAAGCACAGTAAATGCTTGGTAAAAATGTGCATTTTTTAATATAGAAAATACAGAATCGCACCAAGAAGAAAATCGACAAAATAACTACCAACATTTCCTTCATAAATAATGTATTCAAATGGATTGTTGCTGTGAAATAAGAACAATTCAGCAAATGTGTGTGCTTCCAAATGGGGGTAGAATCAACTTTGGAGTTTCCCTCAGCAATGTTGTGTGTAAAGGTACCTACGCCCTAACACTTGGTTAAAAGATGGCTAAATATGGCAAGTAATTAGAGTCAAAACAAAGGAGCTACAAGAATTCCTTCATCCCGACACGCATGTAGCAAATCCTTACTGAACCCCTACTACCTGCCAGGCCGAGGCCTGCTTTGTAATACTCCCAGTTTGTTTGGCACCAGGTTACTACCAGCGACTTCCGAGAACGCCAAGGAGCAGATGAGGGGCCTCCGGGACATGTCAGCTGACATGGAGTCCAGATGTCAGTGATCTCTGTGATTTCCCAGAAGATGAGCAGCAGCAAGACAGGAGCTTTCCCCACCAAGCAAGGTCCTACTGTCAGCACCATCAGTCCCCACTCTGACCTCAGGTGTACAAGGAACTGAAAACCTGCTCCCCCTTGCAAAAGACGCGCGTGCACACACACACACACACACACACACACACACACACACACACAGTCCACAGATCTGGGGGATTGACTAGAAGGGTGGCACGATCTTGCCCTCTCTCAAGAAGTAAATGAAACGAGTTCATTCAAATACCCAAGACAACCAAAAAGGGAGGCTGAGGGAAGGAAATCCAGACTGTGAAAGATGACGACTGAGGAGCTTGAGGCTTAAGAAGTCCAAGGCTGAAGATGCAAGGAGGCTGGGGAGGTGGAGGAGGCTGAGGAGCCTGAAGAGGCAGAGGCTCTGATGAGAACTGGAAGGTGGGGAGCCGTGTCTGGCTGGAAGTCTTGCAGGTGGGTCCAAGAGGAAGGGCCAAATGTCCCCTTTCAGATGCCATCAGTTGCAAACCTGCCTGTCTCTAGCAAATGAATGTAAACAAGAGGCCCCATTCAAACACACCTCACAGTAACAGCTCCAGCTTCCTGTAACTCATTCTGTCTAATTTCCAAGCACAAATACAGTAGTGATTTTCACGTTTAGTCTCCCTTATGTTACAAATAAATATCAGGTCACGCCCCATTCTGTCGTTCTTTGTGGCTTCTATAATAACCTCTGAGGGAGCAGAGGTTTAAAATGTAAAATAATCTTCCATAATAAGCTTCTATAATAACCTCTGAGGGAACAGAGGTTTAGAATATAAAATAATCTACCTTAAAACTTTGCTGTGAAAGGTGAATCATTTGATTGGCAATCATTTAGGTGCTGAACTTTTAAAGTCTAAAATTCACAAGCAGGCCATTTGACTACTTAAGGGAGATATTTAAACTGATTAGCAGTTCACCTATGACACAGATTTCTACAAAATAATCATTTGGTAAAGTAAAATAACTTTTCTGACTCTGAAAATTCTATCAGGTAGGTTTTGGACTGAGTTATGAGTATTGTCAACATAAGAAATGTCCAAATCTGTGGAGAATTTCCGGAAGAGTTTATTTGAGCCAAACTGACAACATGTGCCATGGAGCAAGATCTCAAATGCTCCAGAAAATACGTTTTGCAGCTTCTTATGTATTTGAAATTCAGGAGGAGACAGGACAGTAAGGAAGATTGGAGAAAGCAAAGTGAGATTGGATTAGAGGATAGTTAACAAGATGATATGCACTCTTGAGGGTGGTTACAGATTTCAAAGGTGTGTTAACCCAGGTGCACAGAAACAATGGACAGGGCTTGCTTAAGGCAAAGATAAACCTTCTACTAAAATCTTACATGCCTGGGGCATGACCACCCGCCCTGAGCTGCCCAGTTAGGAATTTAAGATCCGATCACCCAGTGAGGTTACTTTCCATAGAATCCCTTTTTTCATCCACACTACTTAATCTAGACAAAATTAAATCTATTTAAGGTCTCAGAAGGGCACCTAAGAAGAACTTAAGGTGAAGGTGGTTTCTAACTCTTTGCTTAGATTGCACATCTGCTTTTTAACGCTAATTAGTGTTTTCTGTCATTAATGCTAGTATGCTGGGCTTCCTAGTGCTGAATTCCAACCCCACCTGGAACAGATGCCCCACAGGCCCTGTATCATTATGTCACACTGTATGTCATCCCATTAGAATTTTATAAATTATAGGTACAAGAAAAGCTGGAATATCTGACATTGCCCTAACAAGTTCTAGGAATCGGTCTATCTGATACTCTCCCAAAATAAATCTTTATGCTAGTTGACTACTAATACTGAAATTAAACCAGTGTCAATACATGTAAAGACAAGAAAACAAATAAATCTTTTGCCCAAAATTCAAAAATAATAAAAACTTCAGAAATTCCTAAGAAATTCTTTCTAAAAAATTTTTTTTTCGGATACAGGACTGTTGCATTTTGAGCAAAGGATGTGTTCCTAAAGATTTTCTATAACTTAACACATGAATTCAAGACAGAGCCTGACAAAGTGTAGCCTTTATTTTTGCTTATCTGCTAAAGAAGAAATGCCATGTAGCAAAACTTAAATGCAGTTTACAATTTGCTAACGTGTGTTAGAATATGGGATTCTTGATTATCTGTAATTTGGAAAGATTTTCATGGTTTCAATTTTTGCTTGGAAAAGTGTGACTTAATACCTTTATAATGCTCTATTTCAAATTTAAATAATTGAAAAATATATTAAACATGATTATGTTACATAGAAACTGGAAGAGGTTGTAGAAAAGGAAAAGAAACGTGAGAAGACTCATTAAAATAATCTGGGTTAGCCATATATAATTTGCCTTCATCAAACTTACAGCGTATATGACAAAGAGCCAATATGCCTAGCAATATATAGAGAATTCTTACTAGCCAACAATAAAAATGGTAAACCAGTGACATAAATCCTCCTGACTCTCTACAGAATCTTTAGTAAAACCCACTTTACTACTAAAAAAGAAAAAAGATAAACTGTAGTTTTTAAATGGGCAAAAGAAATGAACAAATGTTTCAAAGAAATACAACCTGTAAACATGAAAAGATGCTAGACATCAGCAATAATTAAATTCAAATTAAAGCAATTATTAGATGACATTTTCACCCTATCAGATTGGCAAAGGTAAAAAAGACTAATAGTCATTGTTGTCCTAGGTGGGGTGGGGGTGGGAGAACGACTTTAATCACTGTTAATGGGGGTATAAATTGCTATAGCTGCCAAAAGGCGATTTAGCAACCTATTTGAGAACCAGAAATTTCACTTGTGGGAATTTGCCATAAGGAAATAAAGCCGTTCCAAGAGGCAGATGTCCATAAGCATTGTTTACAGGACCCAGCATGCGGCTGCTGGCCCCACCCATGAAGCCTGACTTAGGTCCTACCAGTACCAATCTCAACACAAGACCACCCCTTTGGGTGGCTTCCACCAGGAATGCAGGCACAGGGAGAAAACTGGGCTTTTTTGCAGCTCATCTGAGGTGGGCAAGAAGAGAAGTGGGACGTCCCATTTCTGACATTTTACTGGCAAATCCTCCAAAGATCTGCCTCTTCACTTGGGCCTCTGGCCAACCCTGTGGCTCCTCCCAGGTGGCTACTTAGGAAATCTGGTGGCTCATCTTAAAAAGCCAGGCCCAGAGGCTGGCATCCAACCCTCTGGGCCTGGCTTTTACCAGACCAGCTCTTCCCAGGAGGCAGGACGCCTCCTACTGGCGGCTAAGAATGTGACATGCCCCGTTATTATTACATTTGTAGTGGTGAAAAGCCAGGCCACAGGTATAAAGGTACACATATAGGGGATAAGACAAATCATGATACACTCATACGGACTAGCTTTTGAAAGAAATGAGTTGAGTCAGGTCCATTTTGGACTAAAATGGAATGATGTCTAAGAGGTACAGCTGCAGGGAAAAGACTTGTTGGAAAACAAAATTCAATTGAGTATATTTGAAGATATAGTTTTTCAGTAATTCATAAATCAGGCAGCATTCCATCTAGCACCTAGAAGGGCGCTCCCGTGAGTTGTACAAAATGGAAGGTTTTTATAGGCAGAAAGAAGGTGGAGCTAAGAACTTAAATAACTAGAGAGTGAATTATTCACGCGGACACCCCTCCCCGCCCCCTCACCCCCCACTTCTTCTCACCCCACCACCACTACTCCCACCACCACCCCAACCCCACCCCACCCCCCAAGGACATCTTCCTTTAGGGGAAGGCAAGGAGTCTTATCAAGCAAATTAGTTCACTAGAGTTGATTAGGAAATTCCAGATTGATTGGTTTAAAATTCCACTCCTGGGAGAGGCTGAAACTGCAATTAGGTTAGCTAGTAAGTTTTGATTTGGTCATGCGGCTTCGCAAAAGTGACTCCATTTTGACCTCTTGTTTCTTTTTTTTCCCCCTTTCTTCTGCCTCCCCCCACCCCACTCTGGTTCAAGCTGTTGTTTCTCAGTCTAGCTGTGTAGGACGCAGCTCCCTGGCCCATCCTGGTATTATGAGCCTTGAGCTCCCCTCCCCCACACCCCCACCCTCGCTGAGGCAGTCGGTTGTCAGTCATCGGTTTGCTGCTTACAGCAGCTCAGGGCAGTTCTCGCTGGCTACTGGCCACTCCTGGCAGCACAGGGCAGCACAGCAGCCTGCAGCAGCCCAGCTATAGGAAGAGCCGTTGTTCACAATCTTAGCTGTAGAGGGCGCTGCTCACAGGCCCATGTGGGAATGGAACCCGCCACCTCAGCGTTAGGAGCACAGAGCTCCAACCACCTGAGTCACCGGGTCAGCCCCTTGTTTCCTTTTTTAACAGTATATAGGCCATGATATCATTGTCTGGTCTGTGCATGGAGGTCACAGTAGATGCTCAAATATATGTTGAATGGATGATGTTTGTAAAGAGAAAGATCTAGAAGGCTTATAACATTACTATGTTCTCTGTTGTCTTCCAGAAGCTGGAAAATTATCTGGTGACTCAGATAATCTCAGTGCGTCCTTAAAAAATACAAAACAGTTACAGCTACTAACCCTGAGGGGAGGGAGACTGAAGGAAGAAGAGACCACTTTTTATTTTACATTATTCTACATTCTTTAGCTTTTCTTATAAACATGCAATACCGTTGTGATCATTCATAATAGTAGTGGATGGGAGTAGAAAGCTTGAAGTTCTTAGAAAAATATGGGTAAAATAAGTTGTGAACAGAAAGGGACTACCTTGGCAAGCTTGACAAGCTCAATAACTAAATGTAACTACCCAGAATATTTTGATCATTAGAAAAAAAAATCCTAACTGACTTATGGTGGGGAATCACATCCTAAGGTGTATGTGATAGATTAATCTCTACTGTGAACAAGCCCTGTCCATTGTTTTTGTGCATCTAGCCGTGTTTCACCAAAAATCAGACCTAGCCAGACCATCAGTTCTAATGTGTCTTTTAGAACAAAAAGTAATATAAGACCCAGTCTTATTTTACTATAATATAAGACCGGGTCTTATAGAATAGAATAGAATAGAATAGAATAGAATAGAATAGAGTAGAGTAGAGTAGAGTAGAGTAGAGTAGAGTAGAGTAGAGTAGAGTAGAGTAGAGTAGAATAGAATAGAATGTAAAACCGGGTCTTATATCAATTTTTGCTCCAAAAGATGCATTAGAGCTGATGGTCTGACTAGGTTTTATTTTCAGGGAAATACAGTAGAATAACATACTTACAATGTCAAAGTGGTCTCTTCTCCATACCTGGCACAGGGCAAGACAACCTCAACATTCTGTATTATTATCTTTCATTTGCATACCTTTGTCAATATAAGAAATGTCCAAACCTGTAGAGAATTTTTGTAACAGTTTATTTGAGCCAAACTGACAACATATGCCGGGGAACAAGACCTCAAATGCTCAGGAGAATAACTATTTTGAAGCTTTTATGTATTTGAAATTAAGGAGGGGACAGGACAGTAAAGAAGATTGGAGGAAGCAAGGTGGGAATTGGATTACAGGACAGTTAACAAGACGATGTGCTCTGTTTTTTTGTTTGTTTTTTTGTTGTTATTTTTTAAATACTTTTTTTTAATAAGGGTTAGATTTTTTTTTTAATTTTATTGTGGGGGAAGGGGAACAGGACTTTATTGGAGAACAGTGTGTACTTCCAAGACTTTTTCCAAATTTCTGTGGTTTGACTCCCGCAAGGGATGGTAGGTTGTGCCTCCTGCAACTGACAACGGCAACTGGACCTGGAGCTGAGCTGTGCCCTCCACAACTAAGATTGAAAGGACGATGTGCTCTCTTGAAGGTTAATACCCCCTTCGAGGGTTATTACTTCTGGTGTTTCAAAGGTGTGCCAACCTAGATGCACAAGAACAATGGACAGGGCTGGCTTCAGACCTTTGACTAAATAAGTTATAGGACTGGGGCATGACTACCCACCATGACCTGCCCATTTAGGAATTTATGATCAGATCACCCTGTGAGGTTACTTTCCATAAAACCCTTTTCTTTTTGGTCCACACATCTGTAAACTTAGTATATGAAATGTTAACTATCCTGCACCCACCAGTGTAGAAGAAGTATGTCTTGATTTTACTTTTTATCCAACCCTAGAGATTTCATCACTTTACTTTCTCCCACCTCCTTAGTCTGCCACCACCAATGGATTTCATGTAAACTTTCTTACATCTTCTCCTTTGATTCTCATGTATAAAGTAAACTGTAAAACTGCTATTCTCCAGAGCATTATCTCAATCTCTTGAGATTTTGCTTCTGGGACTAGCCTCAAATCCCTTGGCTAATAATAAACTCTTTCTTTAGGTTTGGAATTTCTTTCATCGACAAAGTATATGCCCTACAGTATCATCCTTTAAATTGTTCTCATTTTAACTACTTCACTCCAGCCTAAGTCTGTAAGTAATCCAGGAAAAACTTTAAATTAGCTTCTCTAAAAGTGCCTGACTACATCTGCTTGCATTAACAACAATCCTTTCCCCATCTATTTCTAGGTCCACAAGTGTAACTTCTAAGTAACAGGAATTTTTGATTCCTAAAAACTTCCATTTCTCCAACACATAAAGTAAGGAAAGCTTTTAATGTGGCATAAATTAACATTCAGATATGGTATGAAAACGACACTAGTGGGTGACGTCCAAAGTTGAGTTTCCTTTTTTTCTTTTAGGGGAGTCCTGACCCAATGACCCTGGGAGGAAAGTTAGCACAAAATAGATGGGGATTTCCTGGCTCTGCTGCCCCAGTCAGTGCCAGCCCCTCACCTTCAGCTGCTGCCATGACAAGTCTGTGAGTCTCCTTACTTATCCCATCCCCCCCACGAAGAATATCTCAACCAGTCCTCTCACCCTTTGCCATTAAGTTACCCCAAGAGACAAGGGAGTGAGTTCTCCCTTGAAGCGAGGAGCTGGGTATAGCCTGAAGGGGCCAGCCAGAAGCCCAGGTACAACATTTATTTAAAACTTCATTCTAAATTTGCATTCTACTACAAAAATATATATCTGCATTTCTTTCAATATGTAAGTATTTTTTTTCCCCAAATCTCCCAAAATTAATCCAGTGTTCCAGGAAGATGGCAATTCTGCGTATGTTGGTTTCAGGTATCCCCAGCACACACACCAATTGAGATTCAAGTTGGAAAACCTGGCCACATCCTCTCCCCCTGCACCTTCAGCTCAGACTTGATTATCAAAGTCTCCTGGCAATCCTAGGACTCCGGGATCCACAGGCTTCAATCAATCGCTCACACCATCTCCCCAACACAGGGCTGTCCTTTTCACTCTTCCTTCTGCTCAACAAGCACAGTTGTCCCCTATTTCCTTCTACATTTGGTACAGGCTCCTTTGTCATGCTTTCTGGAATATTCACAGTTGGACTGAGCCCTCCTGGTTGCTGTAAGCCTCATACCTGCTGTTGGCGGCACACTCACAAATGGCCTCTCCATTCGTCAACAGCTACATGCTTGCTCCCACCTTTGTGCCTGGAATATCTTTCCCACTTGCCTCTAAATGTCCAAATCATATTCTTCCAGACCCAGCTTAAGTTTTCCTTCTCAAATTTAATGATTCCCTTCTCTTCCAAGATGTAGTGACAGCCTCTCTATGCCAACAGTGTGGCTCATCGCTTGATTTGTTTTTTCTCACATTTTGGGTAACACCTTGGCTGTGGTCCCTAAGTCCCCTCCTAAGCCACCCCGGTAGCCCCTTTCCTTCCCCCAACCCCAACTCCACGCCAAGTCTCTGTCTTAGTCCCTGTCTGGCTCTTCCCACTAGGCCTTCCACAGGGTGTAATCCTCGCCCTGAACCCCAGCCCCATCCCGCTTCCATTTGATGCCCACCTATGCTGCTGCCAGGTGCCAGGAGATCTGCCCCCTGGCTGGGCAGCCCATGTAGCCTCCTCGTGATGGACTGAGTGCCAGCCTTCCCAGGCAGAATGAACATTGGTGACTACATTTCTGAATCCTCTCCTTTCAACCAAATGAATCAGACTTATGCTGTATCCAGATGTGTGATGGATGGTGACTCGAAGATGGGCATGCTGGGCCTCCATGAAAAAAGTACACAGTCTACTGGAGAAAACAGTCTGGAAGAGGCAGGAGTTTTCCTGCCTGCGATGTGAGGGTGTCAGGAAGACAAAAGAGGTGACCTTTGACCTGGGCCTCAAAGGGTGTGTGTGATTGCCCAGCTTGACGTCTGAGTCGGGGAGGAACGGGCCCTTGCCTGAGCCTGAGGCATGGAGGACCTCTTCAGAATAGCAAGCACACTAGCTCAGTTAAAGACAGAGCTGTCACCAAATTTTTTCAGTTACGAAATGTTTTCCCAGTTCCAGATAAAAGAAGAAAACATCTTAAAGATTAGGACAGAACTTGGGCATATACTCTTGCAAATCCTTACAGGGTAAACCGTATCACCTTATCCTTTGAAAGTAGATCACTTTTTGTAAATATCCCAAAGGCAATTAGAGGAGAATCTAGTGATTCAGGTAGATTCCTATACTCTTTCATGCTCTGTAGGATAAGTTAAAAGGACAGCTACATTAATCATCCTTCATGCTCTATGGAATAAGTAAAAAATAATAGGACTGATCTTGTTGACCTATAGAGGCACTCAGAAGGCAATATTAAAAGTTAATGACCAGGTGACTGGTTAGCTCAGTTGGCTGCAGCGCGATGCTCGTAACACCAGGGTTGCCAGTTCGACCCCCTCACGGGCCAGCGTGAGCTGCGCCCTGCACAACAAGATTGAAACAACTACTTGATTTGGAGCTGATGGGTCCTGGAAAAACACACTTAAAATAAATACAAGTTTAAAAATAAAAGAGTTAATTACCAAGCTGGAAATATAAAAATGATCTCAGACTACTCCATCAGCCCCTACCTTCACCTTAAAATACTGGCCAACGTCTACAGTTGTTTCCCTAACTACTGAATGACTCCATTGTCCTGGCCACTCACTCAGGTTAACTATTGATTCTCACCTGGATGAATTAAAGGTGCAGCATGACTAACATGGTTTTGGTTAGGGGGAGGGAGGGGAAAACCAGGTTGTCATTTTCTATCCTGATAGAAAACGTTCAATTGTTATGTTCTTGCAGAACATGTGGAAATGTGGGCTATGTTTCACCACGTACACATACGGTTCACATACTGGATAGTTCTATCACATTTCTGAGAGTTAAAAAAGCTTTTCCACTCCCCCTAGAAATTTGGGAAGGGGTGCGCCTATTCTCCCAGGTACCTCCCACGGTGCCCCCCGCTCCAGGTTGTGAGATAAGCAGTATCAGCTTCCTACCTCATCTTGCTGACGTGTCCCAGTTAGGTCTCTGAATATTAGAGACCTTGACTTACAGACAGAGCCATGTCTGCAAGAAAACAACAAAATGTCTGTTGGCCTGCACCTGCAGACAGAGCCAACCTTGTGATAACAGAAAACGCCACAAAACAGCTACTGGCTTCTAGGCAGTCAACATTTTCTGTTCAAACGAGGCTACCTTGTCAGCACAGCCCCTATAAAACCCTCCTCACCCCCTCCCTCGGGGCTGCAAGTCTCCTTTAGACATATAGCCCCGGCTGTAGCCGTCTTTTGCTCAGCCCGACAGACTTTCTCTTAATAAACTTTCTTAACTTGCCTGATCATGCGCGTTCCTTTATCAGCCGACCTGTCAGTCCCCAAACCCAATCCTTCCTCACTACTGCCAAAACGAACTTCCTAACAATCTTCCTATGATTTTTCGTCATCTCAGCATGACGAGCAAGCTTCCTCATACTTCTGCTCTGCCCTCTCTCCCCCACGCACCCTGAACAATTCACTATTCTCTGTGAAACACACTCTCTCTCACTCCCCTCTCTCTACATAAAAGACCTGTTATTCCCTCTGCTGGGAAGCACCTGAGCCCCCACTCCTGATCCTCCTGGGGCTTCCAGGTCACCTTTCAAGAGTCAGCTCGCCAGCCTCCTCCTTCATGCTCCCTTCACCATCTCCTGCAGACCCCAAGCAGTCCTCCCTCCCCCAACAAGGACACAGCACCTGGTTCACCCCTCCCCCAGAGCACCTGCTACCTGCATTGCCACTGTCACTGCACTGTCACCATTCATTGAGCTCCTGGAGGACAAGCCCTAGGACTTCTCATCTTCGTGTCCCCAGCAGTGCCTGGGACAAAACAGATTCTCAACAAATGTTTGTTGAAGGAATAAATAAAAGAATGAAGAGCTCTAAGAATACTTTAGCAACAATAACATCAGAAAAATAAGCACACAGCTTCCCAAAGTCACTGCTATTAGGAATAAAATTAATTTTAAAAAATTTATTTTAAAAATAGTGGCATGTTATACTTATATTGGAGGTTGCAGGGGGAAAGTCATTTTAAAAATACGAACATTTTAGTGATATTATCCCCTGATTAAAAAAAAAACAATAAAATGTGTCATACTTACACACCTAAGAGTCATGACTAATTAAGCCGGAAATAATCACCTTCTCCTTCCTGTTCCAGCCTAGGATAGAGATTGATATTGGAAGGTATGAAAATCCAATGACTAACCATTGTTTAAAAAAAAAATAAAAAATAAAAGCAAGTGTCTGATTTACTAATATCATTCTACGTACTTAATAGGACAGACATCAAACCAACAAACTAGAAGATTTTTGCCTTTCCTGTTGACTTTTTCCTTCACCCTTCCCAGGTCTGCCCAGCTAAGAGCTCATTTAATGAACTTCGTCAATGTGCTGGGCAGACGCTCTGTTGGGTAAGCTTCCCCCTGGGCCCTGTAGAGCTCTGCGTCTTGTCTGAGGGGTGTTTCCTGGATGTAACTGCTCTGGTGAAATGTCATGTGGCAGCCACTGGAGCCCAGACTAGGAGACACCCAGCCCAGCAAGGAACACCACCCATTCCCCAAGGAGCTCATTTTGTCACTTTCTTTCGTCAGTAGGCTGCCCTTGATTTTCATACTGCTTACTTGCAAAGAACTTGCATTTTTCAAATATATATTGATGCCCCCAAACCACCTTTTATGAACAGAAGCCAGGTCTCTTCCCTAGCTTGACCAACTATCCATCCCAGCACTTCCCATTTCAATCAGGAGAATCTTGGCATTTCCTATGCTCATTCCCGACTTAGTGCCTTTGTTAATAGCATCCTCTAGCAAGCTTCTTCCTCAGGCAATGAAATTTATTCTCCTCCTACAAGTCAGTGGTTCTCATTCAGGGGTGATTTTGCCCCCCAGGGAATATTTATCAATACCTGGAGGCATTTTTGGTTGTCAGAACTGAGGGGTGCTACTGGGTAGAGGGTAAAGGCCATGGATACTAAATAACCTACAATGCACAGGACAGCCCCCCTACAGAAAGAATTATCTAGCTCCAAAATGTCAACAGTACTCAGGCTGAGAGACTCTGCTTTAAGTGGAGTTCAAGTTCATTTATTTGGATTAGGAAATATTCTGGTACTAACCATACCCAAGTCTGATCATGCCTTCGCTTTGCATTCCCTCAGAATGTACAGAGTGCTGTCTGTTAGCTTGGATGTGAGGTTAAGAATCACAGAGTCTCGGGATTGGATAGGACTTTGAAAGTCATGGAGTCTAACCACTTCCTTGTCAACGTTGCTTTGTGAACATCTGTTGCATGTGAAAAGTTATCTTTTCTCAACCAGATTATAAGCAATCCCAATAAATCTTTCTATGTTCATGCATTCTGCAAACATTTATTTAGCACCTACTATGTACCAGGCACAGTCTTAGGCACTGGGGATACACTGATAGACATTGGCTCTGCCCTTGTGGATCTTAAGTTTAGAGGGAAGGATATATTTGAAAAAATCATGTCACTTCCATTGTGATAAGTGCTCTACTGGGAAGAACATGGTTTACTTGGTAACGAGGATACCTAAACTTGATCTGGGACATCAGCCAAGGCTTCCCTGAGGATGGGACACTTAAGCACATATTAGGCATTCAGTCAGTATTTGTTGAATAAATAAAGAGAAGCCTAAAGTATAAATAGGAGTTGTCCAGGTAAAGTATTCATAGGTGGGAGGGGAACAGCAGAGACCCCTGTGGCCATGATGAGTTTGAGGTGCCTATGAGACATCAGAGTAAAGCATCCATGTGGGCCATGGGTGTATACGTCTGGAGCCCAGAGAGGGATGTTGGGACCATACCCAGGAAACTCCAACATATACCGGGTTTCCCTGAAAATAAGACCTAGCTGGATAATCAGCTTTAATGCATCTTTTGGAGCAAAAACTAATATAAGACGCAGCCTTATATTACATAAGACTGGTTCTTATATATTATAGTAAAATAAGAGTGGGTCTTATATTAATTTTTGCTCCAAAAGATGCATTAGAGCTGATTGTCTGGCTAGGTCTGATTTTCGGGGAAACACAGTATGTCTGAAAGAGGAGGAAGAACCAACAAGAGATTGATGAGGAAAGGCCAGAGACACAGGAAGAAAACCAGGAAAGTTTGTGTCGCAGACGAAAGCTTCTCAAGAAGAGTCCAGCCAGCTGGGAAGTAAGCAGCCTGGACTGATTATGCAGGCATCCTATGGGATGAACAAACTGCTGTTTTTGAGTTTTGAATTAGCATAATCTGAATATCAATCAGAGTTAGATTTTGTGGGTGTTTTCATTTGTGACACTGAAATTTATCATATTCATTTTAAATTTTAGATTCCTTTTAGGTCTCAGTGTCATAGTGTTCTACCTGTTTAGGGTATCAGTGAGAAAGAGTTTGGAGCTAGTGTCTCAGAGGCTTAATAAACAAAAGATGCATCTGGCAACATGCAATTAGATCTTGATTATTTGTGCCAGTGAGGGATAGGAATACATGAGTAAAATTAATGGAATCTAAAATCTCAAGTTCAACCTTTTTTGTAATTAAACACTTAATTTTTTTAAAAATTACTAAATAGCAACAAATCTTATAGTAATCTTTCTCTCAGTTCCCTTTCACCCTAATCTGGAAGGGATGAAGCTGCTGAAAATCCATCTACATGGCGGGGGTGGGGGGAGAGAGAGATTTTAATAAGGTGCCCAGATAATCTAGAAATTGAGAAATCAACTTCTCAATAATGTTAATAATGTTAACTATAGCTACCTCTTGTTGTTTCAGGTTAGATCCCCAAAGAATGCTTCAATTTCTAATTCTTTTAGCCTTTTAGAATGAGCTTTTATTACATTTCAATATAAGACTCATGCTAAAATTATGACATGAATGACATTGTCTTGCCCAGAGAGGTCTTAGACTCCACCAGACGACAAGTTAAGGGGCTGAATGCAATAAGTCTAACAGCCCAAACAAAATGGTAGAAGCACATAGGAGGGAGTAACTTGTGATGACTGGGGAAGGAAGTGGATCAGGGAAGGCTTCATGGAGGATGATGAGAGGTAAAGGAAGAACATTCTGAGTGAACGAAAAGCAGGAGCAAGACGTTAGTGGCAATGATTTCTCATCAAAATTCTTAACTGGCTAAAGTTTCAATTAAATTTGACGAAAGAATAAAGTCATTTTTATATATTAGGTTCCATACACCCTTTCTCAGGTATTAAAGGATATGCTTGAGCAGCAAAAAGCAAAAAAAAGAGGGAGTAAGCTAAGAGTAAGACACAGAATCCAGGAAGATCCGATGTAGGAGAGAAATAAAGACAATTCCCCACATCATGGCAAAAGGGAAGTCCCAAAACAGCAAGTGTACAGCAGAGCTAGAGAGAGTAGAGTAAGATGGAGGACTCCAGCTGTGTGGTTTCTAGGAACACATGGAAGGGATGGATTATCTGATAGGTCTGACCATGCGGAATGACTCATTAAGAAGCAGTTAAGGGGGCTGGCCTGGTGGCTCAGGCGGTTAGAGCTCCATTCTCCTGACTCCGAGGGCTGCCGGTTCGATTCCCACATGGGCCAGTGAGCTCTCAACCACAAGGTTGCCAGTTCAATTCCTCGAGTCCCACAAGGGATCGTGGGCAGCGCCCCCCGCAACTAAAATTGAACACGGCACCTTGAGCTGAGCGGCCGCTGAGCTCCCGGATGGCTCAGTTGGTTGGAGTGCGTCCTCTCAACCACAAGGTTGCCAGTTGGACTCCTGCAAGGGATGGTGGGCTGTGCCCCCTGCAACTAGCAACGGCAACTGGACCTGGAGCTGAGCTGCGCCCTCTACAACTAAGACTGAAAGGACAACTTGAAGCTGAACGGCACAGATTGAAAGGACAACAACTTGACTTGGAAAAAAGTCCTGGAAGTACACAGTGTTCCCCAATAAAGTCCTGTTCCCCTTCCCCAATAAAATCTTTTTAAAAAAAGAAGCAGTTAGAAGATGGGGGAAGACTTGCTTAGCTGTTCAAGAAAATTAAATAAATGAATAAAGGCAATTTTTAACTCCAGGAAAAACACAATGTAGAAGAAAGGAATTGTAACCCTCACATCACTTAGCTCAGCCAAAATAATGTAGTCACTCCATATTGATTTTAAGAAGAAAGTCTGTGCTATATTCATATTGAGAAGAGGCAGGTACAGGAGAGCTCCAGGTCCTTGTGGACCTTATAGAAAGTAAACTCTATTCTCTAAAATTGATGAATCATGAACTCATAGTATAAGCATATTATTTAGATAAAGGAAGTGAATACCAGAAAAAAACAACTACATTGGAAGGAGATGCCTCTGTGTAGCATCACAGTTGGAGGAGGGAAACACCATTTTGTTACATTTAAGTTCTATTTTATTCTTAAAACAGTTTATATATTAACTTGACGAAAAATAAAATTACAAATATATGGTGATGGAAGGAGAACTGACTCTGGGTGGTGAACACACAATGGGATTTATAGATGATGTAATACAGAATTGTACACCTGAAATCTATGTAATTTTACTAACAATTGTCACCCCAATAAATTAAAAAAATAAATAAATAAAATTAAATTTAAAAATTCTAAGCTATTTGCCATGATACATGACAGTTTTACTCATTACCTAAAGATGAAAATCATTCTTTTCTTCAAGACATATTGGCAAAGAGCACTTTCCGAGCAAGTCTGGATCCTCCTTGGAAATCTCTCTTGAGATCTCCAGGTACAAGCTACCGAAGGCACAAGGTATATTCTGACAGACGCTGATCTTCCTATGAATTATTGATTATGTCACTGTATAGCAGAAAACTGCCTTGGCAACTGGTATATTATGGTTACACTGTGGATGCAGATGGTTAATAAGTAGGGACAACTGTAGTTAATTCTGTAAAATAATTCTGAACCAGAAGCTGAACACTTACAAGCGGAAGTTACTTTATAAAGCAGCTTACTACAGTAAAAAGAGAAGGAAGTCACCCTGGCCTTAGGGCCTAGCGCCCTGCCAAGCTGGCATTTCTGCATGTGGGTAAGAATCCTGAGTTAAACACACCCCATCTGGCAATTTAAAAACCCAAGAAAAAGTGACTGGACTTGAGGGCCTTTAAAGTGACTCGTGTTGGCTACTCCTAGGACAGACAACACAGATGGATCACACAACAGTGAAGGTAGTTGAAGAGACTAAAAGTTTGTTTAAATATGATACTGCTTCTTTTAAACTCTGTAAGTTGAAAAATCCATGACTATTGCTTAGCTGTTTGCATGTTGCTTAAAGGTGTTCGGGAAGAGCGTCATCACACTTTCCCAGGGCAGCTATACCAGGAGGGGCATTGGTGCCACGCCTCCACAGCTGAAGGAGAAGCCCTGCTTTGAAAGGCTGGGCCAGAGATTCTGCAAGAAGATCAGAACATGGCTTAAGGCTCTGCAGGAAGATTCCAGTTAGCAGATTTTGACACATATGCACATTCCCCCCATCTCCACCCCACCCCCACATTCTTCACTGATTGAGCAACACCAGGAGTCCAAAGCCCTTTTACAGCCTTTGGGATTCTGGGCACAGGTGCGCTTTGCCATCCCCACCTCGGATATGTGGGAAGAGTGGCAGATTATAAACACTTACAGATGAGCAACCCTGATGACTCATCTGTGCGTTCCCTCAACATTACATGCTGTACAAGTGGAAACTTTGAAAGGCCCAGAAGCTCTCAAGAAGCTCACAACCCAGCTACATGACAGAGGATTGCATACAATGCCATTACCACTGCACAGGTCAGCAGGTGACGCGATGCCTGGAGTGGGAGGCCCACCAAGCACAGGCTTTCCTGAGGAGCACTCACCTTCATCAGAACCCTCTGCCTTTTGTCTACAGATCCTTCTTTATTGTAATGTAAGCATTGAAAGAGTCAAATGTGGTAGGACTGAGAAAATTAAAAACCTGCCTTGCCATTGCCCAGGTTAGGATAACGGGCACAGATGAAGGCAGGGGCAAAATAATAAGAAAAATGTCTCTCCCGGTGCCATAGTAAACTATCAAAACAACCCCCTTCTTTGCGTGACTACTGCTTTCTACCTCTCAGAAAGCTTGTGTTCTCTGAAATCATAGATCAGAAAGTTTGCTGTTGGAAATTATATCAGGAAAAATGAAACATTCCATTCCTGACTGGAGAATCCAAGTCATTTTGACAATGCGAAGCAGTCTTGATTTACAACCCAGGTGCGAAGCTTCAGAAAAACACTGTTCTGCATTTAAACTTTGTAGATTTCCAAGGAAACAATGCTCTGGGGCCATTTCAGAGTTTAGACCTGACATTGACCCCTTTACATGAGTCCTGTTCAGCTTTTAGACTGTCCAAATACGGTTTCATTTAAATCTTACCTCCTCCTTCCACCCCAAATCTTATATTAACTCTATCCTTTGTTTGGTCCTCTGTGTGTATCGCCTCCCTCGTTGCAATGGGTTAATAAACCCAACTTTGTCAAATTACAGGTCTGTAGATGGGGTAGGACAGCATCAAATCTATGAAAACCTTGTTGATCTCCAAAATGTTATCATAACAATCAAGGAAGTAACCTATTTGGGATATGACTAGACGGCTGTGACAGGGGAAAGACTAGCAAATTTATACCTGAGGTTTAGTTGTTTAGTAAATATAGTCACTTGGCAGCTTGAAATTTGATTCTATGCTTAAATTACAATGATTGAAATGTGAAAATAACATTTTAAGAGACTTACAATCTATAAAAAATTTAGGTATATGGAAAATTTGCTTTCAGATGGAAAAAAATTGCCCAAAGAAGAGTTTGATTTGAAAAAGAGTTCACTTCAGAGAGCTGGGTTCCTGGTCAACTCACGCTAATCCTGTAAGACTCAGCTCAAGCATTACCTACGCCCCAGACCTGTCCCTAGTTCTTCCTCTTTTATACTCTGGTGGCACCTGGTGTTAGATTGGTGCCATGGCACACACCACACAGTATTGTGATTGTGGGGTTACTTGTTTGCCCCGTTCATCTCAACTCGTGGAGAGCAGAGCCCCAGTCATCGCTCTGTAAATTCCTAGCACCTTACACAGCCACTGGCACGTGGGAGGGGTCCAATGAATGATGAATAGATGAAACAATTAATGAGGGGGAGATTGGGAGCAAGAACACCAGTTGGCAGGTGTCTGTAATGGTCCACAAGAGATCAAAATGACCTAGACTCAGTGTGACTAGAAGGAAAAGATAGGTGAGTATGGGACATTTGAAAGGAAGAAGACTTGATAACTAAGTGGAAATGGGAAACAAAGAAAAAGTAATCAAAGAAAAACTTTAAAAATTCAAACCTAGGCAGCTATGAAGTGGGATTCACCGCTGGCAGAAAGGAATCCTCGAGTAGCGAATTTGTTCAATTTTTAAGTAAGCAGATTTTACGAGGTTCTAGGAAAATCCGGACATTCAGAATTAGGGTCAAGGCTCAAAACAGACTTGGGAACCACTGGCATTGAGCCTGAAACTTTTTAAAAAGGGGATGAATTCTCTGAGGACGAGACTATGCGTTGAGTGGTTGGAGGACTGAAGCTTGGAGAAAGCAAAGGTCTAGAGCAAAACAAGGAGAAAAAAAGGCAGCAGAGTGTGTTCTTCGAGGAGCAAGGCAGTGCAATATCCTGGACACAAATGGAGAAGCATGTCCTGTATGTGAGAGGAGTACAACTCAAGAGAATCACCTGAAAACTATAGGAACTCAAAGTTCAGCAAGGTGGTGAGTTACAAAATACAGCAATTGCTTGCGACAATCAAAGGCTTTCCTCCAACTCTAACCTGTTAGAAAATATAATGGATACAAGATGCCATTTGCAATGGCAAAAAAAAAAAAAAAATTATCTAGGGTTAAACTTGGAAAACATGTGGTACTTTTACAAATGTACAAAAACCGACAGAAGATTTTAATAATGAGACGTAGTAAATGGAAAACGATATAAAGATGTCAGTGTGCTCCAAATTTATACATTTAATGCAATTTCAAGCCAAAATAAATTCCAAGTGGACCAATGAGATTTATGAAAAAAGAAAAAAACAACATAAAAGAAGTATAAAAAAGAAAATAAAGACGGGGGGAGTTTTTCTAGGCACAATCCCAAAAGCAGGACAATACAGAAAATGATTGGTAGATATGATTCTGAACGAACCTGATTCCTAGGGCGCAGCTCAGGCCTTTAAAATGTCTTCCTCCATCTTTGGATCTGTGATAAGGCCATTGCAATTTTTCTCCCCCTCAAGCTCTTTGCATCGCCTGTACAGACAAATCATTGTAGGAATTCATCCATAATCTCCACAATCCCTCTGTGGGTGAACCCACATGGCGTAGTTTCACATTCCACACACTCTCTCAAAGCCTTGTAATACAGCTAGTCCTCAGCCCTGGCTGAGAAATGGATCAAGAGAAAAGCAACAGGCCACAGCCGGCACTGATCAACCGCCAGCTAAAATTCCACACCAGGAGGTGTTTGGGGCTGGGGTTGTTCTGGCTGTAGAAGTGGAAGCAACACACCCCACCTGTTCAAAAGCAGGGGGAAGATAGTAGCAGGTGTCTGTATGTAGGATGAATGTTCAAATGTTCCCTGGCTTGCTTTTTCTTTAATATTTTTGTTTTTTAATGGTCTTTTCTATTGGGTCTCAAACTTTAGCATGCATCAGAATCACCAGGAGAGCTTGTTTAAAAGATAGCTGAGGGCAGCTGGTTGGCTCAGTTGGTTAGAGCGCGGTGCTCATAACACCAAGGTTGCCGGTTCGATTCCCACATGGGCCAGTGAGCTGCGCCCTCCATGACTAGATTGAAACAGCAACTTGACTTGGAGCTGATGGGTCCTGGGGAAAAAAACACACTATTCCCCAATATTCCCCAATAAAAATTTAAAAACAAAATGTTCTTACCTGTACCCAAGAGCCATATTGAATAAAAAGGTTTAAAAACAAAGACAGCCAAAATATACAATGTATTACAGAATTGTACACTTGAAACATGTAATCTTATTAATGAATATCACCCCAATACATTTAATTTACAAAAAGATTGCTGAGCCCCACCCACCGAGTTTCTGATTTAGTTGGCCTAGAGTGGAACCTGAAGATTTGCACTTCCAACAAGTTTCCAGTTGATGCTGATTCTGCTGGTGTGGGGACCACACTCTGCAATATTGTGAGACTGGGTATGGACCTGAGAGAAGAGCAAAAAGGAAACTCTTGACTCTGTTTCCTTTTAACACAGAAGTCCTTGGAGAGAAGCAGCTGAAGACCTCAGCTACATAGGGAGGCCTTGACAGACACCATGCGACAGAATTTCTTTCATGTAAATACCCTATCCTAAACCTTAGGAAAGTTACTAAATTCATAAAATGCTTGGTTTGAGTCAAGGTTGTGTGTGTGTGTGTGTGTGTGTGTGTGTGTGTGTGTGTGTGTGTGTGTAAAACTGCATAGGGTCAAAACAATAAGACAAACGAAAAAGTAGAAACAAAAACATGGGGCAGTAATGCCAGGAATTCACTGAGCAGGGGAAAGACTTCCAACCGTCCAAGCAGGACCCAGGATAAATTTACTAGCCTCTCCAAGATCAGGGATGTTCCAAGCGGATGTTCCAATTTCCTGATGCTTTATCTTTTTTTGTTTTTCTCATAAATTTTATTGGGGAATATTGGGGAACGGTGTGTCTCCAAGCTCCAAGTTGGAGCCAGCAACCTTGTGGTTGAGAGCTCGCACTCTAACCAACTGAGCCATCTGGCCGCCCCCTGATGCTTTATCTTAATTTGGATTTATATTCTCTGGGCATTGGTGCCCAACATTTTTACCCCCACCATTAACTCTTAATTTGTTCTAATTCTAATCACTATATTTAAAAATTCTTAATCTGAAATATAAGTGCAAAAGATTGCTCTCAAATTTGAAAGAACTGAAACTCTCCTGTATTTCAAGCACCATTCCTGTTTGTGTTTTATACATTAGATTTTCTATAGAGAGTTTCATAAAGCAGCATACATCTCTGAAATCCCTTCATGATGATTATAAATTGTGCCCTCTTTAAAGACACGGAGCCATCAGATCTATTTCTTGACTCCTTACATATTAGACTAAAGCAACACCCTGTCAAGGACTATTCCTGCACCATAGAACCAAAGGATGGCTTCATTAAATTTCAACCCATTTTTAAATGGTCTTTCTAATTACATGGGTTTCACATGAAGTATCAACCTAGCACAAATGGAAGAGTCCTCTTACAGTGAATAAAGCATTAGCATATTACATTTCCAAGGTAGGGGATAATTTACTCTTCTAGATAAGGTTTACAAGAGTCATTACAGCTTTCCATTTAGATAAACTGGAAAGTTATTCTAGTAGCCAGTCTCTAAGATGGCCCCAGTGATCCTTGCTTTCTAGTGTTCACGTATTTGTATATGTAATGATGGGGGCGGGGGGGGAGAAGGAGGAGGGACACACGCTAGAACGGGGCTAGTGAATTTATTTAGCAATATCTAATGAATTTATTTAGCAATATGTAATAGCAAAAGACAAAGGCAATTAATAGAATATGTTAATGTCAGAAAGTAAAAGTGGTTAAGACTAAACTATATACGTTGATAACAATGTCATGTCAAAGGAGTACACATACATATAAGTTTAAGAGATCTCAACATATGTTTACTATTGATCAAAAATCACTTGGCTAAATACACAAATAACATCAGTAAGGAGTATCCAAAAGCAGTAATAAGCTCTATAGGATAGAAACTATTACAGTAGATGCCAAAAGCTCAACAAACTGGCAGAGAACAACACTGGAAAAGTCATAAAGCAAAATCTTGTCACGTCTGTAGCTGAGAGAAACTCAGGCGTCTCCCACACCACTGCTTGCTAGTTCCCAAGAATGCTGCTGCTGTTGCCATTGTTGTTGTTGTTGTTGTTGTTGTCAGAAGTCAAGGCGTCTTCTGATGTTATACGCTGCAAGCTGCATATAAGTTTTCAAGGTGTTAACAATCTGAAGAATGTTGCTGCTGTTGTCATTGCTGTTGTTGTTAGAAGTTAGGACGTCTTCTGATGTAAGCTGCAAGCTGCATATAAGTTTTCCAGGTGCTAACAAGTTCTTAAGAAGTCTAACCCTGGAGAACAACACTGGAGAGGCCCGGAACCAGCCAGCACTCACCAGGTTCACGGCTGAAAGTCAGGACATCCCCTGGTGTTGTAAGCTGCATGTTGCTGGAAGTCTTCAAAATGTTAGAATGATGAAAAATCACCAATGACAAATGACCAAATGATGAAATAATTATTATACTGCCAACTGAAGTCTGTCTTATATATTTCCTCAAATGTACCTTAGAGCCCTCCGGGAATGGCCAGTTCCAGGAGGGTCCGGCAGTTACTGATATGAATATTGCCCATCTGGCTGAAGGGCCAATTCATCCAGAAAAGCAAGAAGGCCTGGCAATGTATCTGTCACGAAGTCCTGATATAACTTAGCTACTTCTTTACTCATCTGCTAATGTGGGTGAAACAGACAGAACAAAGAGGGAATTCTCTCAACCCCTGATCAAGAATTTCTTTAACCCTAAGCTAACCATCACCTCACAACACGGACAGAACAACAAATATCATCTATATCTCCCCTACTCGAGAGAATGAGACCAAACAGAAAACTTCATCTCGTGTCTCCCCTGCTCGGGAGACTGAGACACAAGGGGGACAGAAAAGCAACCTCATCCCATATCTCCCCTGCTCAGGAGAATGAGAACCAGAAAGCATCATCATCTCATATCTCCCCTGCTCGGGAGAATGAGACCAAAGGGGGAATTTACTCAACCCCTGATCACAGCACAGCAACCACCTCCCATATAGGAACAGACAAAAGCTAATAGACAAAAGCTCACATCAACCAATGAAGGCAAATTTTTTCAACATCTTCCCTACAGTGTAGTACCTTCCCACTCTGAATCATGGCTGCATTGTATGTTCAATAGAATAAGGCAGAAGTAACAGTGTGTCGCTGCTAAGGCTAGGTCATAAAAGATATGGCAGTGTACACTTGGTCTTAGTCTTAAAGCATTCATTCCAGTTGAAACCAGCAGTCCTCTAGATGGTCCATATGGCAAGGAACTAAGGCCCTCTGCTAACAGCCAGTAAGTACCAACTTGCCAGCCATGTAAGTGAGCCATCTCGGAAACAGATACTCAAGCCTTAGTCAAGCCTTCAAATGACTGCAGCCTCAGCCAACATCTTAACTACAACATGTTGAGAGACCTTATGACAGAAAAGCCCAACAAAGCCATATCCCCAAATTCCTCAACCACAGAAACCATGAGATAAAACATTTAGTACCCTGAGTTCAGGGGTAATTTGTTATGCAGCAAAATATGCAAAGGGAAAAGGTCCATTCAAGGGCAAGAGTATGAAACATTCATTGATACTGTTTTAGATGTCACATTGTATCTAACCTTAAAGAAACTATTATAATACTTGTCAAGTTTTTATGTAGTACCAGAGAATATCAACAATTATCTGAAAAGCTTTTAATGTACTCTTTTACAACTAGATATCTGCGTGAGGTGTAATTTTCTTCACATACTTCAACCTAAGTAATAGATTAGTTGCAGAAACAGATATGAGAATCCAGCCATTTTCTATTAAGCTGGACAGTTATAAGAATTTCAAAAATGGTAAAGAATGCCACTAATTTTGTTCTTGAAAATGTTTTTTATATAAAATATGTAATATGTAATGAGTTTGTTATTTTAAGTGAATTAATATTTTTCAAATTCTCAGTTTTAATTTCTGTTTTCAATATGGATGGATACAACCCACATAGACATGAGCTTTTGGGAGTCCTCAAAAAAAATGTTAAAAGTATAAAGTGGTACTGAGGCCAAAAGCATTGAGAACTAGCTCATAAAGAAAGTCTCGAAAAATTTCAGAGAATTAATATCATACTTACAATGCTCTCTGTTCAAAGCAATTAGAGATCAACAAAAGAAATATATATATATTAAAAGCTCCATATGTTTAAACTTTTAAAAGAATACTTCTAAATAACAGATTTTAAAAATCATAATTGAAAATTAATAGTTAAAACTATATTCTTATGGCTTTACATATAGTTTTTTTGACTACATATCTACCTTGTGGGAAGCAGTGAAAGGACAGGAAATTTATAGCCCGAAATGCTAATATTAGGAAAGGAGAAAGGCTGAAAATGAGCTAAGTATTCAACTTAAGAAGTAGGAAAGAAACAACAGAATAAATTCAAGGTAAGTAGAATGGAGATAATAAAGATGAAAAAGTAATGAACTATAACAAGACCAAAATTTGATCAAGAAAAGAGAAGACACAAATATTAGGAATGGAAAAGGAAGACATAACTACATGTCCAGCAGAGATTAAAACATAATAAGGGAAGGCTATGAACAACTTTATACAATAAATTTGAAAACTTAGACAAAATGGACTAATCTCTAGAAAAATTATCATTGATTAAAATGAGAACTCAAGAAGAAATAGAAATCCTGAATAGTCCTTTAAGCAAGTTGGATTAGGGGTTTTAAATCTCCCCACAAAATAAACATCAGGTTCAGATAGGATTACAGGTGAGTTTAACCAAACCTGAAAGAACAAATTAGCACAATCTTACACAAATTCTTTCCGAGCACAGAAAAAATAGAGTTCTCCTCACCTCATTCTACGGGAGGAAATAACCTTGATCCTAAAGACAGATAAGAACATCTAAGAAAGTACAAGACAATATCACTTGAGAACATAGGTAGAAAAATAAATAAAAATTGACAGTCTGATTCTAAAATTTATATAGAAATATAAAGGGCCTAGAAGCCAAAACAATCTCAAAAAGAGCAAAACTGGAGGGATTATACTACCTGATTTCAAAGATTTTTATAAACCTACAGTAATCAAGACAATGTGGTATTGGCATAAAGATAGACGTATAGATCAATGAAACAGAATAGAGTTAAGGAACAAACCCATACATATGAGTATATGATCATTTCATTTTCAACAAAGGTGCCAAAGCAATTCAATGGGAAAGAATAATCCGTTCAACAAATGGTGCTGAAACACCATTGAGTAGCTATAAATAATAATAATAATAAATTTCTGCCTTTAACAAAAATTGATTTAAGATGGATCATAGACCTAAGTGTAGGAGCTTAAACTTAAAAAATTGTACAGGAAAACAGGCGAAAATGTTAGTGACCTTGGGTTTTTGCAAAGATTTCTTAAATATGACACGAAAGGAAAAAGACAAAAATGATAATTTGGACTTCACCCAAATTAAAAACTTTTGCTCTGTTATTAAAATGAAAAGGCAAGCCACAGACTGAAAGGAAATATTTGCAAACTACATATCCAACAAAGTAGACAAACAACCCAATTTTAAAATGGACCGTTCACCAAAGACAGTAAATAAGCAAGATGAGCAGCATCAATTCATTGTTAGGGAAATGCAAATTGAAACCATAATGAGAAATCTCCACATACCCAATAAAATGACTATAAGTAAAAAGACCAACTGTGCCAAAAGCTGGTGAGGGTGTGCAGCGATTGGAACTCTAATACACGCTAGGAGGAATGCAAAGCATTCTGATCACTTATGAAAACAGTTTGGCAGGTTCTTAAAAATTAAACATATACACACAAAAAATTAAACATATACCAACCATACAGCCTAGCCATCCTACTCCTAGATATTTAACAAAGAGATATGAAGGCATGTGCCTATATGAAGATTTGTACATGAATGTTTATGGCAGTTTTATTTGTAATAGCCAATAATTGGAAACAATCCAAATGTCTACAACAGGTTTTGGGTAAACAAATTGTAGTATAATTCATACAAAGTTCATACAATAGAATATGACTCAGCAATAAAAAGGAACAACTATCCACACATGCAATAACATGGATGAATCTTAAAATAAGTGAAAGAAGTCAAACAAAGAGTATATACTGTATGATTCTATTTACATAAAATTCTGGAAAATGCACACTATAGTGACAGATTAGTGGTTACCTCAGGTGAGGGGATGGAGAGAAAGAGATGAATTAACAAGGGGCTTGAGGTAACTATTGGGATAACTATCTTGACTGTGCTAATGATTTCATGGGTGTATATATATATACACATATATATCAAAATCAATAAAGTTGTACACTTTAATATAATATGCACTTTATTTATACATCAGTTATACCTCAATAAAGCTATAAAAGTATTAAAAATATGCAAACCAAATCCAGCAACATATGATAACTATAATTTGAACCTAAAACTGCTCTAAAAAATAAAGTCTACTTAAAATAAACCTATAATTATGTTGGTAGGAGATAAGTTCCCAAGACCACACTCAGATTCAATGGTTTCTTAGAAAGACTCACAGGATTGAGCATACAGTCACACTCATGGCTATGATTTATTACACTGAACGTGTACAAAGCAAAATAAGCAAATGAAAAAGGCACATGGGCAAACTCCAGAGAAACCAAACAAAGCTTCCAAAATTCCGTACTCTCCCAGTGGAATCACCAGCACACACTTCATTTCCCCAGGAAAAAGTGATAACACATGTGAAATGTTCTCTACCAGGAAAGCTCATTAGAACTTAGTTCCCAGGGGCGCTGGTTAGCTCAGTTGATCAGAGCGTGGTGCTCATAACACCAAGGTTGTGGGTTCGATCCCCGCATGGGCCACTTTGAACTGCGCCCTCTTTAAAAAAAAAAACTTGGGCCGACCGGGTAGCTCAGGCGGTTGGAGCTCGGTGCTTCTAACTCAGAAGGCTGCTGGTTCGATTCCCACATGGGCCAGTGGGCTCTCAACCACAGGGTTCCCGGTTCAACTCCTCAAGTCCCACAAGGGATAATGGGCTCCGCCCCCTGCAACTAAAATTGAACATGGCACCTTGAGCTGAACTGCCTCCCGGATGGCTCAGTTGGTTGGAGTGCAGGCTCTCAACCACAAGGTTGCCAGTTCTATTCCTCGAGTCCCACAAGGGATGGTGGGCAGTGCCCCCTGCAACTAAGATTGAACATGGCATCTTGAGCTGAGCTGCCGCTGAGCTCCCAGATGGCTGTTGGTTGGAGCGCATCCTCTCAACCACAAGGTTGCCGGTTGGACTCCCGCAAGGGATGGTGGACTGTGCCCCCTGCAACTAGCAACGGTACCTGGACCTGGAGCTGAGCTGCACCCTCCACAACTAAGACTGAAAGGACAACAACTTGACTTGAAAAAAAATCCTGGAAGTACACACTGTTCCCCAATAAAGTCCTGTTCCCCTTTCCCAATAAAAAACAAACAAACAAAACAAAACAAAAAACTCAGTTCCCCAGGATTATATTGGGGGCTGGTCACACAGGCACCCTCTCCATTTAGCAGCACAAAAATTTCAGACTCCCAAAAGGAAAGCAGGTGTTTAGCATAAACCACATTGTTTGTACAAATAGTTTAGGCACAGTGAGCCATTCTTACCAGTTAGGGTAGTTAGAACGCTCCCCAAATTCCTAGTTCCCAGATATCAGCCAAGGGCCAAACTTGTAAGCAGGCTATACAAAGGATGACAGTCAGGCCTGCTGTGTTAACTCTATTTCACACAATAATATAAACTAGTTGAATTTATCCCAGGAATGCAAGGGGAGTTAACATTTATAAAATCTATAAACAGCATTCCCTGCATTAAAAGAAAACTAATCATTTCAATAAACAGAAAGTATTTAATGAGGGTAAAGGAGATCAAATATATGGTGATGGAAGGAGAACTGACTCTGGGTGGTAAACACACAACGTGATTTATAGAGGATGTAATACAGAATTGTATACCTGAAATTTATGTAACTTTACTAACAATTGTCACCCCAATAAACTATAATTAAAAAAAAGAAAATATTTAATAAAATTCAATACACATTCATTATAAAACCTTTTAGAAAAGCATAAATTAACCTGATAAAATGTATCAACCAAATGCCTACAGCAAACATTCTTTCTTTTTTTTTCTTTTTTAAATATTATTTCTTAAAACGTTAGAAGAATACTCTTTTACTTAGGAAGAGACAATAATGCCTACAATCAATGCTTCTGTTCCACATTTTACTGAAGATCCTAGCCCGTCCAGTAAGATAAGTGAAAGAAAAGATATAAGGATTGGAAAAGGGGGGAAATACCATTATTTATAGATGATAGAGTTGTCTTCCCCCAAAATAGCCAAGACACATTTTCAGGAATAGGAGTTTAGCAAGATAATTGAATATAAGATCCATATATAAAAATCATTTGGCTTTAAATGGCCAAATTGTGTACAGTGTGAATTATATCTCAATATACCTGGTATATTTTTAAAAATCAATTAAAGCTGGTGACTGTAGAGCGTTGATGAGTGGGGACTGTGTGACTGAGCATTTGCAGCTCCCAAGCTTGTGCTGTAGGCAGGGATGGCTTCATTTCCCTTCCAAAAGAGAATACCAGATTTTTAAAAAATGTAGCAGCTATATTGAGATGTACGATATACTCGTAGTTCACATACCATAGAACTTACCCATTTATACTCAGTCATCTTGCTAAACTCTCATATTCCTGATAACTTGTCTTGGCTCTTTTGGGTAGATAACTGTATCATCCATGGATAATGACATTTCTTTTTTCCGTTTCAATCCTTATACTTTTTATTGCTTTTTCTTATCATACTCCACTGGCAAGGAGTAAAAGCAACCTAGGCCCGACAATTACTAAAGTTTGGGCACCCTAACAGAGACCATGATAATCATATTGTTTAAATGTACCTTTAAAAATCCAAAAATAATCTGGAGTTAGAAGCAAAAATTAAGTTCAAAATTGAAAAATCTGAGGAAGATGCTCCACTTCAAGTGAAAACTCTAACCTTAAATGACAAGCTCTGTCATAGAGATATTATCAGCATTCCCAGGGACAGTTTCCACTGGTGTGCAGGGATATCAGAGTAGGGGAACTGAAAATTGTGGCCATACTAAAATAAAAGACAATGAAGGAGTCTTCCCATTTCTCTAACTGCAGCACAACTAGTGATTATTTAAATTTGGATATAATTACCAAGGAAGAGGATTTTCCTGGTGGTTAATGCTTGGAAGCATTAGACCTACTATTAGTGATCTGACTTTAGTGAGAGTGAGAAACTGATAAAGAACTCACTATGAGTAAAAGTAAAGTTTGTTTGTTTGTTTTTTAAATGAAGGGAAAGCCCCAGTTAAAAGAGGAAAAGAACCCACCTAAATCAAAATGTAATCCTTTGGGGACAATAGATGCTGCTGGCAACACATATATCAGCTCACACCAGAAAGGGTTTCTGTCAGTTCAGAGCCCATCAGGAAATCATTACAGATATTCAGTCCTGCAGCTAAAAGCAAGAGGTCTAAATAGATTCCACCAGCAGCATCAGTAAGTGGTGGCAACAGCTGCAGCCCACCTTTGGATATGTATAGAAAGTCTTGATAACTGGTAGTGTTTTATAACAATTTCAAGCATATTCCTATAGAACACAGCATCTGTTGAAACAGAAATACAGTGAAACTGAGAAATCAGCAGTTCCTGTTTAATTTTGTTTTAAAAGGGGGAAGCTATGTGAACGCGTATGTGTGTGCCTGTGGTGGTGTATCCGTGTGTGTCCATGTGTCTGCTTAAATAATCACTTTATATTAAATCAATGATTTAGGAAGTGCTTCTGAAGTACTTAGTTAGCCCTACTCTAATGTCAGGTAATATCATTTTTTAAAAAAGCTTAGATCTAAATGGATCATGAATAAAGAGTTACGAATATTTCTATAAAGGTGTGGATTTTAATCAGCTGCTAGTTATAAACATATAATTTATATATCTTATGTATACATATGTATATTTCTTGTTAACCAGTAAAAATACCTAGCTTAGTTATTGTGCTTTATAAAAACGTAGATGTTAACACAAAAATAAGCAATTCAGAATTATGATTAAAGTGGGCATTTGCCTTTTTATTGAAAAGCAATTACACCATCAGCAACTGAATGGCTACACAAACTGTAACAGATCCAGAAAATGGAGTACTACTCAGCAATAAAAAAGAAACTACTGACACAACAATTTGGATGGGTCTCAAGGGTATTATGTTGAGTGAAAAAAGCCAGTCTCAAAAAGCTACATATTATACAAGTCCATTTAGATAAAATCCTCAAAATGATGAAGTTACAGATATGGAGAACAGATTATCGATTACCAGCATTTAGAAATGGTGGTAGAATGCCAGGTAGGCATGACTATCAAACAAAACCAATATATCCATTTGGCAATGCAGGCAGAGTGTTTGGGGCCAACAAGATTTTCCAGAAAAGAAAATGCACAGGAAAATGTCTGAGATCTGGACAGGAAAAGGGGAGGTATTGGTTCTAAATAAAAATAAACAAAATTAAGAGATGTTGAATTAAATTCACACATAAACTTCACTAATATTTAAATGTAAAACATGCTTCATTACATTTAAAAATAATTAGTACATTAGATTTTTGCATTTCTCAAGAATTCCCACATATGCATGATTGCTTTAAAAATCATTCAAATCATAAATGAATCCATACAAATAATTTTAAAAATAAGGCTACATTCAAAATGCTTTAGAATAAAAATACTCATCACTGGATCTGAGTGCATCTTAGTATGTGATAATGCACAGGATAGGGCCTCCCTTTTCTCCCTCCGTTCCCTAACTGCTTGTCTCTCTCAGTTCCAAACCACTGCTAACAGTGCAGAGAGCCTGAGGCCATGGTTGCTGCAAGGGAGGGCTTGGGGAAGGGGTGGGCGTGGGGGGTAGGAGCAGTTTCTAGGGGTTCAGAGAAGAAACTGAGAAAAGAATCAAGCACAAAATAGTCCATGTATGATATACAAGGAAACAGACCATACAAACATAGATACATCCTGGAGCCTGTGAAACAGAAGTGACAGATTTAACAAGCAACAGACTGCTGTGTTTCCACATCTAGAGACAGGAGGCCACATCTAGAGGTAGAGCAGCTCTTATGAGTATGACCAGCAAGAAAACAGTGACCTCAGTCCTATAACCAACCACAAGGATATGAATTCTGCCAACAACTTGAGGGAGCTTGGAGGTGGAATCTTCCCCAGTCAAGTCTCCAGATGAGAATGCCACCTGGCCAACAAATTGAGTACAACCTTCTGGAACACTTGTACAGGACACTGCTAAACTGTGCCAACTCCTGACTCACAAAAATTATGGGATGATAAATATGTGGCATTTTATGCAACTAAGTTTGTGGTCATTTGTTACATAGCAATAAAAGCTAATAGTGAGCCAAACTGATCAGGAAAAAGAACAGTTAGTTTCAGTGGAATCACCAAATCATAGCTCCTGGCACACATGTTAATTTAAACCTCATTTAAATATTAAATAATCTATGTTTCATTTAAAAAGGGAATTGGGGCAGAGTAAGGTCACAAGTAATCTTTTAAAGGTTCCTGTGTAGCTGTTTAACACAGAATAAGAGAAAAACATTTACAATTATGAAATGTGAGAAGGCTATGCCAAAAATGTCGATCAGTTTTGACCAAGAACTTCAAGGCAAACAAAAGCTTTCTTTGGAGGTCTTACCAAAAGGAATTTGGACACAGATTTGGGTCCAGACTGTGTTCTGAGGGGCAAAGAGACAGAATTTAAAAAGACAGAAAAAGAAGAGCTTTCAAAAAGATTATATAAGGGCGGCCGGTTGGGTCAGTTGGTTAGAGTGCAGGACTCACAACACCCAGGTCGCCGTTTTGATTCCCACATGGGCCAGTGAGTTGTGCCCTCCACAACTAGATTGAAAACAACAGCTTGACTTGGAGCTGATGGGTCCTGGAAAAACACACTGTTCCCCAATAAAAAAATAAAAGATTATATCAATTGTTTTGAAAGAGCTGTGACTGGTGCCTGCAAGCAGACTTAAGACTATGCTACATAATTGCTCGTGTCTACTGCTAGGTGAAAAAAATAAGAGAATTTAATGATGCAAAGCCTGTTCCAGGACCCGTATCAGGATGTAGTCATTTGGTTTAGCCCTGTTTAAAAGTTGACTTTCACACACAGTGGAATAGAGTGAGTAGGCTCAGCTTCCCAGAGGCCGGCCAGCTCTGTTTTAGATGACTCTTGACAACATCAACTCCATTTTGCTGCTTTTCTTTCACAAGAGCACTATGGTTATTAAATAATAGGAATGTAATCACATTGTAGGAAGCATCCTAACAACAGAAAATATATTCTAAGCTATGCATTCAAACTGGTGGAAAAACTGCCGTAGCCCTCTCTGCTTCAAGCCAAAACTGTGTTCACTACCAATTTCCTTAAGTGGTACTTCAAGGTTTTTAAGTTAAAGGGACATAAAAAAATAGTTGTACATAGGGAGGGGGGAGTTGGTGGGGAAGAAGGTGAAGAGATTAGAAAGAGCAAATTAGTAGACACAATGTAGTCACGGGGATATGAAATAAGAATGGGGAATATAATCAACAATGTTGTAAAGATTACATGGGGTGCCAGATGGGCACTGGACTTATCGGGGGGATCACTTCATAGACTATGTAGATGCCTGACCATGCGCTGTACACCTGAAGCTGAAGTAGAATAATATTGTAGGTCAACTATAAGAAAAAAACATATGTGTGTGTGTGTGTGTGTGTGTGTGTGTGTGTGTGTGTGTATATATATATATATATATATATATATATGGTCATAGGAGGTGGAGTATAGTGTAAGGAAGTTATTCAATGGTAACAGGTATATGTCAGAGGGGTAGTAGCTTGGGGGAGGGGGATTATCACTTTGTGACAGGTGTAAATGTCTATTATGTTGCTTTGTACACCTGAAACTAATAAAAAAAATCTTTAAAAAAGTAGTTGTAGTTTTATAATACTTAAATACATTCTTGGATCACTTTCAATTTTCTTCTTGTTGAAACATCTTCAGTTACCCTGAAGATTACAACTGTCATCTTAAATTTCTAACAACCTAGTTTGAATTGAACTTCAATAGTACACAAAACTCTGCTTCTATACAGTTCTGTCCCTCCCCTTTATGTTATTATGGTCATAAATTACATCTTTATACATTGTGATTTCCTGCCTTTTTATTATTGAATCTGAGTAGGGCCTAAACAATGTGCCTTTTTAACATCTCCTCCAGATGACCTTTCTGAGAACCTCCCACTGAAGTGGAGATGACGGTGCGATGGAGGGGTGGTTGTGGGATCTGGGAAGAAAAGGTTTGCAATAACAGTAAGAAAGCAATCTTACAAAGCTACAACATGGCAAACACAAAGTTAAAATAAACAGACCAGTCGTGTTATTCTGTAATGCATCATCTGGCAATCTGTTGAAATATTTAAAGGTATATAGGGGCAGCCGGATGGCTCAGTTGGTTAGAGAGTGAGTTGGTTAGAGAGTGAGCTCTGAACAACAGGGTTGCCGGTTCGATTCCCACATGGGCCAGTGAGCTGCACCCTCCACAACTGAATTGAGGTGACTTGGAGCTGATGGGCCCTGGAGAAACACCCTGTTCCCCCCAAAAATTAAAAAACAAACAAAAATAAATAAAATAAAATAAAGGTATATATAAGGCTTCTAATCAGATATCAGCATATCATTCTTTATCATTTTTCTGCCTCCACCCAATGCGTACAAACACCATACCATCAGTGGGTCCAGCTCTCCTTAGATGTACCTTTTAGAAAGCGCAGAAGGCAACACATTGGGAAAGACATGCTTTCCTTCTGGACATCTACCATTCTCTGAGAGGGTGTGCAGAGGTTCCCCCTCACACTCCGTCGAGCCCTGAGCTCTGTGGGGAATCACCGCTCTAGTCCAATTTTTTCATTTTGTAGGTGAGAAAACTGGGGCTCAAAGGAACAGACTGGCCCAAGATTACCACGCTAGAGCCTGAATTAAAACATATTTCCTGATTTCTTTCCACTCTCTCTCATTTTTATTACAGTAACAAGAAGACCCTGAGTTTCCTAATGTTGTCTTTGGAAATAGTTCATATTCTTTTAAAAAGCTAAAATGTACAGATGCCTACAATGTAATTTCCTCCAAGCTGCCACTAATGATTTTTATGTTAATAGGAAAAAACAAAAACCTTGGTTGCTGAAAACAGAAATTCCAGAATAGTGGACACAGGGGTAGCAACAGGAGTTTTTTTAGTCTAAGGCTGGAGGGTGAGGTTGCTCTTCCTCACCACAAATTTCTATTTCACTGTGTTAATTCATTCACCAGTTTGGAATACTGGTTAGTACAACCCTTTTAAGGAAAAACCTATATTAGGGCCGGTCTGGTGGCTCAGGCAGTTGGAGCTCCATGCTCCTAACACCGAAGGCTGCCGGTTGGATTCCCACATGGGCCAGTGGGCTCTCAACCACAAGGTTGCTGGTTCGACTCTGGTTCGACTCCTCGAGTCCTGCAAGGGATGGTGGGGTGTGCCCCCTGCAACTAACAACGGCAACTGAAGCTGAACTGCGCCCTCCACAACTACAATTGAAAGGACAGTAACTTGACTTGGAAAAAATTGGAAACACACTGTTACCCAATAGAGTCCTGTTCCTTTTCCCCAATAAAATTAAAAAAAAAAAACAAAAAAAAAAAAACCTTATTAATTATTCCAGGCACCCAGCAATACTAACTCCATGTCACTGTAACAGTTGCTAAATTGCTAAATACTATCACTTCACCCTATGGGGTAGATGGGAAATAAAAATACTTCTTAGCAAAAAAAATACAGACAGAAGTCAGTAAACAGTCTCTAGTTTAATCACACCAAGGGTATGTTTAAAATAAAAAATATAAATGACACTCTGAAACAAAGATTACTTATAACTCCAGAACATTTTAATTCTAAAGAGTTTTAATAAATAAAAAGCCCAAGTCTCCAAAGTCCATCAAAAAGGGAATGAATGAATAATCAATCCCATGAGAGCGGGAGAAAAATTTTAAGAGAAGGGGAGGGATGAGGTTGATTAACCATTCTCTTTCAAAAAGATAAAACACTGCTTCCTCAATTAACCACTCAGAATGTCACTTGATGTGAACAGGCAGGAGGAAAATAACTGTCCATATTTGCCTGTATACAGTATTGGGCAATTAAAAGCCAACACAGCTACTTAGGAATGGCTTGCTAAAACGTTGAAAAAATGAAAGACTTCGTCCTTGTCATAGACGGCCACCTCCGTGGAACACTCGCTGCACATGACTGGGTGATAGATTTCTTCCACTTGTGTCTCCGCCTGCTCTGCAGCATCTTCATGGTCAGACCTCATCTTCTTACGGCCTCGCCTTTTCTTCCTGTTCTCTGGGGTTTTGTATCTTAGAACCTCCTCTTTGTTGACAGAACAATTCATTACAAACATTGCTCTATATTGAGTTTTGTACGATTCATGCCTAAGAAGAAAATGAAATGGAGAATTTGGATTTATGTTCTATTTTAATAGTTACCCATTGAGATAAAATTTGAGAACATCACAAACTTACTGAAATACCAACCAAAGTAAAGACATGGGAACAAAATGGGAAATTTAAAGACATGTTAAGTTATTTTAAGAACAGGAAGAAACTTGTTAATAGAAAATAGTACGTACACTGCACACCTGAAGCTGAAGCTGAACAATAATGAATGTCAACTACAATTTTACATATATGTATGTGTGTGTGTGTGTGTGTGTGTGTGTATAGTTATAAGCAGCGGAGTACAGCATTAGGAATAGAGACAGTGGAAATGTAACGGCTGTGTGCGATGTCAGAGGGGTAGTGGATGGGGGGGAGGGGGGTTGTCACTGTGAGGGATATAAATAATAAATGTCTAACTATTACATTGTTTTGTGCACCTGAAACTAATAAAAAATGTTAAAAAATAATATTTATAAAAATTAAATCATAATTGAAAATGTGAAAAAAAAGATATAATTTGCTTTCAGTCTAAACAATTAGGAAAGCCAACGGAAATAGAAATTTAGTCTATAATATAGTTCAACATCAGATAAGAGTTAATGATTCTTTGAAATAATTAGAATCTTACATTAGAAATAAAGTAAAATTTCCCTTAAAAAAAAAAAAAAAGAAAACAGTACAAAGAATGAATATATCCTCTTTTCTACTGCTTTAAAATTAACTTTTCTCTCAGGAAAAAACTTGATTTGCTCTGCAAACTCAGAAAGACAGGAAAAGTTGTGGGAAACTTCAGAAGTAATATTGAAATAAATTTTGTGCCTTTTTCTGCTGTGGCCTGAGACTCTGTCCTCTACTCATTACAAGTAGTATGATTCTGATCACCATTTTAGTAAAAAGCTACAGTTTCAAAAGCTGAAAGAGCTTCTGACTTCATAATGTCCCCTTGGCTTTACGCCAGCAGTCTAAAGAATAGATAATGCTTCCTTTGTGTTCCTCATATACTTCATATTTCCCTACTTCCTTCCCCATTTAGTAAGTGGCTTTTATTTTTTTCCCTTTAAGCCTCAAGCAACAGAAATGTTTCTGCTAAAACAGTAAACTCCAGTTATGCCTTCATTAGTTCCACACGTTGACCTGCACCATCACCAGCAGTAATTTACACTGTGCAATCTGGTGCTTCTCTCCAGGTGAGGCTATACAAATTTCATTTACACTCCACTGTATTGAAATCCTGTGTTAACATGGAACAGAGTTTTTATCGAGGTCAAATTCTACTGTTAGATCATGAAGCAACTTCTTTTGAGTGTCGGAACCCCATATCACGTTTTAATATGAAAGAGCAGCAACTTAAGTACAAAGTCATTTTACTTTTTTTCATTTCATAAACATATCCTAGGTCAATTAATATACAAAAAGCTGAAGAGTTCATATGGAAAGTGTATATATTAATTGTTGCAGATCAGAAACCTCAGGGTAGTGAGAAAAACTACATCTAACTACTCATTAGTTCCTAGAACAAATCCACCACCACACCACCATTAGTTTCAGTTAACTTGACTCAGAACATGGAGTAAGCTAGGCATTTATAAGGCCACCAGGAAAAAAACGGAAAGGAAAGGTCACGAGTATACAGTCAGCCTTCCATATCCATGGGTTTTGCCGCCACAGATTCAACTTTTCACAGAAAGAAAACAGTATTTTCAATCTGCTGCTGGGAATCCATAAATGCTGATTCCCACTGTATGCACTGTCCTAAGCCATTTTATAGTATAAGGGATTTGAGCCCTTTGGTATCCACCAGGGGAGAGGAGGGGTGTCCTGGAACAAATCCCTCTTGGATACCAAGAGATGACTGTATTTAGATTAACAGAATGAAGGGGTGAAAAAAAACATGATCATCTCAATTGATGCAGGAAAAGCATGTGATAAAAATTCAATATGCTTTCATGATAAAAACACCCAATTGGCTAGGAACAGAACAAAACTTCCTCAACATTATAAATGCCACATATGAAAAACCCATAGCTAACATCATACTCAGTAATGAAAGATTGAAAACGTTTCCTCTAAGATCAAGAAAAAGACAAAAGTGCCTGCTTTCACCGTTCCACCACTTCTATTCAACATAGTACTGGAAGTTCTAATCAGAGCAATTATGTAAGAAAAAAACAAAATAAAAGGCATCTAAACTCGAAAGGAAGAAGTAACATTATCTTTGTTCACAGATGATGTGATGTAGAAAACTCTAAAGATTACACACACAAAAACTATTAGTGCTAATAAATTAATTCAGCAGAGTTGCAGGGTACAAAATCAACACGCAAAAATGTGTTGCATTTCTGTACGCTAGCAATGAACAATCCAAACAGAAAAGTGGAATACAGTTTATAAGAGGCTGGGGCGTGTGGGATGGAGAATGGGGAATTATTGTCTAATGAGTACAGAGTTTCTGTGTGGAATGACAAAAAACTTCTGGAAATGGATAGTGGTTATGACTGCATAACAGGGTGAATGTAATTAATGTCACTGAATTATACACTTAAAATGGTTAAAATAGGAAACAAGAGTGCCACTGTCACCACTCCAATCCTACAGGGTACTGGAAGTCCTAGCCAGAGCAACCAGGCAAGAAAAGAAATAAAAGGTATCCAAATAAGAAGTAAAATTGTCTCTGTTTGCAGATGACATGATCTTATATACATATAAAACTCCTGAAGACTCCACCAAAACAATGTTAGAATAAACGAATTCAGTCAAGTTGCAGTATACAAAAATTTGTTGTGTTTCTATGTACTACCAACAAACTGCCTGAAAAAGAAATTCAGAAAACAATCCTATTCACAGTAGCATCAAAAATAATAAAATACCGTGTTTCCCCGAAAGTAAGACCGGGTCTTATACTGTGTTTCCCCGAAAATAAGACGGGGTCTTATATCATTTTTTGCTGCAAAAGATGTATTAGGGCGTATTTTCAGGGGATGTCTTATTTTTTTCATGTACAACAATCTGCATTTATTCAAATACAGTCATGTCATCTTCTTCTGGAACATCATCATAACGTACTAAATGCATCCGTTCAGCTGAGATCTTAACTGGGGCTTATTTTCGGGGTAGATCTTATTTTTGGGGAAACACAGTACTTAGAAATAAATTTAACCAAGGAGGCAAAAGATCTGTACACTAAAAACTGTAAGACACTGACGAAAGAAACTAAAGAAAACAAATAAATAGAAAGATATCCTGTGTTCATAGACTGAAAGAACTAATATTGTTAAAATGTCCATAATACCCAAAGCCATCTATAAAGTCAATGTAATCCCTATCAAAATGCCAATGGAGTTTTTCACAGAAACAGAAAAAAGAAATCCTAAAATTTGTATGGAACCACTAAAGAACCCAAATAGCTAAAGCAATCTTAAGAAAGAAGAACAGAGCTGGAGACATCACACTTCCTGATTTCAAACTATCATGCAAGGCTATAGTAATCAGAACAGTATGGGACTGGCAGAAAAACACTCATAGATCAATGGAACAGAATCGAGAGCCCAGAAATAAACCCACACATATAATGTCAACTAATATTTGACAACAGAGCCAAGAATATGCAATGGGTAAAAGATAGTCTCTGCAGTAAACAATATTGGAAAAACTGGATGTTTACATACAAAAGAATTAAACTGGACCCCTATCATATACCACTCACAAAAATTAACATGAAATGCACTAAAGACAAATATAAGACCTGAAATTGTAAAACTTTGACACTGGTCTTGGCAATGATTTTTTGCACATGACACCAAAAGCACAAGCAACAAAAGCAAAAATAAACAAGTGGGACTACATCAAACTAAAAAGCTTCTGGCACAGCAAAGAAACAAATCAACAAGATAAAAATGGGAGAAATTATTTACAAATCATACACTATCTGATAAGTGGTTAATATCAAAAATATGTATTAGGAATTTATACAACTCAATAGCAAAAAAACAATCTAATTAAAAAATAGGCAAAGGACCTGAATAGACATTTTTCCAAAGACATACAAATGGTCAACAGGTACATAGTGCTCAGAATCACCAAACATCAGGGAAATGCAAATCAAAACAACAATGAGATATTACCTCATACCTGTTAGAATGGCTATTATCAAAAAGACAAGCGATAACAAAAGTGAACCCTTGTGCACTGCTGGTGGGAATGTAAATTGGTACAACCACTAATAGAAAACAATACAGAAGCTCCTCATAAAATTAAAAATAGAACCAACATATGATCCATAGGAAAAATGTCCATTCAGGTCCTTTGCCCATTTTTTAATTGGATTGTTTGGGTTTTTTTGCTATTGAGTTGTATGAGTTCCTAATATATACTTTCGATATTAACCACTTATCAGATAGTATATGATTTGCAAATAATGTCTCCCATTTTGTAGGTTGCCTTTTTATTTTGTTGATTATTTCTTTGCAATCCCCCTTCTGGGTATACCATGTTTCCCCGAAAATAAGACCTAGCTGGACCATCAGCTCTAATGCGTCTTTTGGAGCAAAAATTAATATAAGACCTGGCCTTATTTTAATATAAGACCAGGTATAATTTAATATAATACCAGGTCTTATATTAATTTTTGCTCCAAAAGACGCATTAGAGCTGATGGTCCGTCTAGGTCTTATTTTCAGGGAAACACGGTATATCCAAAAGAAATAAAATCACTACCTCAAAGAGACATCTGTACCCTCACCACAACCAGGTAGGTGATTAAGGTCAACATTGTAATAAATCACATTGATAAATTGTGCCCTTGATATGTGACGAAAATGGCGCTTTACTTCAGTGGTCTTCCTCCCAAAAACCTACTGCAACATTATTTACAATAGCCAAGACATGGAAACAACCTAAGTATCCATCAACAGCTCATTCAGCTATAAAGAAAATATGGTACATATATACAGTGGAATATTATTTAGCCATTAAGAGAAGGAAATCCTACCACTTGTGACAACATAGAAGAACCTGGAGGGCATTACACTAAGTGAAAGAAGTCAGAGAGAGACAGATACTGTATGATCTCACTTATACGTGGAATCTGAAATAACGAAAAACAAAAACTGAACTCATAGAAACAGACAGTAGATTGGTAGTTGGTAGGGGAGGATGGATGGGTGAAAGTGACAGAAGGTACAAACTTCCGGTTATAAGATGAGTCAATTCTGGGGATGCAATGTACAGCATGATGACTACAGTTAACAATACTGTATTCCATGCTTGAAAGTTGCTAAGAGTGGATCTTAAAAGTTCTCACTACGAAAAAAAGAAAGGTAACTATGTGAGGTATGGATGTGTTAACTAACCTTATTGTGGTAATCATTTTGCAATATATTTGGATATCAAATAATCATGTTGTACACCTTAAACTTACACAATGTTATATGTCAATCATATCTCAATAAAGCAGGGAACAGATTTTTATAAATTTTTAAATGGTCTAGTTGACAATAAATTGAATACTCAAAGTACTCAACAGCAAATTTTTTTAAATGTTTTTTTAAATTTCATGTTACATGTTATCACAAAAATAAAGTGTATTTGAGAGATTGTATCATTCTACATACAACATATACATAGTTTCACTAAATCCTTGCCAGTACTGGTAAGTGCTTTATTTTAAACTAGTTGTGACGGAACTATGCATAAAAAAAATTACTTATTAAAAAATTAGTCATGTCGTCCAAAGGATATATGAGGACAGAACCTTATCAGAATTCCTAAGTACCTCAAAAATGTACTTCTGATTTTTAAAAAGGCCCACCAAGTTGTTTTTTTTGTTTTGTACGCATGTGTGTGTTGTTATCCTTTATCTGTTACCTTTGGCAATCAAGACACAGCGTGGTCATGCAGGCAGGGCAATTCAAGACAGCATCACTACTCGGAACAGGCTGTTGCTGACGTGGCCTCTGTCTTCCCAACCCATGGTAGCTAGAACAAAAAAAGAAGGGGGAGACCATTAAAGCCACATTTCTAATGCCATTCTCCAATGAAAATAACCAGTAATCCTCTGAAAAATGGTTGATTCGCGGAACGGGGCATACACGATGAGCCTGGAGCATCTTGTAGTGCCAGAAAGCAAGGAAGTGCTAAAACCAATCAACCAACCAATACAGTAGGTATGTCAAAGGAGCATAGGAGGCAACTGAAAACGCTCCCATTGTCCAAAGCTGAAACAATTAGATCAACAAAATAAAGTATTGGATCATAACCCAAAGTATAAATAAATGTTCGAGTCCATGCTCACATAAATGACTGAATAAATAAATAAATAAATTGGGGAGAATAGACAAATCTCCCGTACATAAGAATTACAAATAATTTAGGAAGATACTCTCTCCTCATAACTCCCCACTCCTTTAGTCTGAGTTGCCCATAGTGACTTCCGTGCAAAAAGTACAGTATGGATGGGGGGGGAAAGAGCAACTTTACAGTAGAGAAACCTGACAAACACTGCCTCACCAAGGTGATCAAAGTCAACATGAACAGTCATAAGTCACATTGATGGTATATGTGCCTTTGATATTGTGATGAAAATGGCACTTTACTTGTTTAGTCTTCCTCCCAAAACCTATAATCCCAATCTAATCGTGAGAAACATCCAATTCCAATGATAGGACCCGCCTACAATGTAGTCATGCACCGCATAACGACGATTCAGTCAACGATGGACCACATATACAATAGTGATCCCATAAGATTACAATAGAGCTGAAAAATTCCTATCGCTGAGTGATGTCGTAGCCATGGTTACATCGTAGGGCAAAGCATTATTCACATGTTTGTGGTGATGCTGCTGTAAACAAACCTACTGCACTGCCGGTCATATAAAAGTATATTACATACAATTATGTACAGTGCATCCTTGTTAATTGTAATAAATGACTGTTACTGGAATATGTATTTCCCATATATACTTTTTATTATTTTAGAGTGTACTCTTTCTACTTATAAAAAGTTTGCTGTAAAATAGTGTGCCGTGTTATGCCAGCAGATACACCATCTGTTTACCAAGTCTCTTGATTGCATCATTTTCTCTTGTGCTTGATTTAATCTCGTGTTGTTTTATAAGTTTAGTGTAGCCTAAGTGTTCAGTGTTTATAAAGTCTACAGTAGTGTACAATAACGTCGTAGGCCTTCACGTCTACTCACCACTCACTCCCTGACTCACCCAGAGCAACTTCTAGTCCTACAAGCTCCATTCGGGCTAAGTGCTCTATACAGGTGCACCTTTTTTTGCTTTATACCATATTCACTATCCAGTACAGTAACACACTGTACAGGTGTGTAGCCTAGAAGCAAGAGCTATACCATCTAGCCTAGGTGTACAGAAGGCTGTACCATCTAAGTTTGTGTTAAGTATCATAGCACTTCAAATGTTCATTCCAGAATGTGGGTGATTAAAAAATACTCATTAAATGAATGCAAGGGGCAGTCGAGGAAGTGGTGCATAGGTGAAACTGGGAGAGAAAAAAACGACAAAGTGTGAGGGTGGAGGCTAAAAGATCCACACAGTATCAAAATCCCTTTGACTTGAAAAATATAGATTCCAAGCCCCCACCTTAGCTGAATCAAAACCTCCTAGAGTAGGATTCAAGGGCTTTTCATTCTTTCCAGGTGACTCTGAAGCACAGCCAGGTTAGGGAAGCACTGGGTAATAGTGGTAAGTTGCCTAGCTTTTAGTTTTACGACATCGGCCTTTATCAAATCACATCTGAAATGAGTACAGAGTTTCCGCTTGGGTGATGAAAATGGTTTGAAATTAAATAGAAGTGGTGGTCGCACAGCATCATGAATATACTAAATGCCACTAAATTGTTCACTCTAAAATGGTTAATTTTATGTTATGTGAATTTCACCTCAATTTTGAAAAATCCAATTGTAAACAGTTAAAAAGAACAATTCAGATACAAAATATAACATCCACTCTTCATCCACATAAATTCTTAATGTCTAACTAGTTGTTTTTTTTTGGGGGGGGGGCAGCTTAAATGCATTTATTTTTAGACGATCTACATGATATGTTTTTCTTAAAACAATGCCTCCATTCCAAATCAATCAAGGTCAAGATAAACGAAGAGCTCAAGGTGACATCCATCCCATCTGTCCTAGTCCTGGTGTGTGGATGAAAAGCTGCTGCCAGTTATGATGATGACAGGTGATGGATCCCCATGGCCAACTGTGTTAACATTGTTCCATGTCTAAACCATCCTTAAAGAAAATCATCTATGGGGTCACAGCATCCCATGCCATCTGGATTCAGATTTTCACCAATAAAGAACAGATAGTTTTTTGAAATTAGCAAGGATATTCATGATTTGTTCTGCAGCCTGTCATAAAAGTTTTACTCTTGCTGGTCTCTGTTCTTCCCGTTTCCCTTTGACTGATTTCATGTAATCTTTGATGTACTTCTTGTAGGCTTCTCTTGTGAAGCTGGCTTCCTGCAAATGATGGTTCATGACAATATCAACACCAGTGACTACTGTGCTTTCGGTACCTTTGCCCTCGGGGCCTTCAGCGGAGGCATTTCCATCCATGAATCAATGTGACCCTCTGTTCTACTGACCATCTTCCCCTCCACCTCCACCGTGATTTCCCAGATCTTGTACATGTTGAAGAATATCTCATTATGGCTGATGAGGCCTGGGTGGATGGTCACAATGGTGGCTGGAAGGAGACGACAGCTGCGCTGGCACAGCAGGAGCTTGGAGCCAGGACGATGCAGCAGGAGGAGCAGCACTCAGGGGCAGCGGGGAGTGGGCGGAAAAGGAATGTCCAACTAGTTTTAAGTTGTCTATTTTAAAAATTCAGCTTTGTTCCTTGGAGAGACTGACTACAGCAGTGTGAGTTCAATAGTTTTTTAAAAATCAACTGAAACTACCTAGTTATTTTCAAATTAAACTGTTCAGTTTTTTTCAAATTTCTTTGTTTATGTGTGTCTGTATAAACGTACATGCAAATACATATATTCAAAATGTGAATGCAGTAAAATCTTCTTTTAATCATTTTCTCTAAAGATTCTAAACATTAAATTTAAGTTCTTACCCTCTTCTCCGTGCATCGACCCAGGCCTGATCTCTGTTATCTTTTTCAGGATCATATAGTAATTCATCATTTGTTGGAATCCTGTGTCGTTTCTTCTTTTTCTTCTTGGTCACCTGTGCTAATTTTGAAAATGTTAAGGATATGACTAAGTATCTGTCTAAAGTTCATATAGCCTTAATACAGAATGAAGAATATCGTTTCCTAGACTACATATTTTTCCTATTTATACATTCTTTAAAATTTTTTTAACTATTCCTCCAAGTAAATTTCTTGTCCAATTAACAAGGCACTAAAATGAAAGTGACAGAAGAGGCAAAAACTGTTTCTTCACTGAAAACTGGTACCTGAAGAGCTTAAATACTGAAAATTCAGAGTCCAAAAAGGCCACTCAAAGCATACCAAAAATAGAAACTATTTTGGATGTCTAAATTTTCCACAAGTTCCCATATATAAATGCTACTGAAATCAGAAGAAAAATATTTCAAAAATGAGTGAAAAAAGAACTATGGCTGTCCACAAACACCAGACTATTAAAATATACTTGAGCAGGTCAATATTTAGGTAATAATATACAAAAATATAAAATTATTCCTTTACCATATAAATTTGTTATCTATGTATTCCAGTGTAACTACTGATATAATTAAATTAGTTTTAGGTCCTGTCATTACGGTTCAACTTTGCTCAAATTTTATACAAAATCAATTCCAAAAAATAGAGAGGCTGATGGAAAAAAAGCAACAAGTTAGGGAAAATTCTCCAAGAGGGTAAAAATATAGAAACTATTTCCAGGTGTTGAAACAAATATTCCTGCGCTAAGGAGCCCCGAGGAAGGAGTGACTGAGTCAGGACATACTCTTCCTCTCCCCAAGTGTGCCTCTGCAGTGCCACTGTTGGTCCTATGTCTTCACATGTGTGCATTCCCATCTGTTCTTTTTCTTTTCTTGTGGTAAAACTGGCATAGGTTGGATTCTGGGGGTACCAAAAAAAGATATACAAGAGGACACTTCGGTCAACGTTGCTCAAGCAGTAGTTCGCCATAATCAGAAGTGTATGGACACTGATGGTAACCACTTTGAGCATCTCTTGTAATTATAAAAGTCAAATGTGACTTGTATTCATCTTTTGTATTACAATTTTAATACAGTTTTCCTTTCTTAAAATGTGCATACTTTTTTTTTTTTGGCACCCTCTGTATATATTTCAGGTGTATGACATTTGATACAGGTGTATGATATTTGTATATACATTTGTTCTTAGTCATCTATCCTGCTTTTGTTTTCACATCAACTGCCTGTAATTTCTTTTTTTTAACTTTTATTTAAGTGTGTTTTTCCAGGATCCTTCAGCTCCAAGTCAAGTAGTTGTTGTTTTTTTTCCTTTCTTTCTGTTTAAATTTTTTAATTTATTGGGGTGACAACTGTTAGTAAAATTACATAGATTTCAGGTGTACAATTCTGTATTACATCATCTATAAATTCCATTGTGTGTTCACCACCCAGAGTCAGTTCTCCTTCCATCACCATACATTTGATCCCCAAGTAGTTGTTTCAATCTAGTTGTGGAGGGTGAAGCTCACAGTGGCTCATGTGGGGATCAAACTGGCAACTTTGTTGTTAAGAGCACCTCACTCTAACCAACAGAGCTAACCCGCAGCCCCCTGCCTGCAATTTCTTAAAAGATCAAACTGAGAAGGAAATCCTAATATCAAATAATTGCTAGGTAAACCTTTTTCATAAAATATAACTGCTTAACCTGGTAAGCATTTTACTTACCCGTTTTGTCTTCGTCCTCAGAATCAGAATCAAAATATATATCATCATAGTACTTTGTCAGAGCTGTTCCAACATTCCCATTTCCTGAGGAAGACCCTGTTCAAACCATAACAGAAGTTTACAGACTAAACCATCCATAACTGACAAGAAAAAAACTCCATACATTCTTCTATCACCTCAAAGTAGTATCAACTCCTCCCAATCTCATTCGGATGGAAAAATACTTCCACATCACTGACTTAACTGCATTTGTGTCCTGTGCAATCACAGCGAACTGCCCCCTCCTTAAGTAAATGTTCCAAATCATGAGATTATTTTTGTCTCCCTTCCCACAAATCTAATTAAATAAAATAGCCACATTTTCAGATTGCCAGCATACATATCTCTGCCTTTCAGCCATGCAGTATACTGTGGAGCACAGGGAATAACCATCTTGTTTTAAAGGGACTTGAGGGAAAAGAGGCTAAGAACCATAAGAGAGGCAGGAAAATGAGTCAAGGACACTTGTTTCCTCTCCTCAGTTGTGCCAGGTGCCCTGACATTACCTGTACTTATGTCATCATATACCTGCATCCCTAATTCTCCCTCTTAATGAACATCCGCTTTTGATTTTATTATCACACATGCTTTCTGTTTTTTATTTAAGCATTTCTTACATTTATTAAGATTTACTTTTTCTTTTTCTTTTTACACATGCTTTCATTCTTAACCGTTAATACATAGCCTATCAACGTGGAAACCAATGCTAAGGAATCCTAGTTTCACAAATCAGTTTTCAGGTTGGGTACCTTTTACATAGAGACCAAGTATCAAAATGAAGTATATTTCGTTACTAAAATGAGACAGGAATTTGTGGTGACACATCATTTAATCTGCCATATCAGTGCTCTAGAATCCTAAAAAATACTTCTATAAGCCTGTCTTTTTTTTTAATCCTAGGGTAAAAATTACAAACAAAAATCTTGCAAGTAAACAGTACTAAATATCTTTCCAACAACACAGGAAACTTCTTCACTAGTCATCAAAGAAAACTATGCTGAGGTTGCCAAACACACTTATTCATTCACTCAATAAACATTTATTGAGCACCTACTGAAGGTGCAGGGAACACGACAGAGCACAGATAAGGTTCTTGCCAATATGGAGCTTTACAAAATATCTGTGAAAATCTAACTGAAAGTTTACCTCTTTCCAGAGAGGATAACTTGTCCTGCATTGTTTTTATGGTGGAATTTAATTCAGCTTCCATTTCTTTTTCAAATTCATCTTCACTAGATGATTCACTTTCTCCAGTAAGACATTCTCTGATGAGTTTTCGTTTTTGTTCAGGAGTTCCATGTAAAAGCACATCCACTTCATCTTCAGAACTAGTACACATTTAAATCATAAAGAACATGAATAGTAAAGAGTTAAAATAACTTACAACTCCCATCATCTCACTGCCCAATCATTTTAAGTTTGACAAGGTTGCATTTGACTTATTACAAACGTCTTTCTAACTTCTTGAATGATCACACTGCTTCCCAGAAGTATTGCACCAATTGCTAACTCCATCAGCAATGAAAAGTTTACTCCACAGAACTGGTAGATTTTTAAATCTCTGGACATTTTAATAAAACTTCATATATAACTAATATATCACTAATATATCCACATAAAATGTTAACAGATAGCAATTGAATATTACAGTTTAAAAGGCACAGTGCTAAGCAGAAAGCTAAATTATATTCCAAATTCTCCTAAGCAATTCTGCCAATTTATTTGGCCTTCTGTGCCATCAATAGTAGTATGACAGAATTAAACCAGGTGTCAGCAGGAATATCTGAAATGCTTAAGACATTTCTAATACAATCAACATTAAATAAATAATGCTCAATGGCCCATGGTCAGATGATTACAGACTATTTTTGGTTTTTGCTTCTCTATCTTTCTCTTCTAGAATAATGCTTCTGAGCCTCCAGCAGAAGGTAAATCAGAAAAATGCAATTCACAACAATCAGTTTTGCTAGTGACAGAGGCCTTAGCCAGATTCTAATCCCAAGAAAGCTCTCTGACATTCCTCATCCTGAGCAGCATGCTCCCTCTTTCTCCATTACCACTATATTCACTCGGATCTTCTTAAATGTACACCATATCCTAACAATCTCCAGGCCTCCAAACTCTTCTGTTTCATTCCACCCTTAATCCTGCTGCCAGAATGTTATTGTCACATCACTACCCAGATCCAAAAGAAATCAGCCATGGCCAAACCTCTCAGCACAGCATTCAAAAGAGCATTCCACAACCTGGTTTCAACTGATAATTTCAACCTTGAACTACTTCAGTGGTCTTCAACTTGGGGCAATTTTGTCCCCCAAGCGACATTTAGCATAGCTAGAGACATTTTTGATTGTCACAACTGAAGACCGGAGGAGGGGCTACTGGCATCTAGTAAATAACACTGAATAACACCTATTAAATAACACTGGAGCCATTGCTGGTGGGAATATAAAATGGTACAGCCACTATGGAAAACAGCTTGGCAATTTCTTATCAAATTAAACATGTAATTACCATACAACCCAGTAATTGAACTTCTGGGCATTTATCCCAGAGAAATGAAAACTTATATGCACACAAAAACCTATACATGAATGTTTAGAGCAGTTTTATTCACAATGGTCAACACTGGAAATAACCAGATGTCCTTCACTGAATTAATGGTTAAACGTGGACTACTACTCAGCAATAAAAAAGGAATGAACTATTGATACCTACAACGAAACCTCCAGAGAATTATGCTGAGTGAAAAAAGCCAATCCCAAAAGTTTACAAACTACATAATTCCACTTATATGTTTTTTGAAAATGACACAATTATAGAAATGGAGAAGAGATTAGTGGTTACCAGAGGTTAAGCTGGGCATGGGGGCAGGAAGTGGGGAATAGAAGGGATCCTTGTGGTGATGAAAATGTTCTGTATTGACTGTATTAGTGTCACTATCCCAGATGTGATATCGTACTAGTTTTGCAATATGTTAACACTGGGGGAAACCAAATAAAGGTGACACAGAATCTCTGAATTATTTCTTACAACTGCATGTGAATCTACCTCAAAATAAAAAGTTTAATTTAAAAAAAAAAATTGAATGACAAGGCAAGAGAGTTGTTCTTTTTGCAAATTTTCTTCAAGCCTAGTGATAATTTCAAGAGAAGTCTCAGCATTTAGCACTACTGGGTGAGGCAATACATCATGGGTGCTGCAAATTCTTGTTGATATGCCAAGAATGCAAGGTTCTCACCACTCTTTACCTAGGCCATTTTTCAGAATTGTGTTTGCAGTTAAAACAAACAAAAACAAAAAACAAGAAAACAAAAACCTAGAGGAATGAAGTAATGTCCCTTTCCAGGACAAAGAGCAGGCTTATTTACTGCCTGCTATAAAAGAGGTAGATTCTTCAAGCTCAAGTGGTCCTCAGCCACAGTGCCAACTCACTGACTGTGTAGCATCCATCTGGGTCTCTCACCATGTAACTCCTGTAGAAGTTGGGACATAAGAGTAAACAGTAAGAACCCAATGCTCATGCTGCCTGCTGTGCTGTGAGTTGTCTGACCCAGGAATCTCATATCTTCTGCCAGCTTTCATGAAACAGTAACAGGTATAAAATATTAGCTTACACCTGGGGTAAAACCAAATCCTGACAGACTCCTCTCAAGCACCTCTCTAAAACCAATCTCCCTTTTTAAAACAACAAGCATTAGATTCAGAGCCTTGAGCAGGCAATACCATCTAATAATATTGTTTTGTTTTCACAGTATTTTTAATTACTTTACCAGAGGCAATTGTCACAGGATTATAAAGCTTCTTTTAAGAAATTAAACTACAAAAATGTAAACAGACTCAAAGAAAAATATTAAATAAATAGTAACAGTTTTATATGGAGATGGCAATGGCAGAATAACTCAAGTACAGGAAACACTGCTATATTCCAATCAAACTGAATTACTAATTGAGGCCTACATATACCTCCTTTCACAGACCTGACCCATTAACTGAAACTCTTTTTTCACAGGCCACCCTCCTTCCCCACAATAGCAATCTTCACAGCAGTCTGATCTCCCATGCCTACAACCCCTCCCCAGATGTGAAGAAACATTGTGACGGAAGTAGGACAGTTTTACAAAAAGCTCAGTCCAAAAAGCTCAGTTGGACAGAATGTTTTCAAGATTTTAAGTAGGATCTGCTGACAGCTTTAAAAAATGGCTAAATTTGCCTGGAAATCTCTTGCCAATGTATCTGCAAGTTTCCCCCAGGTAGGGTTAATCCCTACTGGAAATTCCCACGGAACTTCATCTGTGCCTATCTCAGGTCATCGTTTTCCAAAATGCTCTTCCAAGATACATACTTATTTCCAAAATACATACCTTCTGAGATATACAGAGGGTGCCAAAAAAAAAACGTATACACATTTTAAGAAAGGAAAACTGTATTAAAATTATAATACTCAATATATACCGATAACCAAAGATGAATACAAGTCATGTTTGACTTCTGCAAGTACAAGAAGTGATTACCATCAGCATCCAGACATGTCTGATTACCGCGAACTACTGCTTGAGCAACGCTGACCAAAGTGTCCACTTGTATACATTATTTGGGTACCCCCGGTATATATTATTTCCCCTACTATACAGTAAGATTTGTAGAAGGCAAAAATCTTATGATTGACCTGTGTAGCCCAGAGCAAGCATATACTCTCTCTCTCTCTCTCCGAAAATAAGACCTAGCCAGACAATCAGCTCTAATGCATCTTTTGGAGCAAAAATTAATATAAGACCCGGTCTTATATTGTATAATATACTGTATAATACATTGTATAATATAAGATCCGGTCTTATATTATATTGTATAATATATTGTATAATGTAAGACCAGGTTTTATATTAATTTTTGCTCCAAAAGACGCATTAGAGCTGATTGTCCGGCTAGGTCTTATTGTCGGGGAAACACGGTGATAGATGCTCAAAAAAGTCTGTTAATCATTCCCTTATTTTCTGTTTATGGCATATTAGTCTTCAAGATGGTCACTTCCCATTAAGTCCCACGAGCCTTACACATACTTACGATACAGGTATTGTATTTCCTATTTTATAGATGAGAAACAAGGTAAGTGACTTGCCTTCGGTCACACTGCTAGTAAGCTGAAGAGGCAGGACTCGACCTCAATGCTTTTGAAGACTTACGCGTGATTCCAGAATAGCCCCCCCTTCCAGGCGCTGGTATTGGCCCTGCCTCCCCCGTGGCTGCAAGACCTCACCAGAACGCCCCTCGGCGTCCCACAGGCGACAACGGGGCGCGACTGGTGCCGGAACCGCTGGGCCGACGGTCCGCACAGGCCCAGCAGGCGCAGCGAAGAGAGGACGCGAAGGCCCGAAGAATAGAGCGCCTCGGAGAGACAGGCACCCACCTGCTTAAAGCCGGCTCCTCGTCGCTAGGCTCTTCAACAGCGTAGGGGTCATAGTCATCTGCGAGCCGGTTCATGGTGGCCTGCACCCTCGGAAACCGTCTACAGGCGTTGGCCTAGTACCTGTTTACCCCGCAGGTCCCTCCCCTAAAGCGTTCCGGACTCCACTTCCGGCCGCACAGCCTCACCCTCCCTGCGCGCCTGCGCAGATCGCCCCGGGGGGGGGGCGAGAGGAAGAGGGGGAGGAGATGGATCCCTGTGTCCCGCCGCCTCTTTCCGCGGCTTCCGCTTACATTAAAACAGCTAGTTTATTACTAGAAATAGTAATAGGCACCCTCATAAGTGACGCTCTCTGAGGTGAACACTCCACGTACAGTGTCTCGTGTGGTAACGTGAAGAAGCAGAAATCTAGATGCTGAGGGACGTGCAGCCTGTCGGTCCTCAGACACTAGGACCCGACGTCCTTCCAACCTCCTCGCGGGGAGACTTTCTACCTTCCCACTGCGCGCGGCTGCCTCGTGTTCACTGTATTCATTCCGCAGTCTGACTGCGGCTCTGACCGGCTTCCCAACAGTTGCTAGACTATCACGTTACTTCCCAGCTGCCTTTTCCTGGCCTCTTCTCAGGCCCAACCTTTGCTCAGCCCTTATCCGATTCCACTCAATATTTGAGATGAGGTAGATGACAACCTCTTCTTGATTGTAACACCATTTCTCCCGTTTCTGTACCAGCCTATACTCAAGTTCCTGTCTCCTCCCGGGACAACTCACCCCTCTCCATGATTACATTCAGATGACTACCGCGTCTTGTTTTAGCCCTTGCCCACTCCTCCGTACTAGTCGCATTTCCAATTGCCTGGCTGGATAGCTCCGCCTGCTGCACCACTGACAAGCCAAAGTCAATATAGCTCAAACCCAACTCAGTATCTTACACCACATTCGTATACCTCAGCTACTTTTGACTCTTGATTTGTCACTTCCTTCATCCTTACAACTGTTACAGGCTGAAAGGCTTAGACTCTTGTTTGACTCCTTTCTCTGTCCCTCCATGAGCCCTCAATTCCCAAGTCCTGTTGCTCTCTTAGCAACATCTCTCTCATCATCCACATTTCATCTCCCTACCCCTCACCTTGACTATTGATTGATCTACGCTCCTAATTGACAGCCTTGTTTTGCTACTCTATTTGGCAGAGTGACCGTCCAGCACAGCTTTGCTCTGGATGATTGATTTCCTTCCCAAAAAGTCCTACTATTTCCCCTTTACCTGCTGATCTGTTCACCTTATCCTGCAGTATTCTTGGCCCTCAACAATATGGTTCAATCCATCATGCCAAACTGATTTCCCTACACATACGAGCACAATTTGCTGATTCCAGAATATGTGTTATCCCTTCTACTACTGGTCTTTCCTTATGCTATTCCCTGGAGCACCCTCTCCTACTTTTAATGTCACCATCCAAACCCTACCCATCGTTCAAGATACATCTGCAAGTAATAGATAGGTCAATAACTAGTCAGAATGACCCTTTAGGATACCTTTCAGCCATGAGATGCTATAGTTATGGGAACTCACATTGTACCTTTTCTATGATGCCTTTTCAGATTTTCCGTCTATATGGGATCTTTCTCTGCTTTGAACTCTTGTAGGATAATGTACCTCTCACATGCCATGTATTTCTCTGGTTTTCAACTATTGTTCCCCCCAAATCTTTTGTGAGGTAAAATATTCTCCCATGTGTCACAGTGATGTGAAGGAAATCCCTGTTGGGGAACCTGCTTTTTCCTTTTCTGGGAATTGTGGCCCTCCTCAGGGATATGCCCTTACATCCATGTTCATTCTGTTCCACAAAAGTTGGACCATTATTCACTTACTTACTTTGATAAACTTAAAAATGAAGAGTTAGAAATTTTTTAAGGTGTGGCTGTGGTCTTAGGATTTGTTACCGGACAAGTAAATTCAGGGGCTCAGGCTGACATTTTGGGGTAGCTGTTTGGGGGTTGTATGTGCTGATGGTGAGCAAGCAAATAAAAGCAGGAGTGTGTAGCAAGCAGAGGTCAGCAGAGAGGCTTTCCCCGACATCTTGTCTAAAACTAAAGCCCTCAATCCAACCCCTTCTCTCCATTCCATCTTCTCTATCCCTTAATCCATTTCATCTGCTTCTACTTCACATAACTTATTTGGTTGCTTACTTCCTGTCTACCTGTTCCATTTCTCTATTGCTGCACAAAAACACAACCTCCAAAATTTAAAAGCTTTGAAACAAAAACAATCATCTATTTTGATCACAAATCTGCAATTTTGGCAGGGATTACTCTGCTCCCTAATGTCTGGGGTCCCAGATTGGGACTGAAACCACTGGGGACAAGCTGAGCATCTCTCTTTCCATGTATCATTCTCCACAAAGCTTTCGGCTTCCTCACAACATGACAGCTCCAGAGTAGTCAGTCTTCTTACAAGGTTCCCAGAGACCCAGATGGAAGCTGCAAGGCTTCTTCTGACCAAGTCCCAGAATTCCCCGAGCATCACATCTACCACATTCTATTGGTCAAGCCAGTCACTAAGTCCAGATTTCAGGTAAGAGATAGACTCCACTTCTCATGGGCAGAATAGCAGACATATAAAGGATATAGTTTACTGTCTAAAAAATGGTTTGGCTTACTGTCTAAAAACAAAATTAGAATTGAACAACTCAACACCAAAAAAAAAAAAAAACTCAATTAAAAAACAGGCAGAGGACTGATTAATAAAAAAAAAAAAAAAAAAAAAAAAAAAAAAAACAGGCAGAGGACATGGAGACATTTCTCTAAAGAGGACATACAGATGGCCAACACACATATGAAAAAAATGTTCAATTTTGTACACCTGAAACTAATAAAATAAAAAAAGCTTGTAGCAACTTAAAAAAAAAAGCTCAACATCACCAATCATCAGAGAAATGCAAATAAAAACCATAATGAGATACCACCTCACTCCAGTCAGAATGGCTAACATCAATAAATCAACAAACAAGTGTTGGCGAGGATATGGAGAAAAAGGAACCCTCGTGCACTGCTGGAGGGATTGCAAATTGGTGCAACCACAATGGAAAACAGTATGGAGGTACCTCAAAAAATTGAAAATGGAACTACCTTATGACCCAGCAATTCCACTCCTGGGTATCTCTCCAAATAAATCCAAAACACTAATTCAAAAAAAATATACACATCCCTATGTTTATTGCAGCGCTATTCACAATAGCCAAGATATGAAAACAACCAAAATGCCCATTGATAAGACTGGATAAAGAAACTGTGGCACATTTATACAATGGAGTATTGCTCGCCCATAAAAAGGAATGGAATCTTACCATTTGCAACACATGGATGGACCTAGAGAATATCATGCTAAGCAAAGTAAGTCAGACTGAGAAAGACAAATACCATCTGACATCACTTATAGAACAAACAAAACAGAATAAACAGAATAAAGAACAGAATAAACGAACAAACAAAACAGAAATAGACTCAGAGATATAGGGGAAAAAAAACTGATGGCTACTAGATGGGAGGGGGAGTGGATGGGGGAGAAGGTGAAAGGATTAGAAAGTACAAATTAGTAGTCACAGTATAATCACGGGAATATGAAATACAGTGTGGAGAATATAATCAATAATGTAAAGATTATGTGGGGTGCCAGATGGGCACTGGACTTATCGGGGAGATCACTTCATGGACTGTGTAGATGCTAGATGCCTGACCACTGCGCTATACACCTGAAGCTGAAATTGAATAATATTAAATGTCCACTATAATTAAATATACATTATATATATATATATATAGTCATGGGATGTGGAGTACAGCATAGGTAATATAACTATATACGATGTCAGAGGGTATTAGATTGGGGGGGGTTATCATTTTGTGAGGGGTGTAAATGTCTATTATATTGCTTTGTACACCTGAAACTAATAAAAAAGAAACTGAGTTTACAGTTTGAAAGGAATCACTAAATAGCAGACAAAAATATTGGAAAAAGATTAAGGCCTTGCATCATATGTTAAATGCACAGTGCTGCTCGAAAATAGGAATTGGCAAAGGATGGCCTGTGGGCCAAATCAGGCCCACCACCTGCTTTTGTAAATAAAGCTTTATTGCAGCTACACACAAAAACATTTTTTTAATTAGAATTGAACAGATTAAATGGACTATTATGAAATAGACTACAAAACATAATAGTGTATTTACAATTTTCTTCAGGTGTTTTAAAATATATACTTTCTATTGCTATTATATACTTCTCGGTCACTGCAAAGTTTGCAGCGGATGAAGTTCATACTTTGCCCTGGTTTTATGTCTTCCAGGTTGAAATCTTGACTTTTTCCCCCTTTAGGTTTGACTAGGTTTAGTTGTTGTATATGTTGAACCCCTTAACCTGTTGAAGTAGTTTGAGACAGACTTACTCAAAAAGACACCAGGGAAAAACGATCCCTATTAAGTAGGTAGGGGAAATCTTAATTTCAAACTTTAATGGAGGTTAGGAAAGATCATCATAATAATGTGTCTAGTGAGGGAGGGTGAGTTCCTACAGGATGGAGGAAACAAAAAAAAACCGAAACATCCTTTTTACTAAAAGGAAGGTGAGACCAACCCCAGGGCGCAGAGAGATGCATTGATTGATGATGCTTCCTGAGGGAGGAACCGAGCAGGCCAGGGAGTGGAACGGCCAGGGGAGCCAACAACGGCGTGGGGAACCAGGGGAGCGAGACGAAGGGGGTTATGCGAGGAGAGTGGAGGATGGCAAGAGAGGAAATCGCAAACGAGAGTGAGCGGTCAGGCGTGTAGACCATTGAGGCTGAAAGACGGGTACCTAGTTTGGAAAAGCTTATACGATATTCTTAATGTTTCGTAATAGTAAAAGGATGGAAGTTGAGCTCAAACTGATCTTTCTGAAGCGAGGCACTATGCAGAAAAGAAAATGGAGAAAAACGGGAGAGGGGGCAAGGGCGGTTGGTTTAAAAGGAAAAGCTGTGTGGGAGGACAGCGAGCGACTCAAGGCCTTAAAACCAGGGCGTGAAATGCTATTTGAATCTTCACCGTACGCCGTCTCTGGGTAAAGAGACGGGAACGTGTCCACCTTCACCCACGCCCCCGTCCTCTTTCTCTGTTGACATGCGATGTAAAAACTAGGGGGAGAGAGAGAGCTCTACATTAAGCAGGCTGTAAGCTTGGTTAGAAGTAACTACAGCAACGACCTGCTTGGATGGACAAGACGTCTTTCGCCCCTGCTCGTTCCCACCCTACCAAGTTCGACCGACCAGCCTTTTGCTTCGGTTTTCTGCGGGTGAAAAAGCCGAGCTGGGAATAGAAAAGAACAAAGAAAGCCAAAACTTCAGTTGCCGTGACTGACAAGAATTAACGTCACGCGTCACGGTGAAATGAGCTCTCCGGCGAACAAGGGTCAGTTTCGGGAAGAGATTTCTCGACCTGCTTTCTTCTTAGAGAACTTTCAACACAAAACCTGGTAGCAAGTATGAGATCGCGGGCTTAAACCCAATGAGGCGCTCAGAAAACTTCAACCAGACACAACTGGTAGAAAATGCACGAAATACAAGCGCAAATAAAACCACCGTAGGAAAAAAGTTTCGGGAGACGGCTGAACGCTGAACCCGTAACAAAACTTCTACTTTTAGTACCAGAAAACGCCAGGGGAGAGCGCGAACGCAGTCCCCCACTACCACAAATTATGCAGTCGAGTTTCCCACATTTGGGGAAATCGCAGGGGTCAGCACATCCGGAGTGCAATGGATAAGCCTCGCCCTGGGAAAACCACCTTCGTGATCATGGTATCTCCCCTGCCAGGTAAGTATGAGTTGCTCGGCCCGCAGCGGCCCCGACCCGCGAGCTCGCCTCGCCCTTCACGCACGGTCACTTCTCTCACGCGGCCTCCGCACCCTCGCTGCCTCGGGGCCCCTCGCCCCAACCTCGCCCATCGGGAAAGCAACCTCGGGAGCACTTGGATCTCGGGACGCGCGGGACGTGGGGGCGCGGGCTGAGCACGACCGGCAGCCTCTGCGCGCCCTGCTCATCCCCATACGCCACGCCCTTGTCGTGACGTCCCCGGCGTTCTTTTCCCTACGAGGGCGACGGAAGTAGAGTCAGATCTGCTCTGACTCTTGTAGTTCCGAGGAGTGTTCGTTCGTAGCTTAAAGTTACATCGAGGGGTTCGATCTTCTCACCGTCTTTTTCTAATCTTTTCCCCTAGCGGGAAATAGCAGTTCGGGCTTGTCAGCCCTCGGTTAGGTTTCTAGTTTGTTTCCCTTTTTATGTCTGACTTTGTGACCTGGAGCAGGTGAAGGGCAGGTTTGCTTGACCCCTAGGTTCCTCTAGATATGATGCACTGACTGTGTCAAGCGAAAAATATGAATGCATAAATATGTGTAGTATGCTACCCTTTGGGGAAAATATGAAAATAGGAAAAAAAAAACAGATGACTTGAGCGCAGTACATTGACTATAAGCATCTTCGAGTATGAGGACGAGAACTGCAAACAAATACTGAAGAGCCCCACAGCAAGTTTATCTTTGATAGCTATGTGGTTGTAACAGTTGTGTAATGATGCTGTATTGTAGGAATGAGCTAATGAGTAAATGGTTATTGGGAGTCAAGGTTCTCACTGTTGGAGGAGGTAGAAAGAAATATGGAATGGGGGAGGGGACGAAGGAACCATGTGTTCAGTTGGAAATTGGAATTGAAGATGTCAGTACGGGCTCGTTATTTTTAATAGATACACATATGTGTAGGGAATATACGCACTTCCCAGCGCCATCCACTGAAGAGGCCTAGGAGCAAAGACACCCAATAGCAATGAGCATACCTAGTGTCCTGCTCTTGCTTCCTGAATGCCATTCCCCGCTAAGAAGAACCGCTGCTCTTTGGAGACAGAGATGATTTTTCAAGAGTCAGAGAAGGTGACTCCATCCCTGGACGAGCCTGGAACATTGTTGTGCCAGAAAATAAGGAAATGCTTCAAAAATTAGATGAATATCTCAAAAGGTAGCTAACTTGACGGGGCTTCCATAAATCCAATCTGAGAACCTCTGAACGTCCAAGTAAAAAGTCACAGATTAGAAACAACTGACTAACAACCGTATTGATTGTACATAAGGGAAGTGTTGTCACGCAGCGGGTCAGCAGCCTACCCGGCTGTCCTCTCGTACCTACCCCTAAAGAAAAGAGAGTCTGTGACATTAATCCTTTCAGGGACTTGGCTTCACTTTTGTGCTTACACCTTATATATCTCCCTGTTAGGCTCCAGAGGATGGCTGGTTAGTCAACGACAAGAAAGATGGGGGCGGGGGGGGGGGACAACTCAAGCCAGGCACAGTCGAATGGGGACCAGCAGGAGAACCCATGGGGACCAGCAGGAGAACCCACGGGGTTGATAGAGGTGGGCATAGACCCCCACCTTCCCCCGGTTTTAAGGAGAGCTTCTGCCTTTGTGGCTGCATTCCTTCCCACGACCTGCTTGGGAAGAGATTCAATGGTGCAGTAACATCAGTTCTCCATCTATCCATTTCAGTAAGTTTCAGCATAAAGGTTTTGGCTCTTGGGGAGGTACATCCTGAAATTGAAGGTCCAGCTGTTTGCAGGCAAGGGTAATTAGTTCAAATCAGTTTCTTAGTATAATGTGTGAAATTCACAGACCTTGGAGAAAACAATGTTGCTTTCTTGTGTGTGCATGCATAAAAGCCAAAAGGCCGCCGCCGCCCCCCCCCCATTGGGTTGGGATTGGGGGGGGGGGCTCTCAGTCCTTTGAGGCTGTGAGACCCTTGGCCCCTGTTTCATAACTTTCTTGATTTCTGTTTCTTACTTTCTTAACCCTTCGCCGCCCCTTCTCGTTCGCTCACTGCCCGTGTTGCTGCGCTGGACGCGACAGGGAAGGAAGGAAAGTTCTTCCTTACAATTGAACACCAACTAATAAATATAGAATGAATGATAGAATTAGAAAAATCAACGTTTGGCAATCGTAATGCAAGAGTCATCAATGGATACTAGAAACTGTTGTGGTAAAGTTCGACAAGGAACAGGATATTTACATATCTTCAAATCACCGCCACACAAATTATGTAATAATCACAAAGGGCAAGCCTGGCGAACACCTCCAGGGGCAGATGGTTGCAGTACTGGCCCCATGTGCACCCGTGTGCTTCCGTAATACCCTCTCATCTTGACTCTGGACTTGGCTATGTGACTTGCTTTGGCTAGTGGAACATTAGCAAATGTGACGCAAGCAGGAGATTTTTTGAAAAGCGTTTTCTCGTTGGGACTTGCTCTCACTTGCTGTCCTGAGACCACCATGAGCTGAAGCCTGGGTTAGCCTAGTGGTGGCTAACCTGCAGGAGGTTAGCCTGTTGGAGGAAGCCTGGGTTGGTGAAGATGAACCGTGTCCGCGGAGGTCCCTGAGACTGACCAGGCCCCAAGTGACTGTAGCCATATGGGTGAACCCACTTGAGACCTGAAGAACTGCCCAACTGAACCCAGAATTGCTGATCCAAAGAATTGTGAGCAAATAAAATGGTCATTAATTTGAATCAATCAGTTTTAGGGTGATGTGTTACCCAGCAATGGATAACTGACACACCACCTTAACCGAGTAATCGATGTTAACACCACCAATAACTGAACAAACTGACTTCACGTGCCTCCAAATGTGATGCCCAGAGGAGGACAATATATTAATTTGCTAGGGCAGTCATGATAAAGTACAGGCAAGCTTCATTTTATTGTGCCTCAGTTTCGTGCGCCTCACAGATGTTGCAAGGATGGTGGATAGGCAAGTCCATCCACCAGCAAAAAGATTACGACTCGCTTTTTGTGATACTCACTTTATTATCGTGGTCTGACACCGAAACTGTAATATTATCTCCGAGGTATGCCTGTGTCACCAACTGCGTGGCTTAAAACAACCGATACCTATTCTCTCATTGTTCTGGAAGCTAGAAGTCTAAAATCGGGTGTCGGCAGGGCCACACTCGCTCTAAGACTCTAGGTAGAGTCTTCTCTTGCCTCTTCCCAGCTTCTGGTGGTGACAGTCAATCCCTGGCTTGGCGGTTACATCACCCCAATCTCTGCTTCTGTCATCACATGGCGTTCTCCACATCTCTGTCTTTACATGGCATTTCCTCTTAGAAGGATATCAGTCATATTGGATTAGGGCCCGCTCTAGCAACCGCACCTTAACTTGATTGTACCTGCAAAGATCCTATTTCCAAATACGGTACCAGGGGTTAGGACTTCAACATATTTTTTGGAGGGACGCAAGTCAACCCATAACAGTCACGAAATCATTCATGTAGTCTTTTTTAAAAATGCGTACCTGAACGTGATTATTGGACAACCCCCAAATTGAAATATATTCTACAAAATAACTGGCCTGTCGTCTTCAAAATTGCCTACGTAATGAAATACAAAGAACAACTTGGAACTACTTCAGATTAAAGTAGGTTAAAGAGACATGGCAGCTGAATGCAACACCTGGTTTTAAATTTTCCTTTGGTATAAAGGACATTATTGGGACAATTGATGTGAATTGAATAACGTCTGCAGAGTAAATAATATCGTGTCTATGTCAATTTCTTGATTTTGACCATCGTAATGGGGTTAGGTAAAAAGGATCCTTTGTTTTTAGGAAACACACACTAAGAAAGGAAACTTCCTGAAACAACCAACAATCAAAAAGGATGCTACAATACGTTTCCTCGGATCTTTCCGCAGCGAGAACCTCAGGTAAGCCTTCCCTGACCCTTATAATCGCTAGTCCTGTCTCTTGCCTCGCTTTGCGCCGCAGCACTGACCGCTCACGAAAACACCATAGTTGAATCATTTTGCTCATATCTGGGGGAGATGCACCTTTAACCTCCCCACTTGATCTCAGGACTTTTCTTGGATGGAAGTGAAAAAGACCAACCGGACAACCTGAAAGAGGCCACCGAACCTCCCAGGACGGAAATGTGACGTTTCTGTTCGTTCGATTTTCAGAGACGACGTATCACCCCTCCGCGGCCCACGCGTCTACCTCGGGAACCGACGCCTTGCCAACATTCTCAGTTCAAGTTTTCCTTTCACTGTTGCAAGATTGGGTTACTGCCTAATCTGGAAGAAAGCTCATGAATGAGAATTAAAACAATTTCATATCAAATTGGTGTCGAAACTCTGATCTTAGTATTTAACGTTTAATTGACACTCTGTGTGTCATTTTCGCTGAGACGGTGGTGAGACCAACCCCGAGCCCTGACCCCCGCCCCCTCGGTGGGGCCTAACTGCTGGGCACCCGGCGCGGCGAGATCCGGCCCTCTCCGGGGTCCCCCACCCCCACCCCTACCCCCGCCCCGAGGTCCCGGACTCATCCCCGCGCGCCCGCCTGCGCCCGCCCCGCCCGCGAGACACCGGCGGATCCGAGCGGGCGACAGGACCGGGGACGTCACGACAAGGGCGTGGCGTATGTGGATGAGCAGGGCGCGCAGAGGCTGCCGGTCGTGCTCAGCCCGCGCCCCCACGTCCCGCGCGTCCGAGATCCAAATGCTCCCGAGGTTGCTTTCCCGATGGGCGAGGATGGGGCGAGGGGCCCCGAGGCAGCGAGGGTGCGGAGGCCGCGTGAGAGAAGTGACCGTGCGTGAAGGGCGAGGCGAGCGCGAGGGTGGGGGCCGCTGCGGGCCAAGCAACTCATACTTACCTGGCAGGGGAGATACCATGATCACGAAGGTGGTTTTCCCAGGGCGAGGCTTATCCATTGCACTCCGGATGTGCTGACCCCTGCGATTTCCCCAAATGTGGGAAACTCGACTGCATAATTTGTGGTAGTGGGGGACTGCGTTCGCGCTCTCCCCTGACTTTTTTCGGGTCTTGAAGATTAGAATCCAAACGCGGAAAAACCTAGAAACTGGCCGGCTGGAAGCCCAACTTTTTCAGGGCAGCACCAGGAGGTCGTGTTAACACCAACTTTCCGAATTTTAACTTTTAGCGTTCGGGTGCTACGTTGTGTACGTCTGTGTGTACGCTTTTACCTTGTCGGACCTGGTTTTTGTTTCCCTACTGTTGGAAACGAAGCGGTGAGAATCTTTCCAAAGGCTTCCTGCTCCGGCTGGGAGGCCCAAAAATCTTCTCCAAAAGCTACAGAATCAGAGTTAACGTTTTAACAAGATTCTCAGTTGATTCCATGCACATAATAGTTTGAGACACGCTGGTCTAATAGACTACATGTATGTTTTAGTTTTCTGTCTGACTTTACCCACTGGAATGCAAATTCCAGGTCAGGGATCCTTGACTCTTTCTTGTTGACTGCTTCCTCCGTAGTTGGCTAGAATAGTGCATGGCTGGCTGTAGGCTTTTAATATGCTTATTGGATTAATTCCTGGATCTCAGGCTTGAGAGAGAGAGAGAGAGAGAGAGAGAGAGAGAGAGAGAGAGAGAGAGAGAGAGAGAGAGTTTTCCAGCAGGTTCCCAGGTTCTACCTCTGAGTCCCCGTTAGATTAAATAATAGTGACCTTCCTACAGAGAAATCACAGAATTGGAAACTTTCTGTTCAGCTTCATCAGTAACGTCTCTGAACACCACCTGCTTGAAGCAGCCCCTAGGTGAGAGCTATTAAAAAAACCCAAAAACCGGTCCCTGATCCCAGGGAGAGGATCCTCTAGTCCACACCATCAGCCTCCAGCCTAACCTCCTTCAGCCCCTTCTCACTTTAGGACAATGTGATCATTGTAGAGACATCAGAAAAAAGCAGGTAAAGGGTAAGCGCCTTATTTTATTTTTCTCACATACCCGCCCCTTCTGGGCATCCACTGCGCCACCCTGGTTCAAGCTGCAGGGGAGTCAAAATTTTACTTTTACCCTTTTAGGGTATCTGACAGGGCCCGAGAATCAAAAGGACATGAAACAGATTAACCGGAAGAAAGCATACAGATTTTTTTACACGTACATGGGAGCCCCCACAGGAAAATGACAACCCAAAGAAGTGAGGCTAGTCAGGTCTCCAAGCAGCCCTGGTTCCTTTCATTGGAGAACAGTATCTGGAGTACAAGATCTAGTGCTCAGTGCTTACTGATACTGGTGTGTCGTTGTTAGGCCCTATACCTACTTTATTCAATGGGTTACGATCGTCTTCTTCTTCTCCTTCTTCTCCTTCTTCTCCTTCTTCTCCTTCTTCTCCTTCTTCTTCATTAATTATCTTGATTTGGCCAGTGGGAACTCTTTCAAACCGGCGCCTTTGTGCTTGACATGCCCCACCCCACCCCCACCCCCATCAGTCCCTGTACGTTTCTTTACTTTTTATCACAGCTACATGTTCCAGGCTCAGCTCCGATATTCCCGGCCTAAGAGCCTGGCCTCCCCCGGGTGCTGATGTGCCCCTCCACCCTCCAGCCCACAATGAGCTAGGCTCACTTTTTGGCGCAGTAAGGCTTACCGGGAAGCGACGGAGAAAGGATATCGGCCTATGCGGGGAGACCACGTCCAGGGCTTCACCAGGCAGATAGATACCAAGCCCGCCGCGGTGGCCAGTCTGGGGGCTTGACTCCCCTCCTCTGCCCACTCGCCCGGATTCCTTTGGCAGAGACAGCTGCTTCCTGAAATAGATCAAGGTTCTGTGGCTTCCTGGAGAGGCACTGGAGTCCAAGGGGGGGGAGGGACAGAAAACACCGGTGTCCCGGTTGGACTCCTCGTCCCGGCTGCATGTATTTTACAAACGTTTCGGATCCCATCTGGTGTGTGTCCACCACCCAAGACCGCTCTCTCACTTCGCGAATGTCCCACAGGGGCACAGCAAGCCACACCGAAGTGGCCTTCCCTCGATCGACTGAGTGTGTCGCCACCCCCGTATCCCCCCCACCCCCACCCCCCGACTGGGCGGCAGGCACCTCCGCACCTTCGGATGAGGCGCGGTGCCTCGGAGTTCCCCCGCTACTCTCAGTGACACCTCAGACAGGAAGAGTCGGCCATCCTGGAGCTCACACTCGCGTGCGCTGGTCACCAAAACCCACTGTCCCCCACCTCACTCCATTCCCGTGAAGCACCGAAGCTAGGTTCACACCTCCGCATCCCTCAGGGGCCATATCTAATGAAGGTCTAAGGTTCTGTCTTTGGTCCCTGTCCCGCTGGTCTCCGCAGATGGTGGGGGCTCATCGAGGCTGGGGGCTCTCTGTAGCTGCAGAGCAATGGAATCTTCCCGAAGGTCCCCTGTCAGACTGCAATGGCACAGCCTCAGGCTCACTCAGCCAGGCTCACTCAGCCCGTCTTAGCCGTGGGTCAGCGGGGAAGGCTGGGACTGCAGGGGGCAGACCGGGAGCAGCTCCAGCTCTCCAGGAGAGGAAGACGTGCCGGGAAATGCAGTCTCCAGTTTGAGAAGTCGTACCAGAGCCGAAAAAAGCTGGTGGGCTCAGGGCTCGGCGCGGGGGGGGGGGGGGGGGGGCGGCAGCTGGGCCCCCGAGGCTTCAGAGAGCCACCACACTCCAGTCACCGCGCTTCCACGGCTGAGTCCTCTCTGGGATGCTGTCCGTCCGGCTGTGTATCGAGTCTTTGGAGTTTTCTACCCACAGGGGGGAAGAGAGCAAAGGACCACTCCTCTGGCCTTCTTCTCTGCACTCACACTCCCTCGCCCCACCCGGCTTCGTCCCCAAGGGGAAGCCGGCTCCTTCTTGGCGAAAGCCCAGCCCCTTTCCTCCTGGGTGCTCCCTGGTTGGGCCTCCGCATCCTCCTCCTCCTCCTCCTCTTCAGGCCCTGCCAATTTAGCCTTAAGAGCCCAGGCGCCAAAGTTGGCCATCTGGTCAGAACCCACAGGCCTGTTGCGGACTAAGGTGGGGCTGGACGCCAGGCGGTGGTGGCCCTCCCTGGTGGCGCAAAAGCGTCAGGCACTTCCTTCGAGCCGGAGTCGAACCAGCGACCTAAGGATGTCCGTACAGGTCTAGCCTACAGTCCTCCGCTCTACCAGCTGAGCTATCGAAGGGCGCACGCTGCCAGGGCTGGGTCATTACTTTTTCTTGAGATGACAGACGCCAGGACGCTGGAGTTCCCGAGATCCAACACGCCTTGTTTGAAGAGAGCGGAGCACACGCTGCCACCGCTCCCTCTCCGCGCTGGCGGAGCGAATCCTCAGCGCGTGGCTTGCTCCCGGGGCTTAGCGGTGGCCCGGAGCCCCGACTAGGATTTTCAGGATGCCTGGGCCCCAGCTCTCACCAGTTGCCTCATTTACCCTCCCCGTGCCCCTTGCTGCAGGGGGGACGACAGCAGCGCGTGGCCAGAAAGCGGGTAAGGGGAGCGTTGGCGAAACGGGCCCGTGGGGCGGGTGGGGGAGGCCTCCCGGGAGAAAGGAGGAGGACCCACCCGAACGCGCAGCGGGTAGGCGGCTGCGAACGGCCTAGCCAGCCACCTGATGGTTTTCAAGTGCCTTTAGTTCAAAATTATCATTACGCCAAAATGCATTTTTGGTGTGGCATATTCTGCCACCATTCAAAGCCAACATCACCTTTCCCAGATCATGCAAGTCTCCTGGTTGGTCTCCCTGCTGTGGTCCTTGCCACCCTTGCAGCCAGTGATTTTTTTTTTTTCTGGGGGTGGGGGAGCGGGGGTAGGAGGGGTCAGCTCAAGCCATTCCTCTGCTCAAAACCTTCAGGTTCCCTGAGATTTAAAGCCTCACAATGGTCTACAAGACCCTCATGATCTTACCCTCACCCAGTCCCCTCTCTGACTTAATTTTGTACAACTCTTTAATTTTGCGCGGGGCACAGGGCCTCCTCCGTGCTGGTCTCTAAACACAGTCCCTACCTAGGCCTTTGCTCCTGTTGATCTTTGTGCTAAGGATGCTCTTTCTCCGTGGTCATCCCTGTGACTAAACTCCCTCACTCACTTCAGATCTTTGCTCACAGGGCACCTTCTCAATGTGCCCTCTTCTGACCACCCAGTTTAACACACCACCTGCCCCTTACTGCAACTCCCGATCCCCCTTCTCTCATCTGTTTTCTGTGTTCATAGCTCTTGACTTCTAACATACGAATTAATTTACCCATTGATTCCATTGTCCATTTTCTCCCACCCCCCTTTCTCTAACTAAGGTATGAGCACCAAGAGGTCTTTTTGTTCCCAAGTTCCTGAACGGTGCCTGGCACCGGCTATGCACTCAAGAAACAGTTGTTGAATGGACAAATTCTCAATGTCATCAAAGAGATCAGAATATAAAAGAAGGGGGCCAGGAGCCAGGGTTCACCCTGGGGGAGATGCAGAGTTTCTTGTTTGATCACAAAACAGAGAATTTCTTAAGTTGAGAACTGCAGCGCTCCCAGCACTTAACTTAACCAACCATCCCAACCGCTTCCTGCACTAAAGAGACTTGACCAGACGCCAGCATGGCTTCTAGCAGCATCAGGTCCCGTCCCTAGGGTTGACCTCTGGCCCCCGATTCAACCCCAGAAAAGTTCAACATCTGACCGCCCGTTCTTCGAGGATTTACTTAAAAGGGCTTACAACTGTGAATATGCATCTCTTACAACTCCCAAGTGTCCCTCTCCAGGACTGAGAGCCATTCCTTTGAAATGTAATCGAGAAGGACAGAGACTCTGTCTCTCTCCCAGTGCCTGGGAGGATAACATCCTAACTTCAGTCATTGCCAGCCAACGAACACAACTGGCCTGATTGACTTTATGCTGACCGACCCTTTGTCGTTTTTCACTTCTCTGACTCTGTTGCGCCCCCTTCCTCTCATTCTCCCTTTAAAGCGCCCAAATCTCCTCTGCACAAACGGGAATAGAGCTCAGCTTTTCCCTTACTGTCAGTGGTTACTGAATAAAATGTACTTCACCACTTTCACTGCAGTCTGCTGTGTTTATCCTTGACAGAGTCCAAGTCAGAAAGGACCAGAGGGCACTTTGTGGGGCCACCCTGTGTGCGTGCTGGGGCAGTACGAGGGGAGAAGGTTGGAGGGCGCCTGACCCTGACCACTGGAGCTCCCGGGAGACCCGCGCCTGGCTGCGATGGAAGGGGACCGCTCAGCGCTTTAACCGGGTTTTCTTTCTACAAAACTTAGAATCCTGGGTGTTCGGTCTAGCGTTCTTAGGTGAGAGCCACTACACATTCTGAAGCACGTTGTGTCACTTTGACTCAGAAAGACCCCATGTATAAAACATAAGCACGATTTCTTATTAAGCGGCTTAGCGCTATCAGCCGGCACAAGGGCCTTTCCTGAATTTTCGATTACTTGAAGATGAGATCGAGCAGGCGAGGACAAACATGGGCTGAAATTTTCTTCTGCTGAGAGGAAGATGAGACCAACCCCGAGTCCTGACCCACCCGCCTCGGTGGGGCCTAACTGCTGGGCGCCGGGCAAGGCGAGATACGCCCCCCTCCCCCCCCCCCCCCGCCCCGAGGTCCCGGACTCGTCCCCGCGCGCCCGCCTGCGCCCGCCCCGCCCGCGAGACACCGGCGGATCCGAGCGGGCGACAGGACCGGGGACGTCACGACAAGGGCGTGGCGTATGTGAATGAGCAGGGCGCGCAGAGGCTGCCGGTCGTGCTCAGCTCGCGCCCCCACGTCCCGCGCGTCCGAGATCCAAATGCTCCCGAGGTTGCTTTCCCGATGGGCGAGGTTGGGGCGAGGGGGCCCGAGGCAGCGAGGGTGCGGAGGCCGCGTGAGAGAAGTGACCGTGCGTGAAGGGCGAGGCGAGCGCGAGGGTGGGGGCCGCTGCGGGCCGAGCAACTCATACTTACCTGGCAGGGGAGATACCATGATCACGAAGGTGGTTTTCCCAGGGCGAGGCTTATCCATTGCACTCCGGATGTGCTGACCCCTGCGATTTCCCCAAATGTGGGAAACTCGACTGCATAATTTGTGGTAGTGGGGGACTGCGTTCGCGCTCTCCCCTGGTAATTGCTGGTATGAAAATAAGAGCACTTTGTTCTTGGCGTGTTTGTCCAAAGCGGTGCAGCCAGTGAGCTCACGGGGGAGGTTTGTTTCGCTTAACGAGACGACGCTGTGTTTTCAAACCGTGCTCAGATGGTTTTTCCAGGGCTTCTTACAGTGACGACACGGGACTAGGTCCATTTCCAGGGCGCTCTTCATTTTTGAGGATGTCTATTACAATGCCAAACACACAACCTCAAAACCAGATGATCCTCCTTTCTTGGCTGCAGTTTGGACTGATTTACCATCACTGTCGTTAAAACATTCCATTAACAAGCCCTGTAGCTCCAGAACTCTACAACTGTTGGTTATCCTGACTTGACTACAATCATCTAGATGTTCTCTAACTAGTTATTCTGTTCCTCTATTACACATTAGACTGTGTAACAGTTGTAAATTTTTATATTGTCTCAAACTCCTGGCATATATCACATCATATTAGTTTTACTTTGGTATTATGATAAAAAAAAAACAAAAAACGTAACGACGATGGTCCTGCCTTTTTGCTCTTCAAGTAAATTGCTGGAGTTAGATCCAAACTAATACTAGTCCACCCGTTGTCCTAATTGGTTTTATATTAAATAATTATAGACCCCTCTTGTGGGACATAGCCCTGTAAATTTTCGTGCTAAATGACTAGAGAAAATAGCATCCTGAAGCTCTTTAGGAATCCTTTCCCATAAATACAGGACCCCATAATTAAAAACAATATTTAGACTTATCCACTAAAGGGACAGAAAAACAAAGCAGAACGCAGACTAACTAGTTAGAGACCATCTAGATGATTGTAGCCAAGTCAGGATAACTAAAAATTGCAGAGTTCGGAACTACAGGGCTTGTTAACGGAATGTTTTTTTTTTTTAGTTGTTTGTTTTTTTAATTTATTGGGGTGTCAATTGTTAGTAAAATTACATAGATTTCAGGTGCACAATTCTGTATTACATCATCTATAAATCCCATTGTGCTCACCACCCAGAGTCAGTTCTCCTTCCTTCACCATATATTTGATCCCCCTTACCTTCATCTCCCACCCCTCACCCCCCTTACCCTCTGGTAACCACTAAACTATTGTCTGTGTCTATGAGTTTCTGTTTCTCATTTGTTTGTCTTGTTCTTCTGTTGTTTTTGGTTTATATACCACATGTCAGTGAAATCACATGGTTCTCTTTTTCTGTCTGACTTATTTCGCTCAGCATTACACTCTCAAGATCCATCCATGTTGTCACAAATTTTCCTATATCATCTTTTTTTACTGCCGAATAGTATCCCATTGTGTATATATACCACAACTTCTTTATCCATTCATCTATCGAAGGACATTTTGGTTGTTTCCAAGTCTTGGCCACCGTAAAGAAAGCTGCAATGAACATTGGAGCACACGTGTCTTTATGTATAAATGTTCTCAGATTTTTTTGGGTAGATACCCAGGAGAGGGATTGCTGGGTCATATGGTAATTCTATTCGTAATTTTTTTGAGGAACCTCCACACTGCCTTCCGTAACGGCTGCACCAGTCTGCATTCCCACCATCAGTGTATGAGGGTTCCTTTTTCTCCACAGCCTCTCCAACACTTGTTACTATTTGTCTTGTTGATAGCCATTCTGACTGGGGTGAGGTGATATCTCATTGTGGTTTTGATTTGCATTTCTCTGATGACTAGTGGTGTTAAGCATTTTTTCATATGTCTATTTACCATTTGTATGTCCTCTTTGGAGAAATGTCTCTCCAGGTCCTCTGCCCATTTTTTTTTTTTTTTTTAATATTTTTATTGATGAAGGGGAACAGGACTTTATTGGGGAACAGTGTGGGGAACAGTGTGTAATTCCAGGCCTTTTTCCAAGTCAAGTTGTTGTCCTTTCAGTCTTAGTTGTGGAGGGCACAGCTCAGCTCCAAGTCCAGTTGCCGTTGCTAGTTGCAGGGGGCACAGCCCACCATCCCTTGCGGGACTCGAGGAATTGAACTGGCAACCTTGTGGTTGGGAGCCCACTGGCCCATGTGGGCATCGAACCGGCAGCCTTCGGAGTCAGGAGCACGGAGCTCTAACCGCCTGAGCCACCCATTTTTCAATTGGGTTGTTTTGTTGTTGTTGAGTTGCATGAGTTCTTTGTATATTTTGGATATTAGCCCCTTATCGGAGGCACTGTTTGCAAAAATCTTCTCCCATTCAGTTGGTTGCCTCTTTATTTTGTCCATGGTTTCTTTTGCTGTGCAGAAGCTTTTAAGTTTCATATAGTCCCATTCGTTTATTTTAGCTTTTACTTCCATTGCCTTTGGAGTCAAATTCATAAAATGCTCTTTGAACCCAAGGTCCATAAGTTTAGTACCTATGTTTTCTTCTATGCAGTTTATTGTGTCAGGTCCTATGCTTAAGTCTTTGATCCATTTTGAATTAATTTTGGTACATGGTGACAAATAGCACAAAAGTCCATCGCATTCCTATAACTAACAATGAAATCTCAGAAAAAGAAATACAAAAAACAATTCCTTTTGCAATTGCAGCAAAAAGGATAAAATACCTAGGAATAAACTTAACCAAGGATGTGAAGGACCTATATGCAGAAAACTATAAGACATTTTTGAAAGAAATTGAGAAGACCCAAAGAAATAGAAAGACATTCCATGCTCATGGATTGGAAGAATCAACATAGTTAAAATGGCCATATTTCCCAAAGCAATATACAGATTTAATGCAATCCCCATCAAAATCCCAATGGCATTTTTTAAAGAAATAGAACAAAAACTCATCAGATTTGTTTGGAACCACAAAAGACCCGGAATAGCCAAAGCAATCTTAAGATAAAAAAGAACAATAATGGAGGTATCACACTTCCTGACTTTTAGCTTGTACTACAGGGCAACAATAATCAAAACACCATAGTATTGGCAGAAAAACAGACACATAGACCAATGGAATAGAATTAAGAACCCAGAAATAAAACCACATAAATATGGACAGATAATTTTTGACAAAGAAGCTAAAGACAAACATACAATGGGGGAAAGACAGCCTCTTCCGTAAATGGTGCTGGGAGAATTGGATAGCCACGTGCAAAAAAAAGAAAATGGAATGTTTTAACGACAGTGATGGTAAATCAGTCCAAACTGCAGCCAAGAAAGGAGGATCATCTGGTTTTGAGGTTGTGTGTTTGGCATTGTAATAGACATCCTCAAAAATGAAGAGCGCCCTGGAAATGGACCTAGTCCCGTGTCGTCACTGTAAGAAGCCCTGGAAAAACCATCTGAGCACGGTTTGAAAACACAGCGTCGTCTCGTTAAGCGAAACAAACCTCCCCCGTGAGCTCACTGGCTGCACCGCTTTGGACAAACACGCCAAGAACAAAGTGCTCTTATTTTCATACCAGCAATTACCAGGGGAGAGCGCGAACGCAGTCCCCCACTACCACAAATTATGCAGTCGAGTTTCCCACATTTGGGGAAATCGCAGGGGTCAGCACATCCGGAGTGCAATGGATAAGCCTCGCCCTGGGAAAACCACCTTCGTGATCATGGTATCTCCCCTGCCAGGTAAGTATGAGTTGCTCGGCCCGCAGCGGCCCCCACCCTCGCGCTCGCCTCGCCCTTCACGCACGGTCACTTCTCTCACGCGGCCTCCGCACCCTCGCTGCCTCGGGCCCCCTCGCCCCAACCTCGCCCATCGGGAAAGCAACCTCGGGAGCATTTGGATCTCGGACGCGCGGGACGTGGGGGCGCGAGCTGAGCACGACCGGCAGCCTCTGCGCGCCCTGCTCATTCACATACGCCACGCCCTTGTCGTGACGTCCCCGGTCCTGTCGCCCGCTCGGATCCGCCGGTGTCTCGCGGGCGGGGCGGGCGCAGGCGGGCGCGCGGGGACGAGTCCGGGACCTCGGGGCGGGGGGGGGGGGGGGAGGGGGGCGTATCTCGCCTTGCCCGGCGCCCAGCAGTTAGGCCCCACCGAGGCGGGTGGGTCAGGACTCGGGGTTGGTCTCATCTTCCTCTCAGCAGAAGAAAATTTCAGCCCATGTTTGTCCTCGCCTGCTCGATCTCATCTTCAAGTAATCGAAAATTCAGGAAAGGCCCTTGTGCCGGCTGATAGCGCTAAGCCGCTTAATAAGAAATCGTGCTTATGTTTTATACATGGGGTCTTTCTGAGTCAAAGTGACACAACGTGCTTCAGAATGTGTAGTGGCTCTCACCTAAGAACGCTAGACCGAACACCCAGGATTCTAAGTTTTGTAGAAAGAAAACCCGGTTAAAGCGCTGAGCGGTCCCCTTCCATCGCAGCCAGGCGCGGGTCTCCCGGGAGCTCCAGTGGTCAGGGTCAGGCGCCCTCCAACCTTCTCCCCTCGTACTGCCCCAGCACGCACACAGGGTGGCCCCACAAAGTGCCCTCTGGTCCTTTCTGACTTGGACTCTGTCAAGGATAAACACAGCAGACTGCAGTGAAAGTGGTGAAGTACATTTTATTCAGTAACCACTGACAGTAAGGGAAAAGCTGAGCTCTATTCCCGTTTGTGCAGAGGAGATTTGGGCGCTTTAAAGGGAGAATGAGAGGAAGGGGGCGCAACAGAGTCAGAGAAGTGAAAAACGACAAAGGGTCGGTCAGCATAAAGTCAATCAGGCCAGTTGTGTTCGTTGGCTGGCAATGACTGAAGTTAGGATGTTATCCTCCCAGGCACTGGGAGAGAGACAGAGTCTCTGTCCTTCTCGATTACATTTCAAAGGAATGGCTCTCAGTCCTGGAGAGGGACACTTGGGAGTTGTAAGAGATGCATATTCACAGTTGTAAGCCCTTTTAAGTAAATCCTCGAAGAACGGGCGGTCAGATGTTGAACTTTTCTGGGGTTGAATCGGGGGCCAGAGGTCAACCCTAGGGACGGGACCTGATGCTGCTAGAAGCCATGCTGGCGTCTGGTCAAGTCTCTTTAGTGCAGGAAGCGGTTGGGATGGTTGGTTAAGTTAAGTGCTGGGAGCGCTGCAGTTCTCAACTTAAGAAATTCTCTGTTTTGTGATCAAACAAGAAACTCTGCATCTCCCCCAGGGTGAACCCTGGCTCCTGGCCCCCTTCTTTTATATTCTGATCTCTTTGATGACATTGAGAATTTGTCCATTCAACAACTGTTTCTTGAGTGCATAGCCGGTGCCAGGCACCGTTCAGGAACTTGGGAACAAAAAGACCTCTTGGTGCTCATACCTTAGTTAGAGAAAGGGGGGTGGGAGAAAATGGACAATGGAATCAATGGGTAAATTAATTCGTATGTTAGAAGTCAAGAGCTATGAACACAGAAAACAGATGAGAGAAGGGGGATCGGGAGTTGCAGTAAGGGGCAGGTGGTGTGTTAAACTGGGTGGTCAGAAGAGGGCACATTGAGAAGGTGCCCTGTGAGCAAAGATCTGAAGTGAGTGAGGGAGTTTAGTCACAGGGATGACCACGGAGAAAGAGCATCCTTAGCACAAAGATCAACAGGAGCAAAGGCCTAGGTAGGGACTGTGTTTAGAGACCAGCACGGAGGAGGCCCTGTGCCCCGCGCAAAATTAAAGAGTTGTACAAAATTAAGTCAGAGAGGGGACTGGGTGAGGGTAAGATCATGAGGGTCTTGTAGACCATTGTGAGGCTTTAAATCTCAGGGAACCTGAAGGTTTTGAGCAGAGGAATGGCTTGAGCTGACCCCTCCTACCCCCGCTCCCCCACCCCCAGAAAAAAAAAAAATCACTGGCTGCAAGGGTGGCAAGGACCACAGCAGGGAGACCAACCAGGAGACTTGCATGATCTGGGAAAGGTGATGTTGGCTTTGAATGGTGGCAGAATATGCCACACCAAAAATGCATTTTGGCGTAATGATAATTTTGAACTAAAGGCACTTGAAAACCATCAGGTGGCTGGCTAGGCCGTTCGCAGCCGCCTACCCGCTGCGCGTTCGGGTGGGTCCTCCTCCTTTCTCCCGGGAGGCCTCCCCCACCCGCCCCACGGGCCCGTTTCGCCAACGCTCCCCTTACCCGCTTTCTGGCCACGCGCTGCTGTCGTCCCCCCTGCAGCAAGGGGCACGGGGAGGGTAAATGAGGCAACTGGTGAGAGCTGGGGCCCAGGCATCCTGAAAATCCTAGTCGGGGCTCCGGGCCACCGCTAAGCCCCGGGAGCAAGCCACGCGCTGAGGATTCGCTCCGCCAGCGCGGAGAGGGAGCGGTGGCAGCGTGTGCTCCGCTCTCTTCAAACAAGGCGTGTTGGATCTCGGGAACTCCAGCGTCCTGGCGTCTGTCATCTCAAGAAAAAGTAATGACCCAGCCCTGGCAGCGTGCGCCCTTCGATAGCTCAGCTGGTAGAGCGGAGGACTGTAGGCTAGACCTGTACGGACATCCTTAGGTCGCTGGTTCGACTCCGGCTCGAAGGAAGTGCCTGACGCTTTTGCGCCACCAGGGAGGGCCACCACCGCCTGGCGTCCAGCCCCACCTTAGTCCGCAACAGGCCTGTGGGTTCTGACCAGATGGCCAACTTTGGCGCCTGGGCTCTTAAGGCTAAATTGGCAGGGCCTGAAGAGGAGGAGGAGGAGGAGGATGCGGAGGCCCAACCAGGGAGCACCCAGGAGGAAAGGGGCTGGGCTTTCGCCAAGAAGGAGCCGGCTTCCCCTTGGGGACGAAGCCGGGTGGGGCGAGGGAGTGTGAGTGCAGAGAAGAAGGCCAGAGGAGTGGTCCTTTGCTCTCTTCCCCCCTGTGGGTAGAAAACTCCAAAGACTCGATACACAGCCGGACGGACAGCATCCCAGAGAGGACTCAGCCGTGGAAGCGCGGTGACTGGAGTGTGGTGGCTCTCTGAAGCCTCGGGGGCCCAGCTGCCGCCCCCCCCCCCCCCCCCCCGCGCCGAGCCCTGAGCCCACCAGCTTTTTTCGGCTCTGGTACGACTTCTCAAACTGGAGACTGCATTTCCCGGCACGTCTTCCTCTCCTGGAGAGCTGGAGCTGCTCCCGGTCTGCCCCCTGCAGTCCCAGCCTTCCCCGCTGACCCACGGCTAAGACGGGCTGAGTGAGCCTGGCTGAGTGAGCCTGAGGCTGTGCCATTGCAGTCTGACAGGGGACCTTCGGGAAGATTCCATTGCTCTGCAGCTACAGAGAGCCCCCAGCCTCGATGAGCCCCCACCATCTGCGGAGACCAGCGGGACAGGGACCAAAGACAGAACCTTAGACCTTCATTAGATATGGCCCCTGAGGGATGCGGAGGTGTGAACCTAGCTTCGGTGCTTCACGGGAATGGAGTGAGGTGGGGGACAGTGGGTTTTGGTGACCAGCGCACGCGAGTGTGAGCTCCAGGATGGCCGACTCTTCCTGTCTGAGGTGTCACTGAGAGTAGCGGGGGAACTCCGAGGCACCGCGCCTCATCCGAAGGTGCGGAGGTGCCTGCCGCCCAGTCGGGGGGTGGGGGTGGGGGGGATACGGGGGTGGCGACACACTCAGTCGATCGAGGGAAGGCCACTTCGGTGTGGCTTGCTGTGCCCCTGTGGGACATTCGCGAAGTGAGAGAGCGGTCTTGGGTGGTGGACACACACCAGATGGGATCCGAAACGTTTGTAAAATACATGCAGCCGGGACGAGGAGTCCAACCGGGACACCGGTGTTTTCTGTCCCTCCCCCCCCTTGGACTCCAGTGCCTCTCCAGGAAGCCACAGAACCTTGATCTATTTCAGGAAGCAGCTGTCTCTGCCAAAGGAATCCGGGCGAGTGGGCAGAGGAGGGGAGTCAAGCCCCCAGACTGGCCACCGCGGCGGGCTTGGTATCTATCTGCCTGGTGAAGCCCTGGACGTGGTCTCCCCGCATAGGCCGATATCCTTTCTCCGTCGCTTCCCGGTAAGCCTTACTGCGCCAAAAAGTGAGCCTAGCTCATTGTGGGCTGGAGGGTGGAGGGGCACATCAGCACCCGGGGGAGGCCAGGCTCTTAGGCCGGGAATATCGGAGCTGAGCCTGGAACATGTAGCTGTGATAAAAAGTAAAGAAACGTACAGGGACTGATGGGGGTGGGGGTGGGGTGGGGCATGTCAAGCACAAAGGCGCCGGTTTGAAAGAGTTCCCACTGGCCAAATCAAGATAATTAATGAAGAAGAAGGAGAAGAAGGAGAAGAAGGAGAAGAAGGAGAAGAAGGAGAAGAAGAAGACGATCGTAACCCATTGAATAAAGTAGGTATAGGGCCTAACAACGACACACCAGTATCAGTAAGCACTGAGCACTAGATCTTGTACTCCAGATACTGTTCTCCAATGAAAGGAACCAGGGCTGCTTGGAGACCTGACTAGCCTCACTTCTTTGGGTTGTCATTTTCCTGTGGGGGCTCCCATGTACGTGTAAAAAAATCTGTATGCTTTCTTCCGGTTAATCTGTTTCATGTCCTTTTGATTCTCGGGCCCTGTCAGATACCCTAAAAGGGTAAAAGTAAAATTTTGACTCCCCTGCAGCTTGAACCAGGGTGGCGCAGTGGATGCCCAGAAGGGGCGGGTATGTGAGAAAAATAAAATAAGGCGCTTACCCTTTACCTGCTTTTTTCTGATGTCTCTACAATGATCACATTGTCCTAAAGTGAGAAGGGGCTGAAGGAGGTTAGGCTGGAGGCTGATGGTGTGGACTAGAGGATCCTCTCCCTGGGATCAGGGACCGGTTTTTGGGTTTTTTTAATAGCTCTCACCTAGGGGCTGCTTCAAGCAGGTGGTGTTCAGAGACGTTACTGATGAAGCTGAACAGAAAGTTTCCAATTCTGTGATTTCTCTGTAGGAAGGTCACTATTATTTAATCTAACGGGGACTCAGAGGTAGAACCTGGGAACCTGCTGGAAAACTCTCTCTCTCTCTCTCTCTCTCTCTCTCTCTCTCTCTCTCTCTCTCTCTCTCTCTCTCAAGCCTGAGATCCAGGAATTAATCCAATAAGCATATTAAAAGCCTACAGCCAGCCATGCACTATTCTAGCCAACTACGGAGGAAGCAGTCAACAAGAAAGAGTCAAGGATCCCTGACCTGGAATTTGCATTCCAGTGGGTAAAGTCAGACAGAAAACTAAAACATACATGTAGTCTATTAGACCAGCGTGTCTCAAACTATTATGTGCATGGAATCAACTGAGAATCTTGTTAAAACGTTAACTCTGATTCTGTAGCTTTTGGAGAAGATTTTTGGGCCTCCCAGCCGGAGCAGGAAGCCTTTGGAAAGATTCTCACCGCTTCGTTTCCAACAGTAGGGAAACAAAAACCAGGTCCGACAAGGTAAAAGCGTACACACAGACGTACACAACGTAGCACCCGAACGCTAAAAGTTAAAATTCGGAAAGTTGGTGTTAACACGACCTCCTGGTGCTGCCCTGAAAAAGTTGGGCTTCCAGCCGGCCAGTTTCTAGGTTTTTCCGCGTTTGGATTCTAATCTTCAAGACCCGAAAAAAGTCAGGGGAGAGCGCGAACGCAGTCCCCCACTACCACAAATTATGCAGTCGAGTTTCCCACATTTGGGGAAATCGCAGGGGTCAGCACATCCGGAGTGCAATGGATAAGCCTCGCCCTGGGAAAACCACCTTCGTGATCATGGTATCTCCCCTGCCAGGTAAGTATGAGTTGCTTGGCCCGCAGCGGCCCCCACCCTCGCGCTCGCCTCGCCCTTCACGCACGGTCACTTCTCTCACGCGGCCTCCGCACCCTCGCTGCCTCGGGGCCCCTCGCCCCATCCTCGCCCATCGGGAAAGCAACCTCGGGAGCATTTGGATCTCGGACGCGCGGGACGTGGGGGCGCGGGCTGAGCACGACCGGCAGCCTCTGCGCGCCCTGCTCATCCACATACGCCACGCCCTTGTCGTGACGTCCCCGGTCCTGTCGCCCGCTCGGATCCGCCGGTGTCTCGCGGGCGGGGCGGGCGCAGGCGGGCGCGCGGGGATGAGTCCGGGACCTCGGGGCGGGGGTAGGGGTGGGGGTGGGGGACCCCGGAGAGGGCCGGATCTCGCCGCGCCGGGTGCCCAGCAGTTAGGCCCCACCGAGGGGGCGGGGGTCAGGGCTCGGGGTTGGTCTCACCACCGTCTCAGCGAAAATGACACACAGAGTGTCAATTAAACGTTAAATACTAAGATCAGAGTTTCGACACCAATTTGATATGAAATTGTTTTAATTCTCATTCATGAGCTTTCTTCCAGATTAGGCAGTAACCCAATCTTGCAACAGTGAAAGGAAAACTTGAACTGAGAATGTTGGCAAGGCGTCGGTTCCCGAGGTAGACGCGTGGGCCGCGGAGGGGTGATACGTCGTCTCTGAAAATCGAACGAACAGAAACGTCACATTTCCGTCCTGGGAGGTTCGGTGGCCTCTTTCAGGTTGTCCGGTTGGTCTTTTTCACTTCCATCCAAGAAAAGTCCTGAGATCAAGTGGGGAGGTTAAAGGTGCATCTCCCCCAGATATGAGCAAAATGATTCAACTATGGTGTTTTCGTGAGCGGTCAGTGCTGCGGCGCAAAGCGAGGCAAGAGACAGGACTAGCGATTATAAGGGTCAGGGAAGGCTTACCTGAGGTTCTCGCTGCGGAAAGATCCGAGGAAACGTATTGTAGCATCCTTTTTGATTGTTGGTTGTTTCAGGAAGTTTCCTTTCTTAGTGTGTGTTTCCTAAAAACAAAGGATCCTTTTTACCTAACCCCATTACGATGGTCAAAATCAAGAAATTGACATAGACACGATATTATTTACTCTGCAGACGTTATTCAATTCACATCAATTGTCCCAATAATGTCCTTTATACCAAAGGAAAATTTAAAACCAGGTGTTGCATTCAGCTGCCATGTCTCTTTAACCTACTTTAATCTGAAGTAGTTCCAAGTTGTTCTTTGTATTTCATTACGTAGGCAATTTTGAAGACGACAGGCCAGTTATTTTGTAGAATATATTTCAATTTGGGGGTTGTCCAATAATCACGTTCAGGTACGCATTTTTAAAAAAGACTACATGAATGATTTCGTGACTGTTATGGGTTGACTTGCGTCCCTCCAAAAAATATGTTGAAGTCCTAACCCCTGGTACCGTATTTGGAAATAGGATCTTTGCAGGTACAATCAAGTTAAGGTGCGGTTGCTAGAGCGGGCCCTAATCCAATATGACTGATATCCTTCTAAGAGGAAATGCCATGTAAAGACAGAGATGTGGAGAACGCCATGTGATGACAGAAGCAGAGATTGGGGTGATGTAACCGCCAAGCCAGGGATTGACTGTCACCACCAGAAGCTGGGAAGAGGCAAGAGAAGACTCTACCTAGAGTCTTAGAGCGAGTGTGGCCCTGCCGACACCCGATTTTAGACTTCTAGCTTCCAGAACAATGAGAGAATAGGTATCGGTTGTTTTAAGCCACGCAGTTGGTGACACAGGCATACCTCGGAGATAATATTACAGTTTCGGTGTCAGACCACGATAATAAAGTGAGTATCACAAAAAGCGAGTCGTAATCTTTTTGCTGGTGGATGGACTTGCCTATCCACCATCCTTGCAACATCTGTGAGGCGCACGAAACTGAGGCACAATAAAATGAAGCTTGCCTGTACTTTATCATGACTGCCCTAGCAAATTAATATATTGTCCTCCTCTGGGCATCACATTTGGAGGCACGTGAAGTCAGTTTGTTCAGTTATTGGTGGTGTTAACATCGATTACTCGGTTAAGGTGGTGTGTCAGTTATCCATTGCTGGGTAACACATCACCCTAAAACTGATTGATTCAAATTAATGACCATTTTATTTGCTCACAATTCTTTGGATCAGCAATTCTGGGTTCAGTTGGGCAGTTCTTCAGGTCTCAAGTGGGTTCACCCATATGGCTACAGTCACTTGGGGCCTGGTCAGTCTCAGGGACCTCCGCGGACACGGTTCATCTTCACCAACCCAGGCTTCCTCCAACAGGCTAACCTCCTGCAGGTTAGCCACCACTAGGCTAACCCAGGCTTCAGCTCATGGTGGTCTCAGGACAGCAAGTGAGAGCAAGTCCCAACGAGAAAACGCTTTTCAAAAAATCTCCTGCTTGCGTCACATTTGCTAATGTTCCACTAGCCAAAGCAAGTCACATAGCCAAGTCCAGAGTCAAGATGAGAGGGTATTACGGAAGCACACGGGTGCACATGGGGCCAGTACTGCAACCATCTGCCCCTGGAGGTGTTCGCCAGGCTTGCCCTTTGTGATTATTACATAATTTGTGTGGCGGTGATTTGAAGATATGTAAATATCCTGTTCCTTGTCGAACTTTACCACAACAGTTTCTAGTATCCATTGATGACTCTTGCATTACGATTGCCAAACGTTGATTTTTCTAATTCTATCATTCATTCTATATTTATTAGTTGGTGTTCAATTGTAAGGAAGAACTTTCCTTCCTTCCCTGTCGCGTCCAGCGCAGCAACACGGGCAGTGAGCGAACGAGAAGGGGCGGCGAAGGGTTAAGAAAGTAAGAAACAGAAATCAAGAAAGTTATGAAACAGGGGCCAAGGGTCTCACAGCCTCAAAGGACTGAGAGCCCCCCCCCCCAATCCCAACCCAATGGGGGGGGGGCGGCGGCGGCCTTTTGGCTTTTATGCATGCACACACAAGAAAGCAACATTGTTTTCTCCAAGGTCTGTGAATTTCACACATTATACTAAGAAACTGATTTGAACTAATTACCCTTGCCTGCAAACAGCTGGACCTTCAATTTCAGGATGTACCTCCCCAAGAGCCAAAACCTTTATGCTGAAACTTACTGAAATGGATAGATGGAGAACTGATGTTACTGCACCATTGAATCTCTTCCCAAGCAGGTCGTGGGAAGGAATGCAGCCACAAAGGCAGAAGCTCTCCTTAAAACCGGGGGAAGGTGGGGGTCTATGCCCACCTCTATCAACCCCGTGGGTTCTCCTGCTGGTCCCCATGGGTTCTCCTGCTGGTCCCCATTCGACTGTGCCTGGCTTGAGTTGTCCCCCCCCCCCGCCCCCATCTTTCTTGTCGTTGACTAACCAGCCATCCTCTGGAGCCTAACAGGGAGATATATAAGGTGTAAGCACAAAAGTGAAGCCAAGTCCCTGAAAGGATTAATGTCACAGACTCTCTTTTCTTTAGGGGTAGGTACGAGAGGACAGCCGGGTAGGCTGCTGACCCGCTGCGTGACAACACTTCCCTTATGTACAATCAATACGGTTGTTAGTCAGTTGTTTCTAATCTGTGACTTTTTACTTGGACGTTCAGAGGTTCTCAGATTGGATTTATGGAAGCCCCGTCAAGTTAGCTACCTTTTGAGATATTCATCTAATTTTTGAAGCATTTCCTTATTTTCTGGCACAACAATGTTCCAGGCTCGTCCAGGGATGGAGTCACCTTCTCTGACTCTTGAAAAATCATCTCTGTCTCCAAAGAGCAGCGGTTCTTCTTAGCGGGGAATGGCATTCAGGAAGCAAGAGCAGGACACTAGGTATGCTCATTGCTATTGGGTGTCTTTGCTCCTAGGCCTCTTCAGTGGATGGCGCTGGGAAGTGCGTATATTCCCTACACATATGTGTATCTATTAAAAATAACGAGCCCGTACTGACATCTTCAATTCCAATTTCCAACTGAACACATGGTTCCTTCGTCCCCTCCCCCATTCCATATTTCTTTCTACCTCCTCCAACAGTGAGAACCTTGACTCCCAATAACCATTTACTCATTAGCTCATTCCTACAATACAGCATCATTACACAACTGTTACAACCACATAGCTATCAAAGATAAACTTGCTGTGGGGCTCTTCAGTATTTGTTTGCAGTTCTCGTCCTCATACTCGAAGATGCTTATAGTCAATGTACTGCGCTCAAGTCATCTGTTTTTTTTTTCCTATTTTCATATTTTCCCCAAAGGGTAGCATACTACACATATTTATGCATTCATATTTTTCGCTTGACACAGTCAGTGCATCATATCTAGAGGAACCTAGGGGTCAAGCAAACCTGCCCTTCACCTGCTCCAGGTCACAAAGTCAGACATAAAAAGGGAAACAAACTAGAAACCTAACCGAGGGCTGACAAGCCCGAACTGCTATTTCCCGCTAGGGGAAAAGATTAGAAAAAGACGGTGAGAAGATCGAACCCCTCGATGTAACTTTAAGCTACGAACGAACACTCCTCGGAACTACAAGAGTCAGAGCAGATCTGACTCTACTTCCGTCGCCCTCGTAGGGAAAAGAACGCCGGGGACGTCACGACAAGGGCGTGGCGTATGGGGATGAGCAGGGCGCGCAGAGGCTGCCGGTCGTGCTCAGCCCGCGCCCCCACGTCCCGCGCGTCCCGAGATCCAAATGCTCCCGAGGTTGCTTTCCCGATGGGCGAGGTTGGGGCGAGGGGCCCCGAGGCAGCGAGGGTGCGGAGGCCGCGTGAGAGAAGTGACCGTGCGTGAAGGGCGAGGCGAGCTCGCGGGTCGGGGCCGCTGCGGGCCGAGCAACTCATACTTACCTGGCAGGGGAGATACCATGATCACGAAGGTGGTTTTCCCAGGGCGAGGCTTATCCATTGCACTCCGGATGTGCTGACCCCTGCGATTTCCCCAAATGTGGGAAACTCGACTGCATAATTTGTGGTAGTGGGGGACTGCGTTCGCGCTCTCCCCTGGCGTTTTCTGGTACTAAAAGTAGAAGTTTTGTTACGGGTTCAGCGTTCAGCCGTCTCCCGAAACTTTTTTCCTACGGTGGTTTTATTTGCGCTTGTATTTCGTGCATTTTCTACCAGTTGTGTCTGGTTGAAGTTTTCTGAGCGCCTCATTGGGTTTAAGCCCGCGATCTCATACTTGCTACCAGGTTTTGTGTTGAAAGTTCTCTAAGAAGAAAGCAGGTCGAGAAATCTCTTCCCGAAACTGACCCTTGTTCGCCGGAGAGCTCATTTCACCGTGACGCGTGACGTTAATTCTTGTCAGTCACGGCAACTGAAGTTTTGGCTTTCTTTGTTCTTTTCTACTCCCAGTTCGGCTTTTTCACCCGCAGAAAACCACAGCGAACCCCGAAGCAAAAGGCTGGTCGGTTGAACTTGGTAGGGTGGGAACGAGCAGGGGCGAAAGACGTCTTGTCCATCCAAGCAGGTCGTTGCTGTAGTTACTTCTAACCAAGCTTACAGCCTGCTTAATGTAGAGCTCTCTCTCTCCCCCTAGTTTTTACATCGCATGTCAACAGAGAAAGAGGACGGGGGCGTGGGTGAAAGTGGACACGTTCCCGTCTCTTTACCCAGAGACGGCGTACGGTGAAGATTCAAATAGCATTTCACGCCCTGGTTTTAAGGCCTTGAGTCGCTCGCTGTCCTCCCACACAGCTTTTCCTTTTAAACCAACCGCCCTTGCCCCCTCTCCCGTTTTTCTCCATTTTCTTTTCTGCATAGTGCCTCGCTTCAGAAAGATCAGTTTGAGCTCAACTTCCATACTTTTACTACTACGAAACATTAAGAATATTGTATAAGCTTTTCCAAACTAGGTACCCGTCTTTCAGCCTCAATGGTCTACACGCCTGACCGCTCACTGTCGTTTGCGATTTCCTCTCTTGCCATCCTCCACTCTCCTCGCATAAACCCCATTCGTCTCGCTCCCCTGGTTCCCCACGCCGTTGTTGGCTCCCCTGGCCGTTCCCACTCCCTGGCCTGCTCTGTTCCTCCAAGAGCACAAAGCATTATCACTTGATAGAAACCTAGACTGTCCGTATAGGGCTTGGTCTCTCCCACTTGGCATCTTCCTGTTTCATCTTTTGTTCCCCAGGAAAGATGTTCAGTAAATGTTTAATTGAATGCCACAACTCAATGAACAGTGAAATCCAGGCCTCTCTTTTTTTAAGGGACAAGCAATGAGCTATGGAATGTTTCAATTGTTCTGGAGGTGCAAAGTAGAATCTATCCTAAGTTGAGGGAGTAACATACATTCTATACGTAATTTGTACGATTTGTTAGTGAGAAAATCCTTGCGTGGTGTGGTAGTCATCTCCTTTATACATTAAGCAACCCACTGCCCTGCCTACACACTGCCCCCACCCCAAGTGCTCTAAAATGTAGGGGGCCTAAGGATGTATCGTGCACTCCATGCCCTACCCCCAAAGGCCACCTTGGTACAGACAGACTAGCTGATGGGTATGTGGACCATTATCTTTTTGCCCTGTACTTACATTTCTTAGCATTTACACAGCATCTTCACATTTCCAAAGCACTGTACCAACATTTATTAATCCTCACAACACCCCTGTGAGGTAGGTCAACATGTCATTTATAGCAGAGAAACTGAGGCAGAAAGAGGTCAAGTGAACCTGCCTGAGGCCAAGGGCACCGGGTGAAGGAAGTGCACCAAATCCAGAAGCTAGGGCTCTCCGTCCCATGTTCACCCACTGATGAGCATCACATGGGTCCATTTTGACCAGTGAAGGTGACATGAAGGACAAAACACACAGATCTCTCAGCCAACAGAAAAATCAACAGTTCAAAGGGCATCGGGAAACATTAGAGAGAGAAACATTAACCAGCACAGCAGTGAGGCAAGAGAACATGCTGCAGAGGAAGGCTGGAATCACCAGTGACTAGTCTGGCAGGCCAAGCCTTCTTCAGGAGGGTTTGGGAAGACGCAAACTAAGAACCCATCTGAGGGGTGACCAACCCAAATGCCTGTGGTTTCCAAACAGGATAAAAATTAGAGAAAGACAGTAGAAAAATCCAACCACTCAATCTAATTTTAAACTAGGTATTACATAATGTTCATTCACATTAGAAAGGCAATATTTGTAATATAACTACTGATAATTAGTATCCTTTTGGACCCTTTATATTGCAGTATCTTCCCCATGTCAAGTGCTATTGTTCTCTGTAGCAGCGCTCTTTCTCTCTACATACCAAGTAGCTCAATGTCATGTCACATGGTTAATTGGCTGAGCTAGGGATGAATCCAGGAAACCGTAACAGACCATATTCTTAGCTCCTGCATTTTAGAAATAGTTGTTCCTAACCTGCCTCTGTCCAATTCCATTTTCTATGAAGTGCTAAAAGCAGAGAAGCAGTTCATTCTTTTGTAAAGGGATTGGTGAACTTGATTCACTATGCTACTTTAAAGGAAGAAAAATTAAGACCTGCTCTGTCTAGCATTATATAGGAGTAGATTTATTATGGCTACTCCAGGTTTTAGAGTGATACAATGACCACAGAATTAAAAACCATCACTGTTATCACTGTTTATTTGACAATAGTTGGTTTAGTCTACAAGTTTAAGGCAAACATACTAATGCATTTGCTTTTTTTCAGAAATCATACTTAGAAAGATTACATAAAGTCTGTCCCAAAACTTCTAAGAAATATTCATTAATTAAAAATAAGTCTGATTAATATGCTTTACCAGGATACATGAATGAGCTAATGTGGTATACAATGTCTTTTTAAAAACAAAATTCAAAAAGGTAATGGCAATCTTTATCTTGTTTGAAGAATATATTTTTGAAAGGGTTAAACTTCAGAAATTACTTAAAGGTAAATAAGATTGGCAGCCATAAGGAATACTATTCATAAAATAAAGTTATAGAGGCTACTTTAAAAAAGACTGAACTTTGGGCTTTTGAGGAGGAGCGCACGAGGAGTGACAACTGCCCTGGGAGCACGCAGGTGCAGGGGTGCGGCCTTCACCAGACTGGCACACCTGTGGACGGCACCGCTCCATTGTTTCTCAAAAGAAAGGAGAGTAGATGCACTTTGTCAGCTGTTTCTCTTGTTTTCAGTGAGCAGTAAATGCCTAACATCATTAAGAAAACAAAAATACAATCTGAAGGAAGGCAGCCCTTTTTAATCAGAAAGTGGAGTGTGGCTTATGTGTCTCCATTTAACACTGCCAGGCAGTTCTGCAGCAACTGTAGGTTACCCTAAAAAGGAAGGGAAAATAAATTATGAAGTTCAAATAGCTTGGAAGAGTCTTACTGAAAATATACACTATTAGAAATCATATAACTTCAAACTTGTTAAAAAAGAACAATTTTAGAAACAGCTATTTATTACATACAAATAAAGGTTTATAGACATAAAATGATATAATGTTTCATGTACAATTATTTTCCACACACTAGATTCTTCAGTAAATTTCCATCTAAACAATATTAATATTTTAAATTATTTGGCATGTTCTAATGAGGGATAAAATATGTCCTCTGTGTCCAAGTTAAACTACTGAACATTTTCTGACTATAAGATAGGTTATCACTTTCCTTTAGCCATTAAAATATTCATCAGCATAGATTTATAGCAATTTTTATAAAAATAGTAAGATTACATACACAAGTATTCTATAAAATTCATACCTAAGCACCCATTTGTAAAAGACATGAACTGGCATCTACATTTAGACATGTATAAAGACAAATTTAAGTATATTTAGATTACATTAATATATAAATGGGGGTGAAGGAAAACCTCTTCCTTACGAGTAGAAAGTCAACTGTAATGTATAAAGAATGATGGAATTAGAAAATGACCATTTGGCAACCATCATAATACTGATTCAAAATTCATGAATAGAAGCTAAAAAGCAGTGTGAGGTTAAAATGCCAATACTGTAGCCATTAGCTACGTACAGCTATCTACAGTTTAAACTTACTTTAATTGAAAGAAAATAAAAACTCAGTTCCTCAGTTGCACTACCCACATTTCACATGTTCGACAGCCACATGAGGCTAGTAGTTACCATACTGGATAGTGGTGATTATAGAATAATTCCATCATTGCACAAAGTTCTATTTGATAGTGCCAGTTGAGGGATGGGATATTTAAGAATCCCTGCAGAATACTTCTTAATTCCACAGTGTAAAATATGTGCACTGAATGCAACACATTATCCTTTTGACATTAAGGACATTATTGAGACAACTGGTGGAATGTGAATAAAGGCCTGTGGATTAGATAAGCATTGTGTCAGTATAAAATAGTAACTTTGGGGCCGGCCAGGTGACTCGGGTGGTTGGAGCTCTATGCTCTTAGCTCCGACGGTTGCCGGTTCGATTCCCACATGGGCCAGTGGGGCTCTCAACCACAAGGTTGCCAGTTCAATTCCTCGTGTCCCACAAGGGATGGTGGGCAGCGCCCCCTGCAACTAAGATTGAACACGGCACCTTGAGCTGAGCTGCCACTGAGCTCCAGGATGGCTCGGTTGGTTGGAGTGCGTCCTCTCAACCACAAGGTTGCCGGTTCGACTCCCGCAAGGGATGGTGGGCTGCGCCCCCCTGCAACTAGCAATGGCAACTGGACTTGGAGCTGAGCTGCGCCCGCCACAACTAAGATTGAAAGGACAATAACTTGACTTGGAAAAAAGTCCTGGAAGTACACACTATTCTCCAATAAAGTCCTGAAAAAAAAAAAGTAACTTTGCCATTGAGAAACCTGTAGACATCACTTTAACCAAATGATCAAAGTTATACATTGCCAGTAAGCATGTGCCTGCTGATAGGATGTGGTGAGAAAATCTGAGCATCAGCTCTGTGGCACTTTTGCCAAAAGTACCTAATATAAACCCAATCATTAGACAAACTCAAATTGAGGGACATTCTGTAGGCCTGTGCTTTTAACAGTGCCCGATGTTATGTAATACAAAGACTCAGGAACTTCTCCAGATTAAAGAAGTTTAAAAAGATATGTGGGGGCTGGCCTGGTGGCTCAGGCGGTTAGAGCTCCATGCTCCTAACTCCGAAGGCTGCCGGTTCGATTCCCACATGGGCCAGTGGGCTCTCAACCAGAAGGTTGCCGGTTCAATTCCTCAAGTCCTGCAAGGGATGGTGGGCTCCGCCCCCTGCAACTAGAAATGGCAACTGGACCTGGAGCTGAGCTGCGCCCTCCACAACTAAGATTGAAAGGACAACTTGACTTGGAAAAAAGGCCTGGAAGTACACACACTGTTCCCCAATAAAGTCCTGTTCCCCTTCCCCAATAAAATCTTAATAAATAAATAAATAAATAAATAAATATGCATGCACTGAATGCAACACATCATCCTTTTGACATTAAGGACATTGAGACAACTGGTGGAATGTGAATAAAGGCCTGTGGATTAGATAAACTTTGTATCAGTATAAATTCCTGATCTTTATTATTATAATGAGGATTTAGGAGAATTACTTGGTTTTAGGAAACTCACACTGAAGTGTTTAAGAGTGAAGAGGCAACTTACTCAAATGGCATAAGACAATAATAAGTGTGTACAGATATGTGTGGGTATGTGTATAAAGGTGGGGAGGGCAGGAAGGGGAGGACAAAGCAAATGTGGTAATATGCACATTTAGAGAATCTGGGTGAAGAGTATCCAGGAATTCTTTGTACTTTTCTTAAAACTTTCTGAAAGTCTGAAATTAAGTGAAAATAAACATTTAAAAATTTCAGCTGTTCAGGTTAATGTCAATTTTTTGCCAGTATAACAATAGGATAGTAACAAATAACTTTGAGCCTGTCTATATTTGTAAAATCATCTTCTTAAAGGTATTATTTCTCAAGTGGGACTGCTGAGTCAAAAAGATGCACACCCTGCAGACACCCCGCCAAACTGCCCTCCCAAAGGGTGTGCTCTAACTCACAACTTTCCAACAGGGCATATGAGGACTCATTTCAAACCCTCATCATCAACATCATCACTTTTTTTTTTTTTACTGTCCTTATCATACTTCATTAATAAAGAATCTGAAACCATTTGCAAGGACACAAAAGTGATTAAACTACTTAGTTTTCTGTATAACCAGATTTCAACTATGTGGCAATATGTATCCCAGTTATAATAAGTGAAATTCAAAGTACTTTCAAACCATCTTGTTGTAAATTTAACTAATATCTAGTATTTATGGAACAATTTATGTGGATTGTGGGACCAAAATGGGCCTCTGTTCAGATTTATAAAATCATTAAGAGATCTTAGACAACAGAGCAGGGTTTCTCAGCCTTGGCAATCCGAACATTTTGGGCCGTATAATCCCTGCCTTGTGGGGGATGTCCTGTGTATCGTAGGATGTTTAGCAGCATCCCGGGCCTCTACCCACTATGTGCCAAACACAAATGTCTCCAGAAACTGCTAAATGTAACCTGGGAAGCAAAATTGCCTCCAGTTAAGAGCCATTGGACTAGAAGAGCTATCAGAAAGTTCAACACAGAGAACACATTTCAGAAAGGATTTGAAAAAATATAAAATCTGGAAATCAGAGGCTGACATCAGTCTGTAGTAGGGGTCAGCAAACTCAGTAAAGGGCTAAATAGTAAACATTTTAGACTTTGAGAGACATTCGGTCTCTGTTTCAGCTATTCAACTTTGCTGTAGTTCTGTGAAAGCAATCATAGACAAAGCATGAATGAATGAGCTTGGCTATATTCCAATAGAATTTTATTTACAGATTAAATTTGAATTTCATAGAATTATCACATGCCATGAAATATTCTTTTGCTTTTTAAAAATAACCATTTAAAAACATAAATGCCACTCCTGGCTCACAGGCTGCAGTTTGCCAACCCCTCCTCCATCTGTAACAAAATCCTAGTTTATAACCTCTTTAAAAAGAACAAAAACAATGAACATTAGAAACCAACAAAGGTTTAGTAAATATAAACCATGCCAAGCTTATCAAAGCATTTTCTTCTGACAAGGTTATCAGACCAAGAAATCAGACAACAATATATCTTGATTTTAATGAAGAATTTGACACTTCTTATATCCTTAATAGATAAAATGGAGAAATAATGGTTGATGATAATATAAATAGGTGAATTCATAACTATATAAATAACTACAACCACAGAAAATAAGTTAATACCAATTAGTACAGAAATAAAGGGAGGAACTGATAATTGAGACTTTTTTGGTGCCACGTACTTTTACAATTAGATTAACAAATGTTGATTCCTTGGGTCCTGGATCAAACTTTTAAATAAAAATTTAGATGAAGACATAAAAGGTTAAGTTCATACAAATTACAAATGTCCATCACTTGGGAGGATTAACTAGTATAACAGTGAAGTACTTACTGTATGAGCAAATCCACGTTTCCAAAAGATTGGGATACATTGGGATAAAAGTAGCAAGCTAACATTTAAGACATAAATGTGACCTGCAATTACATTTCAAATATTATATGCTCAATAAATGAAAAAAATTCTAGAGATCTGTAGCACAATGTGAATGTACCTAACACTACTGAACCATAAAATTTAAAAATGGTTAAGATGGTAAATTTTGTTTACTACAAAAATGGAAAAAAAAAGGTGTGATTATAAGCCAAATAAAGCTAGTGCAATATGAAAGTAAAAAAAACACTTATACATATAAAACATGCTGTAAGAAGAAATGTGTACAATAATCCGTCCATGTAGAGAAAAATGTTTTTATTTCCAGGAGTAATATTTTAAAAAGCAACAACAAGAGGGTAATAATATAAAAACCTTGTTGAGGTGTTATGGGATGAAAAATATTTAGCCCAAGGATGTCTAGCCTGGAGGACAGAAGATATACGGATAATACAAACTATTCAAATATCTGAAGGGTAAACTGTAAAAGTGGAATGAAAACTTATCTTTCTTGTATTTTACATGACAAAACTTTCACCAATATGTCAGTTACAAAGAAGCAGATTTGTGTTTAGGCTTTAATAACTTCAGAAGTGTAAATGCTATAAGTGTATCAAAAAAATAACATTTAAAAGTTTATTTAGATTTCTTTAATATTTATTTATAGTTTGGGGAATTTTGAATACATTTTTAATTTTTAGTCCCTCTGAAGATAGCAATATTAAATAAATGTTTAAGCAATATTTATATTAAGAAAGATGTATTTTTTTAAACAACTAATCAAAAAATGATACTGGTTTCCATATTAGTTACTACAGTCTTGCAGAGCTGATCATCAGAGACATTATAGATATTATTCTTGTTTGAATTAGATGACCTTCAAAATCCCTCTCAATCCTAAGATTCTCCATTTAAAAAATTACCATAAGGTTTGGGCCAAGCTTTATCTTTATGTTAACTACAAGAAAGGGCTTACTTCAAAGTAAACACTATAAGGATATTTATCTACTAAAACTAAATATTTTTAAGGCGTGAAATAATCTTGGATAACATAATTCCAATTCAGAAATAGTTCTTACAGTATCCCTTAGAATCAATTTCATAAATGATTCAATTCTAAGTTATAAATTCCTTAAATTATTAAATCTTTAATATGACAATACCTTTGCATGCTTCAGTTCTAACTCTGCCAGTTCCACTAAATTTTTTCTGAATGCAGCAACTCTTCTTGTTTTAAAATCTATGAGTTCTGTGAACAAAAGAAATTAGAATTAGCTTTAATTTATATATACTAATATAAAGCATACCTTATGATTAAAGGTTAATATAACAGTACCTTGTTTTGCAGATTCAGATATTTTTTCAAATTTCTGACAACATAATTGTTGGGACGTTTCAGCTTGCAGAACATCTTTATTTTTTGCTCTTGCTTTATCCAATGCTTTATTAGCATTTTCATAATCCACTAATGACCTAGATCTTCGATAAAGGAGATCCTATAAAACAGAATGCTTCACAATAATATATGCTGCATGTTTCTTTTCTGGTAGTTACACTCCATCCACCACCACCACCACCACCACCACCACCACCCCCCCCCCCCCCCCAATCATCGTCATCAGAGCTAACACTTATACAGTGAACGCCACATTCCAGTTACTCTTCTAAATTTTTTTAATAACAGCTTTACTGAGATATAATTCACATACCATATAGCTCACTCATTCAATGTATACAATTCAGTGGTTTTTAGGATGCTCCCAGAGTTGTGTAACCATCACTACAATCAATTTTAGAACATTTTCATCACCCAAAAAGAAACCCCATATCCATTAACAGTCACTCTCCATCCATTCCTCTCCCTCCCCCCACCATTAATTTGCTTTCTGTCTCTACAGATTTGCCTACTCTGGACATTTCATTATATGGAATCATATAAAAAGTAGCCTCTTGTGTATGGCTTTTCCCACTTAACATAAAGTTTCAAATTCATCCTTGTGACAGCATGAATCAATCAGTACTTCACTCCTTTTTACTTCTGAATAATATTTCATTGTACAAATATTCCACATTGATTTATCATCAGTGATAGACATTTGGTTTGTTTCCACTATTTGTCTGAGTAATGTTATGAACATCTGTGTAGAGTTTTTGTGTGGACATGTTTTCATTTCTCTTTTGTATCTCATTACTTAGGTGTGGAATTACTGGGTCACCTGGTAACTCTACATTGAAACTACTGAAAACCACCAGACTGTTTTCCAAAGTGGCTGGCTGCACTGTGTGCGTGCTCCCGTTTCTCCACATCCTTGTCAACACTTGCTATCTTTCTTTCTGATTAAAACTACCTAGTGGGTGTGAAGAAAAAAACCCTCATTGTGGTTTGGATTTGCATTTCCCTGATGGCTAATAATGTTGAACCTTTTTTTAAATGTATTCATTAGCGATTTGTGTATACGTTTATTTTAGTCCTTTACACATTTTCAAATTGGGCTATTTGTCTTTTTATGGAGTTATGAGTTCTTTATATATTTTGGATGCCAGCTTATAGGGAATTACATGATTTATAAATATTTTCTCCTAGTGTGGGTTTTTTTCACTTTTCTTTTTAAAAATTTTTATTGGGGAATTTTGGGGAACCGTGTTTTTCCAGGACCCATCAGTCGTTGTCCTTCAATCTAGTTGTGGAGGGCACAGCTCAGCTCTAAGTCCAGTTGCCATTTTCAATCTTAGTTGCAGGGGGCACAGCCCACCATCCCATGAGGGAATTCAACCAGCAGCCTTGTTGTTGAGAGCGCACGCTCTAACCAAGTGAGTCATTTGGTCGCCCCTCACTTTTCTTGATAATGTCTTCAGACACACAAAAGTTTTTAATTTTAATAGTCTAATTTATTTATTTTTTTGTTTGCTGTGTTTTGTGTCATATCTAAGAAACCAATGCCTAATCGAAGGTCACAAAGATTTGTTTATGTTTTCTTCTAAAAATGTTATACAACTGGCCGGCCTGGTGGTTCAGGGGTGGGGTGAGGCGCCATGCTCCTAACGCCCAGGCCGACGGTTTGACTCCCACATGGGCCAGTGAGCTGCGGCCTCTACAGCAAAGACTGTGAACAAGGGCTCTCCCTGGAGCTGGGCTGCAGTGAGCAGCCAGAGGTCGGACTGGGCTACAGAGTGCTGTCATGAGTGGCCGGCGCTGGCTGGCAGCCAGCGTGAGCATCTGGCAGCCGGCGAGAGCTGCCATGAGCGGTCAGCCAACCAACGAACGGCGACCGACTACCTCAGAGAGGGGAGCGCAAGCCTCATAATACCAGCCTGGGCCAGGGAGCTGTGTTTACACAACTAGACTGAGAAACAGCGGCTTGAAGGAGGGAGGGCGGGGGTGGAAGAAGGGGAGAAAAAAGTTACACGTAGTTTTAGGTCTTACGTTTAATTAAGTCTCTAATCCACTTTGAGTAAATTTTTATATATGATGTAAGAAGGGTCCAACATTATAGTATTCTTTCTCACGTGACTTTTCAGTTGTCCCAGCACCATTTGTTGAAAAGTCTATTCTGTTCCCCACTAACCTGTCTTAACACGTTTGTCAACAATTAATTGACTGTATCAGCAAACTAGGAATAGAAGGAACTTCCTCAACTTGATAAAGAACATCTACAAAAAAGCTATAGCTAACATCACAATTATTATAATGAGAAACTAGAAGCTTTCCCATTAACATTAGGAACAACACAAGGATGTCCCATTTCACCACTCTTTCTCAACACAGTACTAGAAGTCCTAGATAATGCAATAAGAAAAGGAAATAGGAAGTATACAGATTGGGAAGAAAGAAATAAAACTATCTTTGTTCACAGATGACATATGATTGTTCATGTAGAAATCTGAAAGAATCTACAAAAAACCTCCTGGAACTAATAAATGAGTGTAACAAGGTTGTAGGATACAACATTAAAACACAAAAGTCAACGGCTTTCTTACATACCAGCAATGAACAAGTGAAATTTGAAATTAAAAACACAATACTATATTAGCACCCCATAAAATGAAATACTTAAGTATTAATCTAACAAAATATGTACAAAATCTGTATGAGGAAACCACAAAACTCTGAAAAAAGAAATCAAAGAACTAAATAAATAGGTATTTCATGATCATGGATAGGGATACTCAATATTGTAAAAATCAGTTCAACTTGACCTTTAGATTCCACACAATCTCAATCAAAATCCCAGCAAGTTGTTTTGTAGATACTGACAAACTAATTCCAAAGTTTATGCAGAGAGGCAAAAGACACAGAATAATCAACACAATATTAAAGAAGAATCACAAGGTCAGAGAACTGACACTACTTTAAGCCTTACTACAAAGCTGTAGCAATCCAGATGGTGTGGTACTGGATCAACAGAACAGAAAAGAGCCTATAACTAGACTCACACAAATATAGTCAGTCAACTGATCTATGATAAAGGAGCAAAGGCAATACAATGGGAAAAAAAAGTCTTTTCAACAAATGGTGCCGGGAAAACTGGACATTCACGTACAAAGAGATGAATTTATACACAGACCTTACACCTTTTACAAAAATTACCCTAAAATGGTTTATAGGCCTAAATATAAAATGCAAAACTATAAAACACCTAGAAGATAACATAAGAGAAAATCCAGATGACCTTGGGATTGGTGATGACTTTTTAGATACAACACTAAAGGCATGATCTATGAAATAAATAATTGATAAGATGGACTTCATTAAAATTAAAATTTCCTGCTATGCAAGACACTCTCCAGAGGATGAGAAGACAAGCCACAAACCAAGAGAAAATATTTGTAAAAGATATATCTGATAAAGGATTGCTATCCAAAATATACAAAGAACTCTTATGACTCAACAATAGGAAAATGAACAACCCAATTAAAAAAATGGGCTAAAGACCAATTTTTTTTTTTATTATTAGCTTCAGGTGTACAAAACAATAGTTAGACATTTCACTCCTCACAAAGAGATAACTCCCCTCCCCCAATCTATTGCCCCTCTGACATCGTATATATCTATTATAATTCCATTGACTCTATTTCCTGTGCTGGACTCCATATCCCGTGACTGTATTAAATTATAGTTGACATACAATATTATTCAGCTTCAGCTTCGGCTTCAGGTGTACAGTGCAGTGGTCAAGCATCTACACTGTCCATGAAGTGGTCTCCCTAATAGGACGTGCCCATCTGACACCCTATAAAATCTTTACAATATTATTGACTATATAAAGACCAATTTTTTAACAGACATCTCATGAAAGAAGATACATAGAGGGCAAATAAGCATGTCAAAATATGCTTCACATCATATGTCATCAGGGAAATGCAAATTAAAACAAAGAGATACCACTACACATCTGTTAGAATGGTCAAAATTCACAACACCGATAACACCAAATATTTGTGAGGATGTGAAGCAACAGGAACTCTCATTCATTGCTGATGGGAATGCAAAATGATACAGCCACTTTGGGAGACAGTTTGGCAGAACTAAACTTACTCTTTCCATATGATTCAGCAATTGAGCTCCTTTGTATTTACTCAAAGGAGTTGAAAACTTATGTTCACCCAAAAACTTGCACGTGGATGTGTATAGCAGCTTTATTCATAATTGCCAAGACTTGGAAACCACCAAGATGTCCTTCAATAGGTGAGTGGATAAATTTAGTACAACCAGACAAGGGAATATTATTCCGTGCTAAAGAGAGTTATCAAGCCATGAAAAGACATAGAGGAAACTTACATGCATATTACTAAATGAAAAAAAGCCAATCTGAAAAAGCCGAACTATATGACATTCTGGAAAAGACAAAACTATGGAGATAATAATAATAATAAAAAATCAAAAGGGGTTGGAGGGAAGGAGGATGAATAAATGGAGCACAGGATTTTTAGGGCAGTGAAACTACACTTTATGATACTTATGACGGTGGATACATGTCATTACATTATTTGTTGAAACCTACAGAATGTACAACACTAAGAGTGAACTCTAGTATAAACTACGGTTTTTACTGTTTGGCATCTTTCACTCAGCAAAATTATTTTGGGATTCACCCATGTTGTTGCATGTATGAGTAGTTAATTCCTTTTTATTGCTGAGTAGCATTTCATTGTACAGCTGGTTGTACCACTATTTGTTTTTTTTTTTTTTAAAGATTTTACTAGGGAATGGGAACAGGACTTTATTGGGGAACAATGGTCAAATTGTTGTCCTTTCAGTCTTAGTTGTGGAGGGCACAGCTCAGCTCCAGGTCCAGTTGCTGTTGCTAGTTGCAGGGGGCACAGCCCACCATCCCTTGCGGGAGTCGAGGAATTGAACTGGCAACCTTGTGGTTGAGAGGACAGGCTCCAACCAACTGAGCCATCCGGGAGCTCAGCGGCAGCTCAGCTCAAGGTGCCGTGTTCAATTTTTTAGTTGTAGGGGGCGCTGCCCACCATTCCTTGCGGGAGTCGAGGAATTGAACTGGCAACTGTGTGGTTGAGAGCCCGCGCTCCAACCAACAACTGAGCCATCCGGGAGGCAGCTCAGCTCAAGGTGCCGTGTTCAATCTTAGTTGCAGGGGGCAGAGCCCACCATCCCTTGCGGGACTCGAGGAATTGAACTGGCAACCTTGTGGTTGAGAGCCCACTGGCCCATGTGGGAATCGAACCGGCAGCCTTCGGAGTTAGGAGCACGGAGCTCTAACCGCCTGAGCCACCGGGCCGGCCCTGTACCACTATTTGTTTATCTACTCACTTTTTGGTGGACATGTGGGTTGTTGCCAGTTTTTGGCTATTACAAATAAAGCTGCTGTGAACATCTGTGGGGACATATGCTTTCAAATACCTGAAACTGGAATTACTGGGACACAGGGTAGCCTATGTTTAATTTTTAAAGAAACTGCAACACTTTCCCAAAGTACTGTATCACAGTCCCAATACTATGAAAGTTCCAATTGCTGTAATTTTTGTCAGAATTTTTTCATTTTAGCCATTCTAATTAAGTTGTGTAGTGATACCTCATTGTAGTTTTATTCTTATAATTAAATTTTAATTCATTCTTGTGGTTACCAAAAAAATTAGATTTACTTTTAGTTATGTCCTGTTCTAAAAAGTTATCTATTAACAACTACATATTATAATAAAATAATGAATTTAAAATCTTCAAAAGTGAACAATTCATTTTATCCTGGTTATCCAATGTAAATAGTTTATAAGATACCATCCGATTTAAAATAACTTGATATGGATGGTACATTTGCAAGTATCCAAGTCCTCAAAGTTAAAAGGGTTAGGTGTTCACCACTGATCAAATGGGAATTTTCTGTACAATGTCTCAATCCATAAATTAACACAGATTTTGAAGTATCCGAGCCACCCAGTTTTCAGTGCTTTCAAGATGTTATTTTTAAACATTTTTTTGATTAGTAAGAGTTTTAGTCTTGCACATAGACAGATTTCCAAAAGGAAATTTGAGTTGCCTTAAAGTAAAAAATATCCTTGTTTTATAGTTCTCTCACCCTCAACAGAGGACTTATATAGATCAAATTAGGAATCCTTTAGCTATACAATTGATATTTGGGGGTTTTACTTTTGTTTTCGCAGGCATTTTACTTGAATTAATACACCCAATTCATTAAAAAACAAAAAAAGTTCCATACTATATTGTATCAGAAGTTTACTGAGAAAACGTTTATGTGGGGGTTCCCTGATCTACAATTTCTAAAGTGAGAAAAAAAATTTCACTTCAAAATATAATTTAAAATCAAGAGATAAATCATCTTAAATAACCTTAAGTTTAACAACCGCTAAAGAGATGGCTTTTTGTAAAACAGTCTATTTGAACAACAGTTACCTTAGCAGCTTGAGATTCTCTTAAGTAATATTTTAAAAGGTCAGAAAGTTTGAGGTCTTCATCAGCAGACACTCGTGCTTCTATTTTCTAGAAAAAGGGAAACAAATTGGGCATTTAATCAGCACTTACAGTTTACACTCTATTTTCTTTCTTAATTACTATACAAATTTAAAGTGATAAATAACCTTTTTCTGCTCGTCTGTTACTTTTCTTTGTAACTCTGATAAGATCAAATGAGATTAGTGAATTTATGGAAGGACTCTATATTTCACTCAATTTCTTGGCTATAATGAATTTCAGTATCACCTTTCAGCTTCACTTATATTTTCTCTCTATTCATTTCAATGGCAACTGATATGTACACATGTTTGAATAATATAGGTTCATAATGGTAGACTAAGTAATTCAAACCAATCCTCCTGCTGAGGACAACCAGAAAACATAGTCAAAATATTAACAAAATGTGCCCGAAGACACCTAATAAACAGATGTGGTTAGTTTGAGTTGAGATCAAATGGGAAGTAGCCATGTCAGGCTAAAAAGATGAGAACTCATCATTCAGTCTGGAGAGACAGTTTAATAAAAATAGATGTACTCTGTCAACCAACTACAACACTGGGAAATACAAATACAACAGTGGGACCTTGTTTGGATCCTGACTCAAACTCCACTGTAAAAAGCCACTTATGAGACAACTGGGAACATCTGTGTACTGGATATTTGATGACATTAAGGGGAATCATTAATAATCGTATTATGTATAAAAATTAATTCATATCTTTAAAAAAAGAAATGTGCACAAAGGGTAGAAAATAAAATGATACAGACTTTTTGGTATATAAGAACTTTAAGCAATGTAGAAAATATTAATATTCAGGAAATCTGGGTGATGCATGTACATAAACTCTTCGTACTGTTCTTACAACTTTTCTGTAAGTCTAAAATTATTGTCAAAATAAAAAGTTAAAAACAAAACAAAACAAAAAAAACCCCTATGCGTCTACCAGAATGGCCAAAATAAAAAAGATACCAAGTATTACAAGCTTGTGCAGCATCCCAATGCTCACATTCATATTGATGGGAATGTAAATTGGTACAATTACTTTGGGAAACAGTTTGGCAGTATCTATGAAAGCTTTTCACATGGATACCCTATGATCCAACAATTCCCCTCCTTGTTATCTACACCCAACAGAAATATACACTTATGTTCAGCTGAAGGTGTACAAGAATGGTTTTGGCAGTACTATTTGCAAAGAGCTCCAAACTATAAACTACCCAAATGCCTACTGATAGTAGAACAAATAAATAAATTTAGGTGTATTCTTGCAGTGGGATACTATACAGCAATAAGAATGAAGGAAATAGGGGCAGCTGGATGGCTCAGTTGGTTAGAGTGCGAGCTCTGAACAACAGGGTTGCCGGTTCAATTCTCCCATGGGATAGTGAGCTGCGCCCTCCACTAGATTGAAAGACAACTAATTGGAGCTGATGGGCCCTGGGGAAATACACTATTCCCCAATATAATTTAAAAAAAAAAAAAAAAAAAAGAATGAAGGAAACATACCTACATGTAACAACATGGATGAATCTTATATACGTAATACTGAGTAAATGAAACCAGGCATAAAAGAATGCATATTGCATAATGCTTTATATAAAATATGAAAACAGAACTAATCTACGCTGTTAGAAGCTAGGATAGTGGTTACCATTGCAGGAGGTGGTGACTCAGAAGGCAGCTGAAGGTGGGGCAAGGCATCTGGGTTGCTGGTAATGTTCTCTTTCTTGATCTGGGTGTTCATTACATGGATGTGTTAAATTTGCAAAAGTTCACTGAGATGTACACTTCTGCTATGTGCTCTTTCCTATATGTATAATATACTTCAATACAAAGTCATAAAAAACTTGATGCTTCTTAAAAAATATTACTTTATGGAGAAATAAACTTATGGAACTTCTTAACCTAACAGATTAAAAATTGACTTAAATTGATTTAGATAAATTTAGATAACATGCTACATGAATGTTGGGTGTTTTTAAATATGGCTCCTCTCCTTACATTATGGTATGTGCCCCTCCCCTTAAATCTGAGCTCTAAGACAGCTTGACCAATACAAAAGTGATGTTATGCCAGTTTCTAGGCTCAGGCCTTATAAACTAGCAGCTTCCACTTGCCATCGTCTGGGATGCTCACTTTTGAAACCTAACCACTATGTTGTGAGGAAGTCTAAGCAGCTCCATAGAAAAGCCACATGTAGGTGTTACAGTCAACAGCCCCAGCAAAAGTCCCAGCTGACAGCCAGTATGAACCCCAGACATATGCGTGATTCAGATGATTCCAGCCCCAGCCTTCACATCTTCCCTGTTGAGATCATCAGGGAGCAGAGGCAATGATGTGCCCTTTCTAAATTCCTGACCCAAATAATTCATTAGCATAATAAAATGGCTATTTTGTTTTAAGCTACTGATTTTAGGATGGTTTGTTACACAGCAAGAATAACCAGAACAACATGCAAACACTAAAGGAAATAAGGATTGTAGTGGCTATGGAAATATACCACTCCAATCTCCTTCAAGAGAAATTGCTTGCTGGCTTCCAGTCAAGATGGCAGAATAAGTAAACAAACGCTGTGCTCACCTCCTCCCACGACCACATCATAATTATAACTAAACTACAGAAAACCCATCATTGAGAACAGAAGTCCTATAACTAAGGATATACAGAAACCATGTTGAGGTTAGTAGGAGATATGGAGACACGGAAAGGGCTGGGCCCACACTCACGTGTGGCAGTTAAAAATTGGGAGGGATATCTTGGCCATGGAGGCTCCACCCTCAAGGAGTGAGGGGTTCCAATCCCACAATAGGCTCCCCAGTCCAGGGTTCCAATGATGAGAATAAAAGCCTCTCATAACTTCTAGCTGTGAAAACCAGCAGAGATTGTGGCTGAGTGAGATGGAGGGTTGCTGGAGTTCCTGGTACTCCTCTTAACGGACCCATACATGGACTTACTTGCTGACAAACTCACTTGCTCTGAGCTCCAGCGTTAGGGCAGGAGCTCAAAAGGCACCAGAGACATATGGGGAGGAACTGAATTGTCTGGCTTCAGAGTGAGGGCTCGAGGGGCAGCTTTCTCCCAGACAGAAGTGCCAGCAGAAGCCACTGTTCCTTTGTTGACATCCCCCCCAATCTAGCCTGTGCAAGCAGGCTCCATTAACCTAGCTAACATTGTTTGCCCTGCCCTGGTGATTCCCTGAGATCCCACCCCACCCAACTTGCAGGCTCACCAAAGTTGCTTCCAGTATCTTTTCCATGCTAGAGACTTTCCTAAAATCTCTCAAAGGTTCACAAGCCCCCAAGCAAACAGAGTCTGGCCTCAGTGTGTCCCATATTTCTTGCTAAGCAGCCCCAACTGGCACTAGCAGCAGCTGGCCTCAAATTGCCCCTTGGCCTTTCCCAGGCACCTCCAAGCCCAGCACAAGTGGCAACCATCGCAGATTACTTTGTAGCTCATATCAAGTGGCCCTGGGCAGGTCAAAGGCAGTGGCTGACCTTGGACTGCACTAGAGCCTCTCCCAAGAGGCTCAACAACTAACACACCTGGTGGCTTGCTTCAAACCACACGAGAGCACCACACAACAACCTCCACAAATGACACACCCAAAGGGCAGACTGGGCAGGCACCAGAGCCCTGCTAAAGCAAATCCTGCTCCATAGGGTCAGCCCCTGCACCAAAGGCCCTCCACTGTAGCCACGGCCAGTCCACATAACCAATCAGTCGAAGAATCAATCCCTGCCACTGAAATGCCAACAGCAATCAAGGCTCAACTACAACAGGAGGGCACACACAACCCACACAAAGGTCACATCTGCACCAACTGGCTTAGTGTGTGTACACGGAGACTGTGCCACTGAACCCCACAGCACAACTACTACAAAAGGTCACTCTACTAAGACTGGAAAACATAGCAGTTTTACCTACTACATAGAAACAAACACAGGAAGGCAGCCAAAATGAGGAGACAAAGAAACGTCCCAAATGAAAGAACAGAACGAAGCTCCAGAAAAAGAACTAAACAAAATGAAGACAAAAGCAGAGCTCAAAACACTGCTTATACCGATGCTCCATGATCTCAGGTAGAACAACAAGAGACAGGAAACATAAAAATGGATATAGAAAACATAAAAAAGAACCAATCAGAAATGAAGAATACAATAACTGAAATGAAAAATACATTAGAAGGAATCAACAGAATAGATGAAGCAGAGGATCAAATCAGTGATCTGGAAGATAAGGTAGCAGAAAACACCCAGTCAGAACAGCAAAAAGAAAAAGAATCCAAAAAATGAGGACAGTTTAAGGGGCTTCTAGGACATCTGCATCATAGTGGTACTAGAAGAGAGAGCAAGGAATTGAAAACCTATTTGAAGAAACAATGATAGAAAACTTCTCTAATCTGGCAAAGGAAATATACATACAAACCCAGGAAGTGTAGAGAGTCCCAAACAAGATAAACCCAGAGGCCCACACCAAGACACATCAAAATTAAAATGCCAAAGTTTAAAGACAAAGAGAGGCTCTCAAGAGCAGCTAGAGAAAAGCAGTTAGTTACCTACAAGGGAGCTCCTATACGACTATCAGCTGATTTCTCAACAGAAACTTCATAGGCCAGAAAGGACTGGCATGAAATATTCAAATTGATGAAAAGCTAGGACCTATAATCAAGATTACTCTTTCCAGCAAAGCTATCATTTAGAATCAAAGGACAGACAAAGAGTTCCCCAGACAAGAATAAGCTAAAGGAGCTCATTACTACCAACCCAGCATTACAAGAAATGTTAAAGGACTTTTTAAAGAAGACGAGGATAAAAAATATGAATAATAAAAAGGCAATAACTACATAATTATCAACAATTACTTTGAATGTAAATGGACTAAATGCTCCAATCAAAAGACATAGGGGGGGCCAGCCCAGTGGCTCAGGCTGTTGGAGCTCCATGCTCCTAACGCCAAAGGTTGCTGGTTCAATTCCCACATGGGCCAGTGGGCTCTCAACCACAAGGTTGCCTGTTTGATTCCTCGACTCCCACAAGGGATGGTGGGCTGCGCCTGCGGCAACTAAGATTGAATACAGCACCTTGAGTTGAGCTGCTGCTGAGCTCCCAGATGGCTCAGTTGGTTGGAGCACGTCCTCTCAACCACAAGGTTGCCGGCTGCGCCCCCTGCAACTAACAACAGCAACTGGACCTGGAGCTGAGCTGCGCCCTCCACAACTAAGACAACAACTTGATTTGGAAAAAGTCATGGAAGTACATACTATTCCCTAATAAAGTCCTGTTCCCCTTCCCCAATAAAATCTTTAAAAAAAAGAAAAAGACATAGGGTGGTTGGGGCGGCCAGATAGCTTAGTTGGTTAGAGTGTGAGCTCTGAACAACAAGGTTGCCGGTTCGATTCCCACATGGACCAGTGAGCTGCGCCCTCCACAACTAGATTAAAGACAATGAGCTGCTGTTGAGCTTCCGGAAGGGTGGCCGGATGGCTCAGTTGGTTAGAGCACAAGGTCTCAACAACAAGGTTGCAGGTTCGATTCCCCCATGGGATGGTGGGCTGCGCCCCCTGCAGCTAAAGATTGAAAAGGGCAACTGGACTTGGAGCCGAGCTGCGCCCTTCACAACTAGATAGAAGGACAACAACTTGGAGCTGATGGGCCCTGGAGAAACGCACTGTTCCCCAATAAAAAAAAAAAAAAAAAAAAGACAGGGTGGCTGAATGGGTAACAAAACAAGACACTTACATGAGTTGCCTACATGAGACTCAATTTCAGATCGAAAGACACACACAGACTGAAAGTATAGGGATGGGAAATGATATTTCATGAAAATGGAAATGAAAAAAAAAAAAAAAAGCCTGGGTAGTAATACTTATATTAGACTTCAAAACAGAAGGCTATAACAAGAGATAAAGAAGGAGCCAGTAATTCCACTTCTGGGTATTTAATCAAAGAAACCCAAACCACTAATTTGAAAAGACATATGCAGTCATATGTTCACTGTAGCATTATTTATAATAGCCAAGATATGGAAGTAACCCAAGTTTCTATCAACAGAATAGAAACAGAATTCTATCAACAGATGAATGGATAAAGAAGTGGAACATATATACAACAGAATAATACTCAGCCATAAAAAAGAATGCAATCTTGTCATCTGCAAAAACATGGATAGACCTAGAGGGTATTATGTTAAGTGAAATAAGTCAAACAGAGAAAGACAAATACTATGTGATTTCACTTATACATGAAATCTGAAAAACAAAGCAAACTCACAGATATAGATTACATCTTGACGGTAGACAGATGGGAGGGGGCTTTAGGGGTCTGCGTAGAAAAGGGGAAGGGATTAAGAAGTAGAATTTGGCCAATATATGGTGATGGAAAGAGAACTCTGGGTGGGGAACACACAATGTGATATACAGATGATGTATTACAGAATTGTACACCTGTATTTTCGAATTGTACTTTACTAACAATTGTCACCCCAGTAAACTTTAATTACAAAAACAAAAAACAGAAAAAGAAGAATTTGGTAGTTACAAAATAGTCAGGGGGATGTAAAGTACACAGCATAGGATATATAGTCAATAATATTGTAATAACTATGTATGATATCAGATGGGTACTAGATTTATCAGGGTGATCACTTGTAAAGTTATATAAATGTCTAATTTACTATATTTCACACCTGAAACTAATATAATACTGTATGTCAACTATAATTAAAAAATAAGTTATTAAAAAATAAAATAAAACCTATCACCTAAGAACAGCAAGTGATTTTTAGAATGGATTCTCAAAACTAACATAAATACTTTTTGAATTATTGAAAGCACTACTTTTCTTTAACAGCACCAAGGCAGGAGAGCAAATTATCTTTTTTAAAAACCACTTACAAAAAAACAAAACAAAAAAACACTTACTTTGGTGATTTCCCCTAGCCAAGCCCCAGCCTAAAGAGTATAAAATAAACAGCTGAAGAAAAGGATTAACATCAGGCCATAGGGAGAGGGAGGCAGCCTAGGTTGCTAGGTTATCACTTGAGCCAATCCAAATGGTCTCATAAGGGTACCAGACACAGGACAGGTCCCTCTCTCTGCCCCATTGGGCTGAGGGCCCTCTTAAAAGGAAAGGGGTCAAAGGGAGGGGGAGGGGGCCAGTCATTCATATTAGGCACAAGTGAAGAAATGAGGCAGAACCACAAAGAAGCAGACACCCCTGGGAAAAAGGGGCGGGGGGGGGGAGGGAGGGAGAGGGAGAGAGAGAGGGGGAGAGGGGGAGAGGGGGAGAGGGAGAGAGAGAGAGAGATTGCAAGCTGCCAGGAGCAGTTATTTGATAGCCCCCAGTGCCATCTCTCTGGATCCAGAATCATGTTTGTACCAAGATTATGTTCCATCCTCCCCCGTGCCTTGACTGTACCCAGCCATTCACAGAGCACAGCACAGTGGGTAGTAGTGCCAGCCCATTCCTGCCTGATGCACAACTCCTCTAATGGGTCACTGTGGCTCAGGGACGCTCCTTTGACTCAGACAAAACTTTTCTTTTTTTTCTTTTTCTCTCTCTCTTTTTTTCAACAGGACTTTATTGGGGAACAGTGTGTATTTCCAGGACTTTATTGGGGAACAGGGTGTATTTCCAGGACTTTATTGGGGAACAGGGTGTTTTTCCCAGGACCTATCAGCTCCAAGTCAAGTTGTTGTCCTTACAATCTTAGTTGTGAAGGGTGCAGCTCAGCTCCAAGTCAAGTCACTGTTGTTCAATCTTAGCTGCAGAGGGCGCAGTTCATCCCTTGCGGGAGTTAAACCAGCAACCTTGTGGTTGAGAGGATGTGCTCCAACCAAAGGAACCACCCAGTCACCCAGGAGCTCAGCGGCAGCTCAGCTGCAACTCGTTGTCTTCATTCTAGTTGCAGAGGGCGCAGCTCGCTGGCCCATGCGGGAATCGAACTGGCAGCCCTGTTGCCCAGAGCTCGCGCTCTAACCAACTGAGCCACCAGTCCACCCCAGACAAAGCTTTCTTAGAACTGTGATACAGTCTGAAACTCTTCCTTCCCAGTACTCCTTCTTCTGCCCTGTCCTTTCACAGGTGTAGACCTGCATCATGGTCTGAAGGCTCTTCCTACCTACTCCTGCTCCTTCCTTTGTTCCTCATAACAACTGTCTTGCCCACCTAATCCTATCTTGACATTTGCTTTGGAAAAAACTTACACATAAGGTTATTTTGTTATATATCTCTATTCTTATGATGTAAATGTACACACACACACACACACACACACACACACACACACACAACTCTATCTTCCCTGAAAACGCTCATTGGTACAAATATCAAAGGCAGAATAATGGGCTATATGGACCCCAGTATAACAATATTTATATAATTAAGGACTTTTTCCTTTGTGTGAGAATATCTTTTTCTTTTACTTGTCTCTACTACACATCACTCAGTTGAAAAGGTCATGGTGAAATCAGGTTTCTACAATGGACTAGACACTACCACTCTCATCTAAGTACCACTGAACATCTAATAAACATTTTCACTATTCTATCAAGTGATTAAAATGTTAAATATTATTGTATCTAGGATATCTAGGACCGATCCCTGAAAACTAAGATTGTCAATATTAAATTATTACTACTATGAATGAAACCTATCTGCAGTTGTATACTTGCCTCATATTGATACAATTCACTTTTAAACCAGTCTGTCAAGGGGAATCAAAAATAATATAGTCTTGGTAACGTTATAATGAACCTAAGACTTTGTTCTAGCTTACAAAGACCCAGGAAAAGAACATTCTTCATAAAAATAAACCCAGTGTTCATAATGAGCATGTTTTCTGATCAAGAATATGAACATTTACATAAATACCAAAAGGTCATAATAAAAACTGAATTTCCTGAAAAATTCTCAAATTTTCAAATCTTAATCTGTTTCTTCATCCTTCAGCAGTATAACTCATCTTCCTCAATTAAGTGAAACACTGCCATCAGTTAAAACACTACTGTATGCACAGCTTTAGATTACCAAAGTTTAATTAACAGTACTTACTCTCGTTTTATCAAACAGTTCTGAAACTTTGAGAAAAAACCTGGAAAAGAAAAATATTTCATTAGAAGCTACCTTTAAATAATTTTTCATTTGAAATATTCAGAGAATACATAATACCACCAAAACATATTAATAATGAACATTCTTATTTCGTTACAATACTATTTAATGGTCTTGTTTATTTCATTTAATTCAACAAAAATTTCTCTGTACTTCTATCCACAACATATTTGAAATTTGTTACAGAAAAATTTCCCATTTCAGGGTAACAGTCTAAGCCATACATTAAAACTCTAAAAAAATTGTCTTGATATTCTTCAGTAATATGCCACATAATACTAAGTAAAGCCTATACTTTCAAAATTCTTACAGAACAATCACATACAAAGAGACAAAAGGCTGATTTAAAAGGAAAATACTGAAGTTGGAGCAGTTCTTGAAGATATCTGATAGTTGTTTTAAACATTTTTAAATAGAGCTGCTTTGTTTTGGAAAACAACAGAAATGAACAACCAACTTCTCACAATTCACTTTCACTTTTAACTAAACAGCCTCTTTCTCAAATGCTGACAACCAACTAAAAAAATATCCCAATGCCAAACTATTAAAAGGTATTCTGTAAAATATGTAATTACAGATGACGTAATTGGATTAGGGCAAATACTATTGAAAGCTAAAACGCAATTTTATGAACTTTGTTTTACTAAAAAGAACTTGCTTTGACAGGTTTATGCAAGATAACACAGGGCAAGGGTCACTTTTTTTCTTCTTATCAAAGACTTAACTAACTCTTTGGGAAGGTAGCATGTTCATTAGTGTAAGCTACGGTACCTTGCTTTGCCGGACCATAAACTTGGATCTTACATGTCTAATGAGAAGATATACTAGAGACAAGTTCAAGGATGTGGTTTAAAGGTAGGCATAAACTATGAAAATAGTTTTTCCACTTAACATTTTTTTAAAAATTTGAATTACTTTTTAATGAAAAGTTGGGTTTAAACAATATTATAGGAGCAACTAAAATTACCTATGGTTAGATTACAATTAAAGTGAAAAACTAGCATAAAGTAAGTAAAGGAGGGCTGTGCAAGACAACTTCCGGAGAGCATTTCTACACTTATATGCACAACACACCATCCCTATCCAGTTGTTCCAACATTCACAAAACTATAAAAACTAGAATAGTCAGCCAGCCTCTTTAAAAAGTGCAAACTGATAGCATCAAATTTTACTTTAATCAATTCGGCTTCCAATGAAATACATACATATACATTCTAATTCTAAACAGAATTTTTAATTTATAATAAACTTTATTAAAACAACATTTTGACACAAATTATGTCTCTCTCTCTCTCACACACAAATCAGCCCATTTTTATTAAAAAGAATCTTTGTAAAGGTAAAAATATTATATTAAGGTTTACTTTTATTTCCCAGATTTAAAAAATAAAAAAACGGAAGATAAAAACTGACACCAACCTAAATTTATAAAGAAGCTCCTTATTATCAATGTGTTTTGACAAAAATATTCTAAAATGTCAGCTGGGTCTTAAGTATTATGTATGCCCAGGCTATCAACAAAATTTTTGTTTTCTTTATATTTAATGTTTTTTAATCAGAATCCTTACTTGCATATATCTGTAGAATCCTGAGTTCCTAAAGCATATAATGAAGAACCAATTCTATTGTAATCATCTGCAGCACCTATGGAAAAAGTTTTAAGAATATATTTATTCATTGATTCAAAAATACTTACTGAACACCTACCTGCCAAACAATGTGCATGTAATATGAAATACCCAATGTCTAGTGAAGGAAATTAGAAAAACTATAATATGATGAGTATTATATTAGTAGTAGGTACAAATTACTTTGGGGACAGGGTAAACAGATGATTTCACCTGTTTAAGTTTAAAAAAAGTTTAAGTTAAAAAAACCCCAAAACTTAAAAATCACTTTGAAGGTTGGTTTATTGAGGTAGGAATGAAAAATTATTTTTAATATCAAATACATTAGTATTTTATGCTTAAACTGACCATGAAATTATTTTTTTTAGAGCAAGAAATTCCTGGATTATAATGATATCTGGCTCTGAGAACACTGCCCTCTTTAGCTATTATTATATGATCACAAAAACATGCAACGACCCTGATTTTATACATTACACTGATGTTAAAAGCTTAATTTTTCATAGTCCAAGGTAAGTTCATTCAATATGAAAAAAGTTTTTACTTTGTAATTTTGTAAAATAGTTTTACTTTCATCTCTCTTAAAGAACCATTCCATTTGGCGAAATAATAGAATTAGTAAGACTCACAAATATTTTGTTTAGTTTTCTTAACAGATGATTCTCTACTTTTGTAGTTCTTTATGCTTCCATAGCACTAATATGCACTTCTACGATTGAACTGATTACAATATATTGTAAGTTTTTGTTTTTCATGTTTATCCTACCTGCAAAATTATTAACTCCTTAAAGACAAAGACAATATTTTCTTCATCTTGAAATCACCGATGGCTGGCACATAATAGATACTGTATGTCAATGTTTATGAACAAAATAATTTTTTAAGAAATTAAAATAGTAGGACTGTATTTTAAGTGATCAAATCTAAACATAAAGGTATTCCTAATTATTACAATTAACACTAATATGTACCATTTCAGGTTTACAAAATTTTTCTGTTTTGGAAGGAGTGAACGCTCATGGGCTGAGGCCAGGGCCTGGTCTAGGTGGGAGGACTGTGGGGTTTCCCAGGTAGGCAAACAGGGCACATCTGGAGTCCATAGGGTGTGCTATGTGACTTGGGGTTATTAGGGAATAGGGAAGTAAACGCAGATCCTGATGGAGGAGCTGGGAGCGGATGGGCTGGGACAAAGTTTCTTTTAACAGAGGGGTAAAAGTTATGAGGTATTTTATCCTTAATGTCACAAGGAAACCAACTCAAGACCAATTACGTGACTTGTCCAAGGCTCTGAAGCAAATGAGTAATGAATCTAGGAAGAAATTAAAGTTTCCCACATTTTTACTTTATAGTTCTTAATTACTGAACAGGCAAGTATAAAATACTACTTCATTAGAAGAAATCTGCAAATCACAAAGGTATAAGAAAATAAAATATAAAAATAACTCTTAACCCTCCCAAAAGAATGACATAAGAATAGAAGTTACCAAGCCAGAGACTTCTTTATTTCCTCCTTTCTATTACAGAATGTAATAATTCCCCAAAATGGAGGTTCATACTTCTAGGTACCTACAGACTTGGCTCTGTATCTGAGGATTTCATATTTTTTGGTCTTAGGACTCTTTTCTACTCTTAGAAATTACTGATAACCCCAAAGAGCTTCTGTTTATGTGGTTTATGTCTATCAATATGCATGGTATTTTTTTAAGTAAAAAAATTGTTTGTATTTACTATTTCACTTTAAAATATCAGTATTAAAACCATGATATGTTAACATAAATAACATTTCAAAATGAAAAATAACTATTTTAAAATTAGTGAACAGAGTGACATTGTTACATTTTTGTGAATCTCTTTTGTGCCTGGCTTTATAAAAAGACAACTGGATTCTTGCCTCTGCTTCTACATTCAACCTACTGGGATATAATGCTTTTGTTCAGTATGCGGAGAAAAATCTAGCCTCAAACAATTATGCAGCTGGAAAAGGAAGGAGTATTTTACTAATATTTTCAGATAATTGTGGATATTCTTTGACACCACATCAAAACTCAACAAGTAGTTTCTTTAAAGGTTAGTGCAATGGGAAATCTAAAATTATAAACTTTTTGTATTCTATCACATTAAACTCCACTGGTATAAGTGATAATTATCCCAAGAATATAAGGTTGATTTAACCTTTGAAAAACTGATCAATGCAATTAACCATATTGACTAAAAAAGAAAAACTAGATGACTATCTCAGTAGTTGTAAAAAGAGCATTTGACAAAATCTAACATTCATTCCTGACTTGAAAAACCCTCTCAGAAAACTAGGAATGTAAGAGAATTTTCTCAACTTAATAAAAGGCATCTAGGAAAAACCTACACCTAACATCATAATTAATGGTTTAAGACCGAATGCTTTTCCCATAAGAACAAGGCAAAGGTGCCTGCTCTCACCACTTCCATCAGCACCGCAGTGGAGGGTAGAGCTATAGTACAATGGGGGCAAGGAAAAGAAATAAATGGCATCCAAATTGGAAAACAAGAAGTATAACTGTTTTTATTAACAGATGATCATCTATGTAGAAAATCCTACGGAATCTACAAAACAATTACTAGAACCAGTGAGTTTATTTAGTAAGGTTGCAAGATATAAGTTCAATATTGAAAATACACAGTATTTCTATACATTAGCAAAGAACTGGAAATTGAAATGTAGAAAACATTATTTACAATAGCACCAAAAAATAATTAGGAATTAATCTAACTAAAGATGAATAACATTTGTATATGGAAACTATAAAACACTGCTGAGAGAATTTAAAAACCTAACTAAATGGAAAGTATACCATATTCCTATATCAGGAGATCAATTTAAAATGTCAATCCTCCCCAAACTGACCTACAGATTCTACACACTCCCAATAAAAAATCCCAGCAGGTATTTTTGTAGAAAGTGACAAGCTGATTCTAAAATCCATATGAAAATGTAAAGAACCTAGAGGGGTCAAAAAAAACTTAGATAAAGAATCAAGTTGGAGGTCTTACACAAGAAAAGATGTTCAACATCATTAGTCATTAGGGAAGTGCAAACTAAAACCACACCATGATACCATTACTGACCTATTAGAATGGCTAATATTAAAGACTGGTTACCATTGTTGATAGGGATGAAGAGCAACTCTGCACAACTGGTAGGAATGTAAAATGGAACAATCATTTTGGAAAAATGTATGGCAACTTTTTAAAAAGTTAATTATACACACTTATCACATGACCCAGTCATTCTACTGTTAAGTATTACCCAAGAGAAATTAAAGCATATGTCCATACAAAGACTTACATATCGATGGCTCATGTAAGTAAGCTTTACTTATAATAGCGAAAAGCTAGCAACCACCCAAATGTCCAACAGCTGAATAAACTGTGGTGTATCCATAAAATGGAGTAGCACTTAGCAATAAAAAGGAATTAACTATTAATACATAAAACATGGATGAATTTCAAAATAAATTTGTTGAATTTCAAAGCCAGACAATAAAGTATACAGACTATATAATTCCATTCTTATAAAATCTAGGAAATGCAAACTAATCTATAAAGACAGAACTCAGATCAGTGGTTGCCTGGGGTTACGGGTGGGAGGGAGGAATTACAAAGGGCCACAAGGAAACGTTTGGTGGTTATGGATACGTTAACTTAACTGTAATGATGCTTTCACACATATGCCAAAACTTATCAATATACTCTGAACATTGTATCTTATTTATATCAAATATACCTCAATAAAGCTGCTAAAAAACAAACAAACGTTACCCTATTTTGCACTTTGAATGGATCTTTTACATACATGATTTTGTAACACCATGCACTTGATCATTTAGAAAATATTGGTTCAATGAATTATGCAAATCTTGGCACACTTATGAAATGTTAACATTTTCGTATACAATATCAAAAATATCACATTCATAATATCATCAATGTCCTTAGACAAGTCTTTAATTATTGGAAAGCAAGTTCATGGTGATGGAGACAAGTTTCCAAAATTCTAATTACTGCTGGAATGATTTTTTATTATTGTCAACAAACACTGTGAGTTGTTTTCCTTGAAGTGACAGGCTTGCTTAGTTAATTTTTAAGAAAATGTCTACCAAATACTGAAGTCTGAATAATGACAGTTTGTCTGTCAGCCACTCTTTCTAGTAAAAATGGCACTTTTTGAAAAAGCAGCCAGTTCAGTTGCAACTCAATCACTAAAATGCCTTTCTAGAGAGAACCGTCATATTTCAGTATACAAAGTGCTTTATGTATACCTTCCCATTTCATTACTCAGAATATAAAAAGTGTACTCAAGGGAGAGCTAATACAATTAATAATTTTTACTGGTTCATCAAGGACATTCTTAATTAAACGTTTGTTAAATTGCAAATGCACCAAGGGGAAGCATACAGTGACGATTAGTACAGTCTGGTGCCGCTGCCTTGATTTGTGCTAAGGCACCAGCAATTTTATCCACCACGGCTTTTGCATTATCAGTATAAATGTCAACATGGTGAAAAAGGCAAAAAGCATAATATGATTGAAAATAGTTTTGACCTCACAGACTTGCTAAAAAGGGCCTTGGAGTCAAGGCTCCATAGACCACAGTTTAAGAAACACCACTATGTAATTATTCCATCAAAAAAATATAAGCTTTAGCCACAGAGAAAAACCTTACTTTTGTGGGATCTTGTCATCCGATCAGATTTAGCAGAGGCATCCTTAACTCGGTTATGATATTCTAGAAGGAATGTTCGTTCATGCTCAAAGAAATCATCCACATCCTATAGGATCAAAAGAAAATAGGAACTTTTTTCACTTATTTGCTTTAGTGGGATATGTAAACCACTATGTTAACGTTACCATCATAAAAGATGATCAGTAAAACAGCACCTCTATCCTTTAATAATCAGATGTTATACTGATTTCACCAAGTTCAGACTTCAACATTCACGCATTTTTATCGCTATATCAAGTAAGAAATCTATGGTTCTGCAGCTCTCCATATGGTTCACATTCACATGTTGTACTCTGAAACGTGTTCCTGCTCTGCTCTGCTCTACACTCCAACAAATACACTGCTGCCAGTGGGAGTGACCAATTGCTTTTGAGAAAAAAATTCTGATAGACAAGTAAAAGTCTACTTCTCTTGGTCTTTCATGTATTCTATGGGCCATGCCTAAAGGCTGCCAGGCCTTAGCCATGAGGGCCCTGACTGCTGTCTGGGGCAATTATTGCCTTCACCACTGTCTTCACTCTTTTTTGGAACAAAGTCAGCTAAACATTAAAAATAAAAATTATTAACAGTACTTTCCTCTCTTCTAAAATACCAATCGTTTACTGAAAAAGCACCAGTTGAAATGATGTAATTCAAGACCCACATCAATAGAACACAATAAGCAAAAGTTAGTATCAACAAAATGTCATTTAAAATCTGTAAATCATGTATATGAGTTTTCTTAACTGTAAAAATGGGGTTAACACTATCTAACCCGCAGGGTTGTAGTGAAGACTAAATAAAAAAATGTGGGCTACCAAACACGATATTGTAAACATTCAAAAAACGTTAGTCATGACTTTACTAATAATATTATGAAAAGCATAATCAATATAGTGGTTTACACTAAATACTAAGAAAAATGTTCAATATTAGTGCATAAGCAGCATTAAATGGAAGTAAGCTGAGTCCTTATTAGAAATTAGCAACAGCACATACATAGTCAACGTACCAATTGACCTGTCTCTGAAAAATCAAAGTAAAATCAAATAAATAGTACTTCACACCTAAGTTTTATTGTAGATGTTTATCTAAATATAGGTAATGATTACAAAGTAGCATTATTTATCTCTTAGTTTTTGCTTGATAATGTGACATAAGCATTTTCCTCTTATATTCTAATAAAAGTTTTCAGATAAATCAATTCTGTATCATTTTTAAAACATTATTAAGAAAAATTTAGGTGTTATTTAGGTAAATAATTAACTTTCTAAACATTTTCACACATATTGTCTCATTCAATCTTTCAAACAATCCTGTGAGCCACACAGTATTATTAACCACATTTTGAAAATCGATTCAGAGCAAGAAAGTGATTTTCCTCAAGGTCATAAAGATACTACGAGACAAGACCAAAAACTCAACTGAGCTCTTTTAATTCCCAATTTAAATCCAGTTCTGCCCCTAACATTTGTAAGGCCAAGGGCAAGTGTACAGATGGAGACAGTCCCTCTTTGTGTCTACCCTGCAGCTCTGTAGGGCACCCAGAGGGACCTCATATGCATGAGGCTGGACATTCCATCCTGCACACTTATCTTCTCCCTGTGCCTTCCCTCTACCCAGCTTTCTCATTGTCACCCCCTCATCACCCATGGAACGCACAAACCAGTGGCATAGTCTACCCACAGGAGGATGAACTCAGGGCAAAAGCCCACAAAGGACCTGGAAAAAGGCTTAGGATTTGGCCAAGGAAATACAGGGTTTTATAATAGATAACTGGAACACGGTCTGGTCTGGAGGGAAGGAGCTTGGGCTCCAAGTGGACAAATCCCCTTGGACCTGCAGACACCTCACCCCTGGAGAAGGGAGCTCTCTGAAGAGTGTACCCAGGTCTGGGGGCCCAGTTTCCCAGGCCTAAGGATTCTACTGTCCAAACTTCTCTTTTACTCCAGTATAATCTTCTGCACATCTGAAATCTCAATCTAGCTCCCTCTTAAAAGGGGCAAATTCTCAATCCAGTACTCCTGTTAATCAGATAAAATCTTACCTTTACTCCTGAAACAATTACTCCATCTGCTGATTTAACCATGTTTTTAAAGAAATCTTCAAGTTTCTCTTTTTTATTTTTCCCTCGCACACTCAACTGAAAGAAAGGTAAATATAAGTTAGCATTTTTTTAAGAATACAAATGGAAAGTAACGCCTCCTTTATTCTCTGACATCAAAATGGCAATCTCAAAAGGATCCCAATTTTTAAACTCAATAAAGTAGCAATTTCATCATATATATTAGTGATTTTCAAACTTGAGGGCATTAAAGAGAAGTTTGGCCTTACCCTAAAGATTCAGATTCAGCTGATCTACAATAAGGCTTAGATACCTCAAATGTTATAAGTATATTTGATAATTCTGTTGCAAGTAGCCCTCTCCTCATACTCTGTCAAACACTACTATATAATACAAAGACAACTAAAATTTTAATTCAGTTCTTTTAAACATAAAATTTAACGGTATACAATATACTTTCATATGATTCTTTAAATGCTCTCAAAATACATTCTGCAAATTCTTCATTTTGAACTCATTCAAACATCATCTCCTGTCCTGTTTTTGGGGTCGGCAACTTCTAGTACAAGGGACACAAAGGATGATTTTGAGTGGCATGAATCGTTCTCTAAAGGTAAAACTAAGAAGCAGCTAACTCTGACTTTCCCATTTGCTGCATCAGGGTGTCCCATAAAGGAACAGCCCATCTAATTTACTTATCTACTGGCATGGCTTCAAGGCTCATCTTTATGTAAATGACTCACAAATCTCTATTGCTACCCCTAAGTACTTCCCTGAACCTTAGATCCAACTGCCTATATCCTATCCTTACATGGAGATTCTGCTAACCTCCCGTTAGATGAGTCTAAAACAGTACTCACTATAATCTAAATTCCAAATTATTCCTCTTCCTGGTTCCCTTTTTATGGCCCTTCCATCCAACCAGTCTCCCACATTATTCCTTAAAATCTCATACCTCTCATTAAAAAATCTTGAAATAATCTACAACTTATTTTCTTTCTCTCACAGCTCAAATCCTACCAGCAAATGTCTGAAGTCTGTCTCTTTACATTCCCACTGTGCTATTCAAAAGTCCTCATTACCTTTTGCTTAGACCGCTACATTGGACTACTAGTTAACATTCCTTATCTTGATCCAATCCATTCGACTGCTTGGGATAACTTCCCAAAATCAAATTTTGAGCATCGCTTTCTTACTAAGTAACTTTTACAGAGTTTCACAATGTTCAGAGAAATTAAGGCCAATCTTCTTAGCATGGTGTTCAAGACTTTCAACAATCTGGTTCAACTTAACTTTCCATCTACCACCCTGCCCCCACAGAACCATATGTTCCGAACAGTTCTCAAAAGAAACTCTGAACTTTTAGGTTCCTCTGTACCTAAAATGGTACCTCCCCTCCCACCAAAAATGCTATTCAGACTTAATTAAACATCCAAGTTAAAAGGCATCTCTTCATGTAACCCTTCCAAGTTAGAATTCACTGCTTTGTCTTTAGGTCTCCCAACACACAATGTTTTTTTTTTTTTTACTCAAGTTTTTGATAGTGATTAATTTACTTATTTAACAAACCAATAACAAATATATATTACAGTCATGCATTGGGCTAGGTGTTAAGAATATAAAGACGATTAAGAGGTGGTCCCTGCTCTTAAAGAAACTCATGGTGCAGAGGAGGATACAGAGAAGTAAGTGTATGATTAAATACACTGTGAAGAGTACAATGTTAGAGGTACCCATGGGGCACTAGGGGAACACCCAAGGAACTTAATACAGACTAGGGGATGAGAAAGGAAAGACTGCGTAAAGGTTGAATGACCAGATTCAATAATCCAGACAAGGGTTATGGAAGTCAAAACTAATCTTTAGGTCTGGTGGTAGAAGGAAGAGGACACATTCTTAATATAGCAGGCGAATAAAACAGACAGGATTTGGTGACTCCTAATAGGAATGGGGAGTAGGAGTAGTCATGGGTAATTTTCAGGTTTTAAGGAACCGGGAGGTTCCTTATTTGAAACAGAAAATATGAAAGAAGAGTTCAACTGAGGGCAAAATGCCAAGGGGACATCTAAATGGAGGTTTTTAGGACGCTGTCTAATAAACAGAGCTGGGACTCAGGAGTGATGAAGATTTATAAGTTAACAGCATAGTAGAGTATGTGACGCCACAGGAGTAGAGCAGATCACAGAGGGATAACTTATGGAATTAGAAATCTAGAAGAACTTCTAGACACCTAGAGAACTCAATGAGGAACCTAGGAAGAATCAGACTTAAATGAATTTCCTTATATGAAGGAAAAAGACTATGAAGGATACTGGGAAGTAGCCACAGAGTTAAGAGGAAAAATCTCTGAAGAGATCCCAAAGATCCAGAAGTACCTGGGACCTGGCATAGCTAGAAATGGAAAGGCACAATGTAACGCACCATTTTAACAGAATATAGGACAAAAACCACATGATCATCTCAATAGATGCATTTTTTTCATGCTAAAAACACTCAACAAACTAGGAACAGAAGGGAGTTTCTTCAACTTGTGTTGTGCAGGAGACCCTGCTCGCTGCACCATGTGTCATGCGGGGCGGCCTGTGGGGTCTCAGCTCCCGCTCCCCAGATAAGAACGCAGGATATGATGAGGCCAAAAAGAAACACCCACGGAGCCATAGATAGGGGAGTCATACCACTATAGTCTCACTGGAGGCTGGGCGAGACACACACAGTAGTAGCCACACGATCAGCAGTCTGCCATTCACTTCTCTGCCTGCCAACCAACCAACCAATCAGCGCAGCCCGCAGTTACATCAGTAGTCAATTGACTAACCGGTCACAGCCAAGGGCCAACCAATCACAGCTGATGGTCATTCACTACCTGAGCCAGCACCTCCTGAAGTGAGGCCGAGAGCCTGGAAACTGCTCTCTGGGACTCTGTCCCCACAACTTGCTAAAGGGCATTTATGAAAATCCACAGCTAACATCCTACTTACATAGTAGCGAAACAGTGAATGCTTTCCTCCTAAGATCAGGGACAAAACAAGGATATCTACTCTCGCCCCAAGTATTTAATATTGTACTGGAGGTTCTAGTCAGGGTAGCTAAGCAAGCAAAATAAATAAAAGGCACCCAGACTGGGGAGGAAGAAGGAAAAAAGAAAAAAGCAAGCAAGCTAATAAACGAGTATGCCAAGGTGGTTGAGGGTTGTGGGGGATACAGGAAGTTCAGGGATTTGATTGCTGACTGGCTTCCACTTCCCTGTGAACAAGATGAGAACCTGATCAAAAGGAACTGCTCTGAGTTGAAATATGCTTTTATGGAAAATGGGAGAGAGCTGTCTAATGTCACAAGCTTGTTATAAATGATGGCGCAAGCACTATCGGCTGGATGAGAAAGAGGTAAGGACAAAAGGGCTGCTAACAAAGTCAAAATGCAGGAGAGGTCAAAGAACTATAATGGGATAGGGGAGAAAGAGCCGTAAGACAAAAGGCTAAGTTTGGAGTTCATAATACTAAGGTTTAAGAACTCAGAAGTGAGGCAAGGTCCTGGGTGCGGCCATGGATGAGTTAGCAAGAATCTAACGATGGGGTATTAAATAGGTTACACATTTAATCTACTGTTAAGTAGACTCAAAGTATACCTACTAGAAACAGAAAAGGTGCACAACTATGAAAGTAAAGCAATACTAAAGGCAATCATTCCTCATTGCAGCAATCATTTCTCATAAAACTAAATGCTGACACAAGCTTTTCTAGGCTTCACAGATGCTTCATGACCATTTTTAGACTTCGAGATACCCTAGCCTTACTTCAGTAGCTCATCAGTCCCATGACCCTCTGAAACTCAAACAACAGAATAGCACATACAAATTTCTTTTCCAGCATCACTGAATTGAGTAACAATCTGAGAAATAGCATTCGAAACAAGATTGAGATAAACCATTTATTTTGGGGCCTATAATCTACAACCTATTAATATACTTCCTATTAGGTAATTAAAAAATATTTGCAAAATACCTTCCAGTTCATCTTTTTAGGTTTTCTCCAAAACACCATTTACTGATATTAAAAGGGTTATTATAATGCATCATCATCATTATCTCTGTTAAGCATAGTTTGTAAGGAAGAAAAATAAATCTACTTTGGTGGGAGAAAATTTATGAAATCCTAAGATTTCTGAAAGTTATTTACAACGCTGATATAAACATTTAATAACCTTTCACTTATCATTTTAACAAATAATTACTTTACATCCTTCCACCCCCCTCCGACTCCCCCCCCCCCCCCCCAACACCATTTCAAGCCGTTGTTTCTCAGTTATTTTACATCTTAATTGCCAGGTACGATTTTAAGATAGTGAGGATACAGTGGTGAAAAATTACAGTCTTACTCTCAGAGAGTTACTCTGTAGTCGAGGGAGATAGGTAATAAATACATAAACAAATTTTAAAACACAGGTATATAGTTTCAAATAGTTCTATGGCTGTGGCAATGGAATAGAGTACTTGGAACATAAGGCTATGGCTTCTCTGGCTCCAGCGACCTTGCACTGACACTGCCATGCCTCACTTTATGCCTATGCTGCTCTACCAAATTATTACTCAGGTTTTAGGCCACACCATAAATAAGGTCCGGCAAAAACAAACTCATAAAGGGAAAAATGTGACGGCAGCATTATCATGTGTTCTTTCCACGTGTTCTTTAGCAACCCTACTCACGAATCATTTTCAGCTTCTTATAATTCATGATATGGCCAGCATTCTTTATTATTCCTATTTAAAAAGACCACATACCACATGTATGCTTGTGAAAGTAGCCATGCTTAAACTGCTATACTTCTGTGATCCTGAGTTTCTTTCATATTCTTTTAAAAAAAATTGTTTTTTCTACTGCTAGACTTAGGACATTTTATTGTCATATCTACTAAATCCAAATCAAAAGAGCAAATTCATATACACAAAATTCTTTGATCTTGATGTTGACTTGTACGTAAATGAGCACTACGCTCTCTATATTTGTATTCTGCTAAAATTATGAGTTAATCTTGTCCAAAGATAGATCCCAAGATCCGTATCACCCACCCACTGAAAACTTTTGTGCCAGCACCATGAATAAAAAAATCTTTAAAGCTCAATCACCTCAATTTCTTTTTCTGTACTGTAACAGAGATTTTAGGCAGGGAGGGAGTAAGGAAAATTAAGAGTCATTTAATGTTCATATATTGAAACTTAAGTATTTGGTGGAGAATGAAAAGAATTGCCCTTATTGCAAGTAAAGAAGCCTGGTTTGATTATGAAGCTGCTTAATTACTCTTCATATGTCCAGAATTACTGTGGTAATTTTTTTCCTTTTTGTCGCTGTATACATTACAATTTTTGGAAATGCTTTACTATGTAAAGTATAGATGGTAAACAGCTTATTCTGATATAAGAATGCTTGGTGCATATGGAAAGATGGTAAAGGAGTGCCTTGCATCAACAGCTATCTTATTTATGATGTGTAAGTAGAATAGAGCAAATGTTTGTATCTTTGTTATTTTTAGTACCGTTTCTCTAGTAAATCTTATTTTAGAAGAAAGTATTTGTTTATGCATTTCAAACAGCATCTTAGGTTTATCCTGTTCTTATTTCAGTTGCCATAGAAATAGTTTTGACATGGAGAGTGCATGTTTATGTGGTGTCTATAAAACAATCATTTAAAGTTTGAAGTGTTTTCTTGTACTCTGGACTCTATTAAATGTTTTTTATGCTGTAATTAAAAAAAAAAAAAGGGAACATCGGCACTGAAGAAGGTGAGTTCAACAGATCAAGAGCCAATGATTAACCTAAAAGAAATCTGGAAATCTTTAGCTCAAGCACCTCCCTAGAATGCTCCATAAGGATTCAGAAGACTCCAAACTCAAATTTAAGAACCATTAATCAATTTTACAATTATATTTCTTAAAAAGTTCCCAGTACAGTATGAAAATCAATGTCCTATGTGGTGACATGATTTGCCATCATTTCTTCAATTAATCTACTCAAGTTCTACTGAAATACTGCATTGTCACTGAAAAAGCATCATTTTAAACTGCCTTGAAAAATAATAACATGAAAGGCCTTAAGCCTTTTCTAACTACTCCCTGCCTTTTCCAATTACTCTTTAAAAATAAGCCTTGATCACTATTTTATTCAATTTAATACTCACATCTTGATTATATTCCAAGAAGACATGGAAATTTAAATCTTTTCTCAAAATAGGATGTGCTGCCACACGACACAGGAATACCTCATGCATTGCAACAGTCTTCTTGAATATTGCCAAATATTCACTAGAAACAATACACAAAATTAAAGGTAAAACACTGCATCAACTAGAAAATCATCTGCAACAATATTTTCAGCAAATACTCTTTGAATTATTCTAAATGCAAAATTAGAGAAACAAAGATATAATCCATGTAAACAAAGATTTTAGTTGAACTGTTAATAAAACATATAAAACCCAGCTCTGAAAAGACTTCATGCTAGTTAATAGTATTTATTATAGTTAAATGTTAATATTTTTAGGTTTTATGAACCTTTCATCCTATGCAAGTTGATGTTAAAGGTAACTATAGGGGTGTTTGTTTTCAGCTCCAGAGGAAGTATACTACTAATTATTTGATATAATTGTAATCATTCAATTTCTACATAATTACAGCTTTTAAACACCTTCGTAGGAAAAAAAATATCAAAACCCAAACCTAAGTAAGCATGTTTTCAACATTAATAAATATTTTCGTCTAATGACCCAGAAACACACCATGGAGAGACTAATTTTTGCCATTACATTGAAGAACTGTGTTTATAATATTTTAATATCAGTGAATCACAGCAATCATACAGTAATACATGTCAGTTTGAAAAAAAAGCACTCAAGGAAAAGGCCCAATATTCTTGCTTCAACTACGTGCAAGGAGGATAAGTTTTACATACCAGCAAACCAGCAGGACCAATGTTGGGAGAAGTTTGATCTCTGTGAGGGTAGTCATTCAGTGAAGACAAAAAAGAAGGATGCAGAGGATGGAGGTAGCAGTAGAATAAACCCAAGGTTCTCTGTTATCCAACCCCTAACCAGACCACAAAAGAATCATGATCAGGGCCACTGGAAAACCACAGATCCTTCAATATTAATGTGCTCTGCTAATTTCCAGTTTTCAGTCTTATAAACTATAAAAGTGTGTATCTGCTATCAGACTACTGCTTGCACCCAGCATTGACAGAATTCTTAAAACATCTGTCACCTTACAGTTTGACAATGATCTACTTTGCTAATTTATCTTGTCAAGAGTTTAGCATTCTGAAGTGAAGTCTAAGTGGAAGTGTGAATATATGCTTAAAAACTGAAACTAAGTGGAAGAGAAAAGGAAATGCATGAAGGAGAGAAATGACCAGAAAAAGAGTGATGGAGGTGATGACAATGCAAGGAAAGTTATTTCCTTGTATAACTCTCAAAATACAGAAAAATGGCATATACCAAATCCAAAATTACTTCAAATGTTTTTAGTAAAAGGGGAAAAGATTCTGTATTTTCAGCAAGTACACTAAAAATGAAGATGAAATATCTCAATTATTCAAAAATTGAATACATTTCTAGTATATATGAAACTAATTATTGTATAATGACAAACATTTTAAAGCTATTCTCTTGTCACTTTGCTCCTATTCTTTTCCCTTCAGCCAGAAGCCACAGGCAGAGAAAAGGGGGAGGGAGGGATAACACACACACACACACACACACACACACACACACACCAAAAAACAAAAATAAAAAAACCCCCAGTATATGCAGAGTTGCTCAGCGCACACTTCTATGAGAAAAAGAAGTTCTGGTATTATGCACATTTGGAAAAAGAGAACCAGGTTGGCAATGACTAAGAACTTGTAAATAAACAACAAAATTATTCTGCCTTAAAAAGTATTTCCCTTTCTACTATTTTTAATAAACTTTTGGATCCTCTATTACAAATTTTCAGAGTCTATTTAAAACCTTAATTTAAAGGACTTTACAATGCAGATAATTATTCTATAATTTTCCTGTAGGCTCTGATCATGATCATTAACACTGGTTGTGTGACTTAAACTTGCATCATCCAGAAAGGGTCACTGTGGTGAAATGATTAAAAGGATAGGATATCAGAGAGCTCAGAAAAAAAAAAAAAAGGGCATTAAAACAAGCATAATTAACAAAAACAACAACAAAAATCACATACGCTTCCAGTTCCTGTTTCATCTTTGTGAATTCCTCCTTTGTCATGGACCCTTCTCCTTCTCCCAGCTTCTGTAGTTTTTCCCTTGAAGCATCAAAATCAGGTCTTGGTGGTGCTGGTGGGATCTGTAACAGAAACAAAGCACTAATCTTAAAGACTGTTTTATTTCTTGCAGCAGTTGTGCTACAGCCACCATAAAAGACTGTGTGAATGAGAACTGGGCACCAGTAATATCCCAAGTCAGGTTAGAGAATTTGACTAGGTCTAGAAATGGAAATCCTTTACATTAAGGAAGAAATATAATAGAGTACTATTTTCTAGTATTAGAACAATAGTTCCCAAAATTTAATCTGTAGAATCCTATGTGGCCACCTAGAGTCCTCAAATGCATACGCCATTAAGAGCTGACTATACACTAAATAAATATGTATAGCAAATGCACATACCATTTTCAAAAGTATGTAAATTGTATGATTAAATACAAATGTATTTTTTAAATTAATGAATTCATAGTACCTTTATGCTATCCTGTGTGTGTGTGTTTTTTAAATTAGTGAATGCTAACAAAATGATCAAGCAAGGGATGTTAAAAAGGGTTTCTGGATTGGAAAAGTGTACCAGAAGCAGAAACTATTTACTTAGAAACAAGAGAAGACACAGCTTAATGACAGAATCTATTTACTTAAAAACAAGAACAAGACACAGATTAATGACTAACCTTATTCTATTCACCCACAGTATTACCTTAAAAAAGAAAAAAAAAGATCTAGAAGAGAAATATTCAAAGGAGGGATATAAGAAAAAAAATTATCTTAGGAGGAAGGGCCTACAAGTAAGAACTGTTAAGGGGAAATGATGGACATTAACGACAGCAGTAAAATAAGAGGAAGACAGGATAGGGGAAAAGTTAAATAAAAACAACAAGTGTCACACCAATGAAAACAAGAGGGCAGGAAGCATCAAGTATAGTCCGGCAAACATGCACTGATGCTTGCACATGGCATCTACTATGTGCCAGGTGTGATGCTGAGCAATGGGCATACAGAGATAAATAAGACTGGTCTAGATCTTTGAGGAGTGTTTAATCTATGGGAGGAGAAAGTAGTAAGAAAATGCCACCAGACAAGAAGATGAGGGAAAAAAGGTGGAAATAGGACGGGAAGAGGAAAAGAAGCTTCCAGTTTGGTGAAAATATTGACAGGCTGGGAAGGGGGAAAGGGGTGCATCTGGGGAGGGTGTGAAAGCTCTGCGCCAATCCCCCTCCCCATACCTTATCCTATGCACCTCTTCCATTTGGGTGTTCCTGAGTTGTATCCTTTATATAAGCTAGTATTTGTAAAAAAAAGAAAACAAGAAAAAAAAATGTATTGCCAGTTTTCCACCAAACTCTGAATTGTAGAAAAAAATAGAAGCAACTGACTAAGAAGGAATGGCCACAAGGATGGAGATGGAATCAGGTCAGGATGATTTCAAAGAAATCAAATGAAACTAAATTTCAGAAATCTAGTGTGGTCACCAGCTGAGGCACAACATCTCGTGCATATTTAGATTAGATAACCTCTTAAGCAGCCCTCCAGTATGCTTTGTAACATCCCATTAATTAATCCCCAGGGCAAGCCTGTTGCAATTCTAATACACAGTAAGAATTTAAATTTAAATGAGGAAGCATAACAATCCATACCCACAAACTCCCAAACAAGACAATTCAGGATAAAAGGTGGTAGCCAATTATGTTTTGTAACTGGCAATTTTTGAAAATTACATCAGTTCACTAAAAATCCTAAACAAGATTTCAACATATAATAAAATATCTAAAAAGCTCCTAAAAACGGGATTAAAATGGAACCTCAACACTTACAATGTAACCTGCATAGTCTTCATTTTCAACGAAGGAATCATGAAGCCAGATAAATTCCTCATGCTGTCGAACAACGGAAAACTCATTTTGTTTAAAATTTGGCAATGAACTCTGCAAAGATAGAGATTCTCTTTAATAAAAATTAAAATTACACTAAACTTTTAATAAACATTTTTATATCTTATTTTTAAAAATGAGTCCTATGAAAGATTATCAGTGCTTTAAAACTCTATTAAGACTAAAAAAAAAAGAAAAGAAAAGACTAATACAGGTAGACACCTCTTATTATACTGTACTGCTACCATTACTTAAAAATTATCCTATTAATATATATCAAGTTCAACTATTCAAAGAAAGGAAAATAGATCTACTATCTGCAAATGTGCCTGAGAGCTGAACTCTAAAAATAAAATAATTTGTAAGACAGCAATTTGATTAACTGAATACAACAAAATTGAAAACAATGGTAAAAGATATTAATAAAAGTCTAGAGAAAATTAAATTAGCTTTATGTCTAGGTTCTCTGATTAATTATTAAATGTTAACCTTTAGGGAGTATAGTCAATGGTACTGTAACAGCTATGTACAGTATCAGATGGGCAGTAGACTTGTTGGGGTTATCACTTTGTAAGGGATGTAAATGGCTAAAAGTACCTTGTTTTGCACACATGAAACTAATAATAAATAAAAGTTAACCTTTAAAAAGTTCATTTCCCTAAAATATTTGTTAAAATAGCAGTGAATTATAAACTAAAAAAAGTTTATAATTATGTTCCAAAGTTCTAGTCAATATATTATTACATATGTAACATTACTATAATAAATAGCTAAAATAATACAAGTACAAAATCACATTTACCTTTGTGTGAACAGTGAATTTTACTTTATCTCGCTCACTAAGAGCATCAGAAATGTCCACCTGCAGAGCAGCATCACTTTGAAGATCTACATTTATTGCTTTAAGCTAGAAAAAGAAAGTAATACCCAAATGAAAATTCTGTGGGCTTTTATATAATTTCATTTTTATTCCAGATAATAAGACAATGCAAAAACAAAACTAAAATAACAAAAGAATCTTAAATCTAAAAAAGTACTTAAATTCATTTAATCTACATATATATTTTGGGGCAAGTGTTTTGGTTTTGTCATTATCTTACCCAATTTTCATTCTACACTATCCAACTATGCTTTGCATGATACAATGTATTAACCACGATTCATTAGTTTCACCCCTAAATTAAACTATTTTCCAAGAAGATAGCCCATTAAAGTGTTCTAAAATTAGGGAATGTATCTACCTTTAAGAACTAGAAAAATAACAAAAAGAATATTGGTCAATACTTTTAACTATTACTTATTTTAATTCAAGAACATACAATTAAACAATTATAGTTAATTACATATGTGTAAAGTGCTAAGAAAAATGCTACAGTACTCAACTCCTGTGATAGGAAATAAATTTCACTTTTTACTCTATAAGCTGTAATACAGTAGAAGAACTGGATATGTTTGCTATTAGTGCTTCCATTTACTTGTCTATGAGGAGACTTTTCCACTTAAAATTCTTATCATTAATTCTACTTATAATCCTTAAATTTTATCCATTTTTCTTACCCTTTAAACAACTCTACTATGTACGGCTAATTTGGAGGCTTATAAGAGAATCAAATACACTGAAAGATAAAGTCATGGCCAGCTGCAAAGATATAAAACCTTTAGTCTAATTAACTAGCCTGCTTCAAATACTCCAGTTGTAAAACCCAGAATTTACTTTGCCAATCTCACTTGGTCACTAACATTTCAAACTTCATGTCTAATGTAAATGGAAGCAAAATTGTTTATACTCTATGATCTCAATTACATTTTAAAAAATGTATACATAAAAGGTTTATAGGAAATACAACAAAATGTGAGTAGCAGTGGATTTTCTTCTTTATACATTATTTTATTCCCCCCATTTTCCAAAATTTGACTGTATTACTTTTATAAATAGGAAAAAAGCCTTCTTTAAAAGGAAATCTCGTGATTTACCAAAACATGAATTTTGTGGGTTTTCATTAAATAGGGTTATTTAACTTTATTAGTAATGAAAAAAGTAACATACTATTTCATTTTTTGCACTATTGGTTCTAGACTGAGTAGACATTTTTTTTTTAAAAAAACCGTAACACAAAATCAAACTTAAGATTCACAAAAGAAATTAATCAAATTGCATGATATGATCTATGATGGTATTAAAATTTTACTGATAATTTAAAGTTTATAAATTTCAATCAATAATCATATTTTTAGAAGTTTATACTATAAACTTACATAAAACCATTTTAAAATGTTTAAAAATTGTTATTGTACTCAATGCCACATGTAGCCCATTGTCTGATAAATGAAATGAAAGGTTGCCTGGAGGCCCAGTGGCTCAGGTGGTTAGAGCTCCATGCTCCTAACTCCGAAGGCTGCCGGTTTGATTCCCACATGGGCCAGTGTCCTCTCAACCACAAGGTTGCTGATTCCTTGACTCCTGCAAGGGATGGTGGGCGGTGTCCCCTGCAACTAGCAACGGCAACAGGACCTGGAGCTGAGCTGTGCCCTCCACAACTAAGATTGAAAGGACACAACTTGACTTGGAAAAAGTCCTGGAAGTACACACTGTTCCCCAATAAAGTCCTATTCCCCTTCCCCAATAAAATCTTTTTTTAAAAAAGAAGATAGTTCACTACTAGTTTACTACACTGACTCATTTACTATAAAGTATCTACCTTAGAACATTCCTAAAATATCAGTTGTTATCTGTTGCCAGAAAAGCAAATGCATAAAGATGGATGGGTGAAGGAGGAAAAAAAGAAGGAAAATAACTGTTTATTCCAATAGCCTCCTGACTGGTCTCTTGCTTCTGCCCTTTCCCCTCTTCAATCTACTCCTTATAGAGCCTCCAGAATGATCCCGTTAAACTAAAAATCATCCTTCTCAAAACCTAAGGGGTTTCCACTTGGAGAAAAGCCAAAGTCCTTACAGTGGCTCCCCAGGCCCAATATAATTTGCACCTGATAGCGTCTCTGACTAACCTACTATTCCTCTGGCTCACTGCAGCCCCGCCACACGGCCTCCTTGTTGTTCCTTGAACACATAGGCATGCTGTCAGCTCAGGAATCTTTGCACTTACTCTTCCCTCTACCTGGAACATCCCACCCCCAGATACCTATCTGCATGGCTCGCTCTGTCATTTCCTTCAAGTTTTTACTGAAATGTCAACCGCTCATGAAGGCCTTGCCTGGGTACCCTAATCTAAAACTGCAGCTCAACCCCCACCCCCAACAATCCCTATCCTTCCCTCATTTTTCTCATTGCAGTTGTTCACCATCTACTACATTTTATTTATTTTAATGGTCTTCCCTGACTAGAACATCAGCTCTATGAGGACATAGATTTTGTTTTATTCATTGCTATATTCTCAGGGACAGCTTTCAGCAAATATTTTTTGAATGAAAATGAAAGAAGAGTAGAAAGAAAGGTGGCAACCATAACTGGGCTAAGAAACTATTTTAGAACAAGGTAATTACAGTACAATAATAAAAACCCCACAAGACAGAAGTAAATTCTGTTAAGTTCACTAATTCAGGTCAAGTTTTAAATCTATTTAACTGCTAGCCCAGTTATGATTTTAGAAGTCCTGTAACACATCATTTCCATTATTACTCTATGCCCTGTATACCCAGCAGTCAAATCAATGGTTGATTATACATACACATTCTGGAAACTGGCATTTGAACCATATTTCCTTTTGTATACCATCCCAGAAAGAACATTACTAGGGTCACATGATATGTCACTCCAATGTCTTTCTTGCTGGTCTCGTCAACTCCCATTGCTCTTTTGCCACACCTGACTTACAAATTCCCACCTCTAGGATCAATTTAACCATCAACTTTCTTTCCTTTCATATTTTGAGCTGCTGAAGGTGGCTAGAGAAAAGTTACAACTGGCATTTGCAACAAGATTTCCTCTCAGGGACCATACCAGAAATCCTGAGGGTAGTACTAATGGTGTCTACCTATGCATTCCTTACAAGGCAAAGTTATGTCACCGGTAGTACAAACGTAAATATAACCCTTTACTCTTTATGCAATATTCTAACATGCATTTATTTAATAAACTTTTTAAAGCACTTATATGCAAACAACTGTCCTAGGCATTGTGAAGGATATAAAGTGAACAAAAAAATGTGCCTTCAAGAAATCTATTTGTAGTAAGGAAGACAATCACTTTTATGTACTAAAATACTCCTCCACCACTTTTACTATGTGTACAATTTGACCTTATCAATCCAGCCAGTCTTTGTGATCTTTCCAATTATCTCCAGTCTGTTAGATCCCTCTCTGCTTCCCTCCTTTTCCAATCCACTCCAATACCTTTCCTCCTGGTCCTGTCAAGTCCCATGGCTCTTTTGCCATACCTGGCTTGCAAATTCCCACTCAGGATCAGTCAACCATTAACTTTCTTTTTGCTTTTTGAGCTGCTGAGTGTGGCTACAGAAAATTCCTAACTGTTTTACACAAACTAATGGTCTCCAAATTGCATTAGGATCTTAAAAACACTCAACAATCCTGAGCAGATCTGCTCAGCTCCCCTTATTTCCTTTAGCAACTACCCCAAACTTTTATCTTAAACCTCTACCACATTTACACCCCCACTCTCAACAAGTGACCTTGCCTCCCACATCCCAAAGAAATAAATACTAGCAGCTGTTTTCCCCTCAGACCCATCAATAAACCTTTGTACGAATAAATCGAGCCTTACCACCTCTGCATTCTCAGAAGTGGTGTCCTGTGGCTGAGCTGTCTGTCCACCTGAGCATTTAATCTTCCTGTCTGTTCCAGGATCTGCTCATACCCTGCTCTATGAGTCAAGTTAGCCTTGGTCTCACAGAACTTTCACATAGTGAACACCTAATCTCCAAATCCAATACTTTTCAATCTTGACCTCTTTGCAGTATTTTGCCTCAGTGATCGTTCTGGCCACTTCCTTAAAAATTCTCTTAACTTTGGGGACTCCTCTCATTCTCCTCCTATTCCCCTCAGCCCATCAATTAGTCCATTTCTTTCCCTTGGGCCTTAAATGTTGTTTTCCCCTGGCCTTGGCAATCTCTGCTGTTTTTGACGAATAATTCCTAAATTTGTATCTTCAACGCAGACCTCTTATCAAAATTTCAAGTTACCAACTAAACATATCTACATATATTCAATTAAACAACTGAGTGCCTTCAATGTGCCAGCCACTGTCCTAGGTGCTACGGATAAAGCAATGAAAAGACACAATCTTCACCCTTACAGATCTGACATTCTAGTTTGGCAGGGAAGGGATTAGATGCCTCATAGGCACTAAACATCCAATATATTTGAAACCAAACTTATCTACTTTCTAACTCTACTCTTCTATATTCCTCATTTTCTCCTTCTCATTTGCCCAGCACATGTACTTATTCAATCACTATGTCCTGTCAATTCTACCTCCTACATATCGCTTTCCTATGTCCCCTCCAGCCCCTCTTCCACTGCCTTAGTTCTGCCACATCTAGACTGTTGCAACAGCCTGTTAACTGGTTTCTCTATCTGAAAGGAAGAATCAATCCACCCTCCACATCAGAGTAACCTATAATGCTAATCTCACGTGGGCATACGTAAGTCGTTCCCAGGTTAAAATCCTTGAGGACTTCCCATTGACTGGAGTCTTTATCATTGGGCACTTTACATGTTTACATCTATTCTATCTATAGTTTCCGTATCTATCGCTGTGTCCTGTGAGAACAAGTGCTCCAGATGGGACCAAATTACCTAAACAGGCTATCCTTTCTGCTGGCAAGCATCCCCCTTCCCTGAGAACCCACAAAATTTCTGATCAACATTCAAGGCTTAGCTCCTTTAGGTGACAGCATAGTGGTTAAGAGCCCAGGACCTAGAGTTAAACTGCCTGAGTCTGAATCCAGCTCATACTGGCTATATGACCTTGGGCAAGTTAATCTCTCTGAACCCCAGCTTTCCCTTCGAAAGTAGGAATAATAGTAGCAGCTACTTCACAATTTGAGAATTGAGTTAATATATGGAAAGTCCCTGGCATGCAGTAAATGCTATATCGGTGTGTAGGTATCATTGTTTTCACTACTCCCCTTCCCCCAAAGTTAAACACACTCTCCTTTGTACTCTGGCACTTTATCATAAGTCTCTCACCACACCGTGATGGTCTCAGAGCAGGAACTTCCCTTTTACCTCTGCCAACACAATCCGTCACATTTTTATCTGAAATAACTATCAATGAATGTGGAATGTGTTTAAACTAAATGATATATAGATACAAAAGAAAATGCAAACATCTGGGCTAATTGTTGAAAGATAAGTCAAATTTCAACTAAAAAAAAAAGGGTAAGAAAAAAATAAAGCACTCCACAACACTGAAAAGCATGCATAAAGCAGACAATAAGGTGCAGACAGAAGTGCCTGGGCAGTGACAAGGAGACTAGGATACGGAGGGATAGAGTGGGAGGGAAGGAGGGAAGGGGACAGAGAAAGAGAGAGAGAGGAAATGAATGAATGGGGGGACATACTGAAAGGGTTATGAATGGTGTTTAATGCTAGACTAAGGAGTTTGGACGTTACTGCAAAAAGAACTGGGTCTAACTAAGTCCTTCTGGCTAGTGCTGCTATATGATTTAATCATTTTAGTTAGATAACTACAAGTAATGTGAAAACTGGATTGGAAAGTAGTAAGACTAGAGACAGACCAATGACAGGTATCGCTATAATCCAAGCAAGAAATAGCAAGGACTTTAACTGGGGCCACACAAATGAAAGATGGATAAATAACATTTCTGAGGCGAAATTAACTGGCGTCAGTGACTGTTCTGGTATGGGGATGAAGGATATGATTCAGAGGTTTCTTGACTGCACGACTGGAAAATGATGACATTATGAAAATAAGAACTACAGAGGTAAGAACAAGGCTAGGAATCCAGGAGAGGTATAGTTACTCCACCTGAAGTAATTTTGAAATAATAAACATATTATTTAAATTCAAATCAAATGCTAAGAGAATTATGCACCCTCTGCTCTTATTCAACAAGCACATCAGAGAAAAATATGTCCAATTCAAAGGGCTCATTTGTTTACTAAATATGTTACTGTCCTTCATTTTCGGGGGGAGGGGGGGGAAACAAACAAACCCTATTTTGCAGAGGTGTGGCTGACAAGATAAAAAAGTGGCCAATAAGTCCGCCCCCCACACTCTGGTTCAAGCCGCTGTTTCTCAGTCTAGTTGTGTAGGACACAGCTCCCTGGCCCATGCTGGTATTATGAGCCTTGCACTTTCCCCCAGCTGGGGCAGTCGGTCGCCAATCTTAGGGTCAGCAGCTCACGCTGGCTGCCGCCTGCCGCCACTCACAGCAGCACACAGCAGCCCAGCTCCAGGGAGAGCTGTTGTTCATAATCTTAGCTGTAGAGGGCGCAGATCACTGGCCCATGTGGGAATCTAACCTGCAACCTCAGTGTTAGGAGCATGGCGCTCCAACCACCAGGCTGGCCCGCCAATAATTTTTAATATTGTGTATTCTTAAAGTCTGCTTTTCAAGTTTCTCACAAAGCGATATTTTTTTAAGGCTACAGGATTTACTATCTCAAAATATCATGATGAAAATTTAAGGCTGCTTAAAATTTTATTTTAAAATATTGAATATAATTTTGCTTACTTGCTGCTTTGTATGCAATACTTGCATTATTGTTTTTGAATCTGTGATGTTCCCTCTGCAATTCATATCAAATACGTTCTTCATGCTTTTTCTTTATCAAGACTCTCTTTATTAAAAGGCTGAACAAGGTAATCTAAACTAAAAGTACAATACCTGAAAGTTCTGATTATGGCAATCTATTTGTCAGGATAAGCACAATATAAGGAAATTTTAAAGGCCAGATATTTCTGTTCCTGGAATGAGGAAACAGCAGAATAACTTTGTGCATCTGTAATCAAACTTCAGTGTACAACAGAATTTTTTTATTTAAAAAGTAGTTATTTATCCTCCCCCTTCAAGAGATTGATTTACTAAGGTGCAGACCCAGAAACTTTTGTTTTCAAACATCCCTGGTCTGATTCAAGTGTTTTAATGCCACTTTGAAAAATACTGCACTGGCTCTGATGTCAGAAACATGGTTTGAAGTCCACCTCTCCTCTCTCACTCCTACACTGGCAGTGTGACCTCAGACAACTTACTTTCTCTAAGGTTCAGATTTCTCATCTATAAATGGGGAATACTAAAAGCTTCACAAAGATGATCAGACAATATAAAGAAACAATGCTTGGATAGCACTTAACACAGTACCCAGTGCATATATGATATTATTATGATTCACCCAGTTCCACAAGACAAAAATAAGGAAGAACTGGACATATATATATAGTACATTCATCTTGGCATTCTAAATGCTCTTTAATAGTAATATTTTTTCCACTTTCATATTGAAATTTTCACCTACAAGATTCTACAAGAACCTCCAGGGGAGGCATGCTCTCTGTCTTCCTGTCCTTTTAATTTTGTAATACATGAAAAGTTTTTGGGCACTTTTTACTTAAGTGGTTCCAGTTCCATAAGCAAATCTTACCAAAGGCATAAAGCCAGTAACACATATATTCACCAGAAAATACTCTACTTTTCATATCAACATAAACAAATTAACACTTTTACTGAACGTTCGTCAGATTTTACAAGAGAATAAATCCTGTTTGCTTTTCCTGGTAGAACACAAAAATAAGACACAAAGTTGTTATCAAATTAAGAAGGCCATATGCTTTATATTTAGAAAAATCAGTCCGTGCTAATCAATTTGTCTCATTTCACTAAAGAATTCTGATGGTTTCCCCTACTTTAAAACCCAAAATATAATCTATAAGTGGTCATGTAATTCTATTCCTATCCCAGAAGATACATATACACATTTACACGCACGTTTTAAAGTTAATCAGAAACTGCAATTTTTAGAAATAAACAGAAATCCTACGGTGCTTTTGCTCTAAAAAATTTTAAATGATGCTTTTGTGTAAACTGAGAAATTTATTAATTCACTATTTATTAAAGTATGCATCCTCTGCATCTTTCTTACCATTTTAAAGCTTTATAAAGGTCATCAGCTAATATTAACTACTTTATCTCTTATTAAAAAAACACACAGTAATATCCTACAAAGATATTTTATCACTTGCCAAAAATCAACTAATACGGTAGATGTGTTTCTCACATTATCTAAAATAAGTAAAAGCAAAATGGAAAACAGAAGTGCACACTGCTAAACGTGAGGGAACCATGGAACCTTACTGAGCTGCAATCATCATACACTAATATTTTTCAAGTGCTCACACGTACAAGGCACTATACAGATTACCACCCTTCAGCCAAGGCAAATGGGGGGAGAGAGACAGAGGGAGAAATGGGAGCCCTGAAGGTCCTTTCTGAAATGGAATGCAATTCACCTCAAAACAACTGCCAAGGGAAATACGCAAAAGATCATTTTTGGACATTAGGAAAAATAAAGGCTATATAAATGTCTAATCACTATGTTGTACACCTGAAACTAATATTGTATGTCAACTGTAATTGAAAAATAAAAATAAAAATAAAAAGGTAAAGGTACCGAGGGCTACCTGCACTTTCCAAAATCCAATAGGATACTGGATAAGAGCTAAGATTTGGTGACTGTAAAATACCTTGCAAAGGGAAATTTAGAACAAGTCTGTACTATTACTTGTTTTCGAGAGAAAAGGGTGGGCGAGAGCGCGTTGGAGAAGTCCACAGGGGAAATTGAGGGTGCAGCCAAGAAGGTCTGAGGATGGGTTTTCATGGCCCCCAAAGTGGCGAGGGGAGGGGTTCCAGATCCGGCCTCCACTTCCCCACTTGCACCCCGACCCAGGGCGGGGAGGCGGTCCACCGCAGGGTCCAAGCCGGGCCGGGGCCAGGAAAGCGGCTGCGGGTCTCGGGAAATCAGAACCGAGCGGCCCCGAGGGAGGAGGGGCTGCAGGAGGGCTGGGCGCGGTGCGGGGAGAAAACCGAAAAGAGGCCGGCGAGGAGGGGGTGCCGCAAGGCGGGGACCCTTCCGCGTACCACAACCCAAGGCCAAGGCGGGGGGTGGGGGGGGTCCCGTGAGCGACAAGGAGGTAGAACTTACTCCGCGGTCCTCCTCTGAGAGGAAGTCGGGGCCGTCGTCCAGGCCTTCCTGCGAGATTGGCGGGGCCCGGGGCGACGGGGAGAGCACGGAATGGGGGAGACATAAAGGGAAACATTAGTGCCAGGGCAGCGCGGCCCCCCACGCCCTCCCTGCGCCCGCCGACCCCACCGCGCGGTCGGGGCTCGGCGCCACTAGAGAACACCCACCATCATGGCTGCTCGGAGGTGAGGGCCAGCGCAAGCGCGCACCGCACTGAGGGCCAGAGGGAGTCGGCGGCAGCGGGGGGCGGGGCCTCGAGGCAGCCCCGCCCCGCCCCGACACAGGGGGCCTGGGCCCGGGAGCCAAGAAAAGGGAAGGCCGGGCCCACTGTTCAAGGTCGAAGCAGCCCAGTCAGAGAGGGCCCGAAGGCCGGACCCACTTGGCTGGGGACACTTAACAGCTGGCCAGCTTTGACTCAGGAAGGGCTCAGGGCTGCTCGGGGAGCTGTCCAGTTCCCTTTCCCCGAGGGCTGCAAGGAAAAACCAAGCAAGCGCCTTCCAGAAGCCACAATAAATCATCTAATCGTTGTACTGTGCCACACAGTAGTTAATTACAATTAATATTTTGCCCGTAGAAATTGTGGGAACCAAGGGCATTCACACAGTCAGCGGTCAGGGGCTGTAATCAAGTTTTTACTGCTGGCGAGGTAATAACTACCTTAGGGTTTGGGGCGCTAATGGTTGAGCACCGTAAAAATGAGCTGTTAGTATTACAAGTTTTCCTTTCTTTTATACCAAGAAATGTCCCAAGGCATACTCTAACTGTGCAGCTGTATAGCACCGCACCGGTGTCCACAGGCACTTCAAACAAGACAAAACCATACCTTAACACCTACCCCACTTCATCTGTTACACACACACACACACACACACACACACACACACACACACACAAACAATCCTTATGCTTCCATTCAACTAATGGCATCTTCAGATGTTCAGGCCATAAACCTCAGTGTCCTATTCAAATCCTTCCATCCTCTTCACAACATCTAGTAACCAAATCCTATTGCTTCTATAATCTGCTCTTATTCTTAAATTGGTCTCATTCCTCCCCCCAATGCTCTTCCACAGCAGTTACCCTCAGCATCTCTCCTCTGGATCTTTGCAATGTTCTCTTAACTTTCCTTATTTCCATATTTCTCAACTCCACTCTACACTCTTTTGCCAGTTTTCATCCTAAGATACAGATACTATTTTTATTTATTAAATTTATTGGGGCAACATTGGTTACTGAAATTATATAGGTTTCAAGTGTACATTTCTACAAAGCATCACCATATATTTGACCCCCTTTTCGCTCTCCTACCACCCTCTTTCCCCCCTTACCCTCTGGTAACCACTAAATTGTTGTCTGTGTCTGAGTTTTTGTTTCTTTCTCTGTATTGTTCCTTTATTGCTTTCAGTTTTATATCCCACATATGAGTGAAGTCATATGGTTCTTTACTTTTTCTGTCTATTTCACTTAGCATAATCTCAAGATCCATCCATGTTGTTGCAAATGGCAGTATTTCATCTTTTCTTATGGGCAAGTAGTATTCTGTTGAAGACACAGATACTGTTAATAATTATGCTACTACCCTGTTCAACAATCTTTACACGTCTCCATATACAGAGATCCAATTTCTCAGCCAATGATTCCAAGTCCTCCACATTTAATTCCCTCCGTATTTTGCCAAGCTCATTTGTCCTATCTTATTGAGTGGAAGCTCTCAAAACAATAATGTTAAACTTGCTAATATTTTCATGAGAACTTGTAGCTTTCATTTTTATATAAGAAGAACTGAGGCATAGAGAGGTTAAGTCGCTGCCCCAACAAGTGTTATTTTCCAATATGAGGGAGATGACTTTATTTTTTGTCCTTTGTTTCTTGTTTCCCAGTGCATTGTAATAAGTACTAGAGTATTGTTTTTCACTGGGAGTCATGATGCATCATGCAGTGTCAGGGTAGTGTGATGAAATGTCAGGAGGAATGTTCCAGTAATATTTGCTGATAAAAAGTGCCAATATTTCCTAATGATTTGTTTGTGGATTGTCGGGAGTGCCTATAAAACTCCACTGTCTAGATGGAGAGGAAGAGTGGAGCTACAATTAATGAGTGGGATTTGTGTACAATTGATAAGAGGTCAGGTGTCTCTGTGGACAAGAGTCAAGAAGTGCCACATAAGACTACCTCAAATGCCTCTGATTATTAGCCAAGGGTTTTAAATTTCAATATTTAAGCCAAGTCCAGAAACATTGTACAGGAACATTGAAATTCTCAAATGCCAGACTTCAAAATCACTAGTTATTAAAAAAAGACAGGATTTAAAATGAGTAGCAAACTAGAGTTATCAAAAAAGATATATAATAATTACTCTAGTTAAAATCAATAGCTGAAAACTCACATGAGTAGAGAACCCAACTTTGAAATAATCAAGTTGTTCATTAATGCCTGAGCCTTCCTTTCTGAGCAAAAGTCTCAAGTGATATTTATGAATGATGAAAAAGAATTATCAGTAACTGATACTAACAGTTATCAAAAAGCCAATTTTAAAAGTTAAGAAATACCAAAAGAAAAATCAAGGTAAGCTCACAGAACAGATTTTTATACTATTTATAAAAGTAAATCAAGAATATATTAAAGCTGAACTACTCCTCTAATACATTTAGCCAAATAATCAATTTTTCATCTTGTTTTGATAGATTTCTATGAAATTACCTACTTCTACATAAATTTCATGAGCAAATTATGTTGAATCACAATCTGGTTACTTTAAAGATTTAGCTACATGAAAGTAAAATGTTATAATTGTGGATAGTTTCCTAATAGTGTGCTTCAAAAGCAAATGTACTGGAAGATTTTAGAGTAAAATTTTAGAGAATAATTAGTGAGCTACTTTTAAATTTTGGAAATCAAAAATCCAATAAAAAATTGTACTTGCTTTGAACAAAACTCAAGTTTTTTTCTAAAAGAAAAACTTTAAATATATGAAATAGTAGTTATTTAATTAGATGGAGAATAGAACTTTAATTCCTCTTATCATGTTCTGATCAAAGAAGGTTTCAACAAAACATATTTTTATCAATTCCTCACTTACTCAAATTCTAAGAGATTCTGTTCTGTTTTGGACAACTCTTGGATCCTAATTTTTCCCTCCTTCTCCCTGGGAGTTATGCTACAACAAAATTCTCTACAGGAAGATTGCCGAACTCCATTTTTTTCAGGGCCTACTATATCAGTTAGGATGCCTTTAGCTGCAAGTAACAGAAAATGTCGAATAAACTTAAGCAGTAAGGAAGTTTATTATCTTACAACAACAACAACAACAACAGAAATCAAGAAATAAGGAGTCTCTGGGAATAGTATATAGTCAGTTGCTTAATGGTACCATCAAAGACCTAGACGCCTTCCAACTCTTCACTCTGCCATCTTCAGTGACCTCATTCTAAGACTGGTTCTCCTCATGACCCAAGATGACTGGCAATTTTAGGTTTCACATCCTGACATAACAACATCCACAGGCAGAAAAACTTTGCTTAGAAACCTCTCCTTTCTCCTGTAGACATCTCATATCTCAGACTAGAACTGGAACACATGCCCACTTTTAAAGGTGTAACTATGATTAGCTGAGAGTCTAAGCCTTATACTAATCAGGAATTACTGCTGGCGATGGGACCGGTGCTAGCCTCCCCAAACCCTCAGTCTTCTTAGAAGAATGTGAGCACCTGGAAAAAAACTGGAGTTTCCAGGAAGGAGAGAAAAAGAAAAGAGAAAGTCATAAGTGTCTCCTATAATAGCAATCAAGAAAGCATTAAACAAAGACTTATTTGTTCCCTGACACTGCCCAAATCTGTTAGGTGCAAGGCTAGCTCTGACAAAATTAATCTCTTATAATCCACTTGGAGATAATTACTGTTCATATTTTGGTAAATATCCTTTTAAATATGTTCCCGTGTATATGCCTCATATAAGAGTATTTTTATTGATATAATCAAGATAATATATTATGTCATGCTATTAAATATATTTTAGTAACTATAATATTTAATCAGCTAGATGCATCAATGTATTTAATCAATCCCCATTGTTTGAAATTGACATTATTTATGTTTTGTTTTGTTTTTAAATAGTGTATGAGGTGTGATCACAAAATATGGTGAATGTTTAAATAAAAAAATTATTACAGTAAAAGACACATTGCCCTAAATCCTCCTCAAAATACTCCCCTCGCTTCGAACATACTTATTCCATCGTTCTTGCCACTTTCTGAAGCAGTTCTGAAAGTCCTTTTTCATGTTTTTAGTTGTGCCGTCATGGCTGTCTTGATGTCCTCAATTGATTCAAAATGTTTACCTTTCATGGTCATTTTGACTTTGGGGAAGAGCCAGAAGTCACATGGTGCTAGATCCAGTGAATAAGGTGGATGAGGACACACTGTAACGTTTTTATTTGACAGAAATTACTGTACCAGAAGCGATGTGTGACACGGAACATTTCTGTTGTGATCATGCAATACTTTGGATGCTGAGTGCCATCCAACAGAAAGGCAGGGATCTTCAATATGGGCAGTGGAGCTTCAAACCTTACTAACAGTGTGTGACAAGTTTCAACTTGTTTTGTGCAGTCAGTCCGGTGTGAGCTATGGTTGAGAGAAGGTATGTTTTAAAGTGTGCCATAAATTCTCTTCCATCGTGACAATGCTCCCATGTCACACATCACTTCTGGTATGTGGCAATTGCTGTCAAGTAAAAACATTATGGTGGGGGTGGGGTGGTCGGTTGGCTCAGTTGGTTAGAACACGCTTGTAGTGCCGGAGTTGCTGGTTCCATCCCCATATGGGCCACTATGAGCTGTGCCCTCCACAACTAGATTGAATCAGCTGCTTGACTTGGAGTTGGTAGGTCCTGGAAAAATACACTTAAAATAAATAAAAGCTTAAAAAATAAAATAATAAAAACATTACTGTGTGTCCTCAGCCACCTTATTCACCAGATCTGACACCATGTGACTTCTGGCTCTTCCCCAAAGTCAAAATGACCATGAAAGGTAAACATTTTGAATTGATTTAGGACATCAAGGCAGCCATGAGAATGCAACTAAAGACATTCATAAAAGAGGACTTCCAGAATTGCTTCTGAATGTGGCAAGAACGATGGAATAAGTATGTTCAAAGTGAGAGGGAGTATTTTGAGGGGGATTAGTGGCAGTGTGTCTTTTACTGTAATTTTTTTAAAAATATTTTGAGGGGAATCTTTTTTTTTTTAATTGGGGAATGTTGGGGAACAGTGTGTATTTCCAGCGCCCATCAGCTCCAAGTCAAGTTGGTGTCCTTTAATCTAGTTGTGGAGGTTGCAGCTCAGCTCCGAGTCCATTTGCCGCCTTCAGTCTTTAGATGCAGGGGGTGCAGCCCACCATCCCATGCCAGAATTGAACCAGCAACCTTGTTGTTATGAACTCATGCTCTAACCAACGGAGCCATCTGGCTGCCCCTCTGGCAGCTCAGCGGCAGCTTGTTGTCTTCAATCTAGTTGTGGAGGGCGCAGCTCACTTGCCTATACAGGAATCAAACTGGCAACCCTGTTGTTAAGAGCTCACACTCTAACCAACTGAGCCATCTGGCCACCCTACTGTAATTTTTAAAAATTTAAACATTCACCATAGTATTTGATCACACCTCGTAAAGCATATCCTAGTAGTTAAATTTTTGTAAATATCCCTGATTATGTTTTAGATGTACAATTATTAGGTCAAAAGTATTGGGCTGGCCCGGTGGCTCAGGAGGTTAGAGCTCCATGCTCCTAACTCCGAAGGCTGCTGGTTCGATTCCCACATGGGCCAGTGGGCTCTCAACCACAAGGTTGCCAGTTCAATTCCTCAAGTCCCGCAAGGGATGGTGGGTAGCGCCCCCTGCAACTAAGATTGAACATGGCACCTTGAGCTGAGCTGCCACTGAGCTCCCAGATGGCTCAGTTGGTTGGAATGCGTCCTCTCAATCACAAGGTTGCTGGTTCAACTCCCGCAAGGGATGGTGGGCTGCACCCCCTGCAACTAGCAACTGGACCTGGAGCTGAGCTTCGCCCTCCACAATTAAGACTGAAAGGACAACAACTTGAAGCTGAACAGCACCCTCCACAACTAAGATTGAAAGGACAACAACTTGACTTGGAAAAAAGGCCTGAAAGTACACACTGTTCCCCAATAAAGTACTGCTTCCCTTCCCCAATAAAATCTTAAAAAAAAAAAAAAGTACTAAATACACTTTCCCAAATTATTCTCTAGAAATGTTGTCCTAATTTACACTCCCACCAACACTGTATGAAGTCCATTTTCCCTCACACTGTTTTCCTCTGTGGATATTCTGTACCTAGCACGGTGCCTACTATACAGCAGACATGAAAGAAATTATTCACTGAATAATTTATTCACAAATTAAAAATGCAATCGCATTGTTTTAACGTGTTTCTTGAAAGTGGCTTTGAACTTTTGTTTGTTCATTAATTTGATATTTGTATTTCTTCTTTTGTGAATTACCTGTTCCTGTTCTTAGTGTAGGCTAAATACATGCTTTTGAAAGCTCTTTATATATTAAGGATAAAAGCCCTTTCTTAGGTATGCTAAAGATATATTTTTAAATTAACTTTGTCTTTTAATTTTAGGTTACGATGTTGTTGACATGCACAAGTTTTTAAATTTAATGTACTTACATCCATCAGTCTCCTTCTCCTTTTAGGCTCCTATTTTAGTGATAATGCCAAGATTGACCCAGACTATCCCAAGATTACATAAATACCCACAAATTTTTTTTCTTGCAAGTTATTACACTGAAAGTTTTTGACTTTAGTTAATGGACCAAATCACATAAAATAAATTTGTCAATCTCATTGCTTCTTGATCCTCCCTCAAAATTTAGGAGTTAAAAAAAAAAAAAAAAAAGCAAACCATACTTTATTTAAATAAACCAACAAGTAAACAAGCAACACAGACAGTTTATACTGCCTTTTATAAGGCAAAAAAAATAAAAGTCATGTCTCAACAGATTGAGGATGAAAGGGTTAATGTTCCAGAGATTAAAATTACTTTTAGAGAAACAATCAAGTCGCACTCCCCTGGGATTCAGACCTGGGAATCAGCCCCAGTGGTGAATCAGCTAATCTTGACCTTGGTGCCTGAGGACCAAGAGAAGAAATGACATGATCTTTACAGAACCCAGATCCCCGGACACATGCAGATTAATTGATTAATGTCAGTACCTCAATTCTATTTGGAAGTATTCTATTTGGAAGTCAAAGACTATTGAACTAAATCTAGCACATCTTCTTTTACTTATTTTTAACCTGAGATCCTAAAGGGAAAGTCACAGAGGACAGTTTAATTTTGCTCCACACCTAGAACAATAGCAGCACATGTATTAAATTATCTCTAAGTTATATTCTGTCTTAATGACTTGGTAACCTCCTTCCTCACAGAGCTTCAGTGAAGGCACAGACATAAAACCTGGAGGAAATATGGGAAAGTGCCTGAAATATGACACTTACAAGTCAGAAAAATTAAGATAAGTGCTCAAATTTAAGATTCCCCAACTCCATAAGTCCAGATGTAAAATACTATAGGAGAAGGGAAACCAAGCTCTATTTAGATTTATTTTCTCTCATCTTTAGTCACATTCCATTATTTCACTTGAGGATTCAGGCTATACAGAAAAAGCAGCAACAAGAGAGCAAATCTTTCAAACAATTATTTGAAATAAGATATCTGGTATAATGACTTAATTGGCATTCTGGGGACAGTGGGACAGGCTAAGAACCCTACTGTCTGTTACCTGTCAGAAGACTTCTACCCAGAGATCATTCTGATTTTTTTTTAAGTCAGAAAAGTTTCAAACATCTAAAATAATTTTAAAAATTACACTGTTATTTCAAAAAATTACACTGTTACTCAGATTTTCAAGAACAAACCTTTTGTGCAACACGAGACAAAGCTGTGGTTTTTTCGTTTTTTACAAAATACAAAAATTTTAAAAGATTTTACAAAATTACTGGACTCTATGCAGCATGTAACTTAAAGTCCTTGTCTGCAGAGAACACTGATGACTCAAGATGTCTCCAGAAAAAGTGATTAATCCAAAACCACAAAAACATTTTTGGATACTCTTTCTACTTACAGTGCACTGTCATCAATACTGTATGTTTTCATCTTTTGAAGATTGAATTTAGGAGTTGAGAACTTGTTTGTCTTCTCTTAATCAAATCACATTAACTTTTAGAGCTAGTGTAATGACTTAGCCTTTTATTCTTTTGGTCAATTAACAGGTAATTAACCATAATAATGAAAATTACATTCACTATGCTGACAAATACGGCTTCTATAATTTTCAACATCAGACGAGTTCTCCTGGATAAAATTTCAGATTAGTAATTGGATTATGCAATATTATGTGTAACACTGAATGAGGCACTGTAACTTAACAAAATAAAACTTCTGTAGGACTATTAACAGGTTTTTATAAACATGATTTCTAAAGTATTTGTTACAAATGTGCTCTGCCAGACTTTTTTTTTTGACCCTCCTACACCCATTCTGCCAAGCACCACCCCCAACTCTAGCAACCACCAATCTGCTGTTCTCTGTGTCTATGAACGCTATTTTTTTTAAGATTCCACATTTAAGTGAGACTATATGGTATTTAACTTTCTCTGCCTGACTTATTTCACTTAGCATAATAACCTCCAGTTCCATCTTTGTTATAAGTGGCAAGATTTCATTTTTTTTATGGCTGAATAATATTCATGCACGTGTCACATATACCACATTTTCTTTATCCATTCATTCATCTGTGGACACTGAGGTTGTTTCCGTTTCTTGGCTATTATAAATAATGCCATAATGAACAGAGTGTGCACATATCTTTTCCAGTTAGTGTTTTTGATTTCTTTGGATAAATACTCAGAAGTGGAATTGCTGGATCATATGGTAGTTCTATTTTTTATATGTTAAGGAATCTTCATATTGTTTTCCACGGTGGCTGCACCAATTTACATTCCCACCAACGGGGCACAAGGATTTCCTTTTCTCCACATCCTTGCCAACACTTGTTTCTTTTTTTATAATAACCATTCTAACAGGCATGAGGTGATATCTCGTCATGGTTTGTGTTTGCATTTCCCTAATGATTAGTGATGTTGAGCATCTTTTCATGTACATGTTAGTGAACTGTGGACCTTTCTCTTTGGAGAAATGTCTATTCAGGTCCTCTGACCATGTTTTAATAGAATTGTTTGTTTGTTTGTTTGTTTGTTGCTATTAAGGTATATGAATTCTTTATATACTTGGGATATTAACCCTTTATTAGATACATAATTTGCAAATATTTTCTCCCATTCAGTAGGTTGCCTTTTCATTATTGTTTCCTTTGTTGTGCAGAAACTTTTTAGTTTGACGTAGTCCCAACTATTTATTTTTGCTTTTGTTGCCGCTGCTTTTGGTGTCAGATCTATAAAATCATCACCAAGATTGATATCAAGGAGCTTACCACGTGTGTTTTCTTCTAGGAGTTTTATGGTTTCAGGTCTTATGTTCATGTCTTTAATCCATTTTGAGTTAATTTTTGTGTGTGGTGTAAGATAATAGCCCAGTTTCATTCTTTTGCATGCACCTGTCCTGTTTTCCCAACACCATTTATTGAAGTGCCAAATATTAACTGATGTGTTTTTTAAGGGGAAAAATCAGAAAGTAAATTGAAAACTGTCCCTTCATATACGTACATCTCTAAAAGTACACAATGATTACCAGGGGTTGGGGGGTGGAGGAAATAGGGAGTGATTGCTAATGAGTATGTGGTTTCTTTTTAGGGTGATGAAAATGTTCTGGAATTAGATACTGGTGATGGTTGCATATGGTGAATATACTAAAATGGAATTAGCATATGGTGAATATACTAAAAACTACTGACTTGTACACTTTAAGAGGGTGAATTTTATGGTATATAAATTACATCTCAATTTAAAGAAAAAAATGAAGTGACTTTTAGGAATTTCTTTCTTAGGATGTTACACATACCAGTGTTTTTAAGAAACATATCCCAAAAGGTCACTGCATTCTTTTCTGAAAAGATAGCTGCATGTTTGCATACAGGAGAATGAGTAATGTATACAAACCCCATGCCTTATTTGGAAAACCTTCTGCTTCTCCCTACCGCTTTAATCTTTCTAGGAATAGCTTTCCCTGTGTTTAAGATCTAAGAGTAGCTGGGTGAGAACCATTCTTCCTGCAGATTAATGAGGTTAAGCCCCAGGAAGCCTGAGAAGTGACCTCAACCTCTGCCACAGGAGTCGCTAGAAAGGAAACATTCAGTCAGGAATCAGGGAACCCTTCCAGCCCCTGGAGCAAAAGGCCTGGAAATCCCGCCATGGATGATCAGCCATAGGCCCTGGGCACCCCATTCTGTTTGTCTCTTTGGTACTGTTGCTCATCCCACACTGGGACCAACAGTGTCCAGACACACAAAGTTCTCCAATTTAGGAGTGGGTTTGAAGCAGTGTTTGGACATTGCATTCAGTAGGAAATAAAATGGCAGGTCTAGGAAACCCTTTGATTTATGGTGCTAAACTTGCCTTCTCACTATAGTAAAAAGAATCAAAGTATGACCCAGAAAGGGAAGCTGCCCACATTTCGGTATGTGTAGGTAGTATAAGGTCCTTTTCTGTTCTCACTTCCTGCACTGACTTCCCTTCTCATCTCTGCCTCTCCTGATTTATCCATCCTTCAAGATTAAGAAAGGACAAGGGGCTCTGGGGACAGATAGCCTTCTGTGTTCAAATCTTGGCTCTGCAACTTGTAACTAGGGGCGAGCCACGTTGTCTTTCTGAGCCCTTGTCCTCATATATAATATGCCAACAATAATGTAGACTCCGGAGTTAGACTGCCTTAGTGTAAACCTTGGCTTTGCCATTTAATTATTGTGGAGCCTTGAATATTTTTTCTAAACTTTCTTGTTTTTCAATTTCTTCTTTAAATTGGGGATAATGGCATGTTCCTATCTCAAAGGGTTTGAGGAGTTTTAAAGTAATCCATATAAAGCACATAGGAGAGTATCTGGCATGTGGCAAAAGCTCAGATGTTTGTTATAATGATATTGTTATCATCATCTTAGAACTACCTGTCCAAGCCAAGAGATAGTGGGGCCCCAATAGCCATGTTTCTATTATGGACAGTAAACTCCTGGCCATGGTTGATTGCACCCGAGGAGGACATCTAACCCAAGCTAGCTGGGCAAATCAGATTCTTTTGCTTAAGAATTTCAGCAGAGATATGCAGAGACAGAGTAGCAAGCTGAGTTACTTTAATGGCAGGGCCTATCATAAGAGGTAAGCACCCCAGAATACTCCTGCTGAAGTCCCTAGAGCTGCTTTAACCCCAGTCCTTTAAGAAGCCTCATAATTTAACTTCTCCTTGTATGCAGTGAGACACCCCAGTACTCTTGCAGTAATGTCTCCTTTTTTGGTTAGGCTTTTGATTACTTGTAAGATAAAGAAGTTTCAATTAATACAAATATATGTGCTTTTGTATTGTTAGCTATTATATATATGTGTATGTATACATACACATATACATATACATATACATATACCGGGCATGCCAAAAAAATGTATACACGTGGACACTTTGGTCAATGCTGCTCAAGCTATAGTTTGCTATAATCTGAAGAGTCTGGATGCTGATGGTAACCACTTTGAGCACCTCTTGTAATTGCAGAAATCAAATGTGACTTGTATTCATCTTTTGTTATTGGTATGTATTATTACAATTTTAATAGTTTTTTCCTTTTTTAAAATGTGTATACATTATCTTGGTACCCTCTGTATATATGTGTGATTTAGTGATGAAGAGCCATATTAGTTAAGATAATGCTAGCTGCTTTATGAGATAAACTCAAAACCTCAATGGTATAACCCCATATGATTTATTTCTTGCTTATGCAAAATAAGCAAGTGGGGGATAGTTTGGGAGTGGAGTCACTGCTATATGCAGATATTCAGGAACTCAGTCTCCTCCCATCTTGTGATTCTGCCATTCCTTTTGGGACAATCATGGAGGCCACAGAATTCAGAGAATCTGTAAATTTGAATGGGAAAAAAACATGTATATCTTTATTTTCTCTAGGTTTTACTTAGGCAACAAACCATAGTAGTATTTATTAGCAGTACCCATGACTTTGCCACCAAAAGAAATCACAGATATTTTCATGTTATACATTATGGTTGTTAAGGAATCACCAAATTATGTTTATACTCACCACGATTTCAAAATTAAGATAGTTACTAGACCCATCACTAGATCTAGTTATTTATCTGTTAATAAAAGAACACATCCATTATTGTATCACAATTTAAAAAATTATAATACCTATATTTCAATATGATTTGTGTTCTTTATAGTACTGTTTTATATTACACATTTAAAACATTATTCTGGAATTCTACATGAGACCTGATCAGTACTCTTCAAAAGTACCTGTCACTTGTCTTATTAGGGAGTCCACTCCATGGACAGTATAGATGCCTGACCACTGCAGTGTACACCTGAAGCTGAAGAATAATGAATGTCAACTATAATTTAATATATATATATAGTCACAGGACATGGAGTACAGCATAGGGAATAGAGTCAATGGAATTGTGACAGCTATATACAATGTCCGAGGGGTAGTAGATTGCGGGAGGGGAGTTATCACTGTGAAGGGTATAAATGTCTAACTATTACATTGTTTTGTATGCTTGAAACTAAAAAAAAAAGTACTTGTCAAAGTCATAAAAAAAAGGAAAGCCTGAAACACTGTCCCAGACCAAAGGAGACTGGGGAGACATACCAACTAGATGCAATGTGGTAGCCTGGACAAGAATCTGGAACAGAAAAAGGATATTAATGGAAAAATTGGTGAAATCTGAATAAAGTCTGGAGTTTAGTTAATAATAATGCACCAGTGATGGTTTCTTAATTTTGGCAAATGTACCACGGCATTGTGAGATGATAACATTAGAGGAGACTGAAACTGAGTAAGGAGTATATGGAAATTTTTTCTATTATTGCAATGGACTGAATGTTTATATCCTCCCCAAAATGCATATGTTGAAATCCTAATCCTTAAGGTGATGGTATGAAGAGGTGGGTTCTTTGGGAGGCGATTATGCTTCCCATTGCGATTAGTGCCCTTGTAAAAGAGGCCCTAGAGAAATTCCTCACTCTTTCCTGTATGGTTACAGTAAGAAAACAGCTGTCTATGAGGAAGCAGGCCCTCACCAAACACTGAATCTGTCCATGCCTTGATCTTAAACTTGCCAACCTTCAAAACTGTGAACAATAAATTTCTGTTGTTTATAAGCCACCCAGTCTATGATATTTTGTTATAAAGGCCCAAATGGACTAAGACATTATCTTTGCAACTTCTCTAAATTTATTCCAAAATAAAAAGTTTATTAAAAGAAAAAAAGACTCTGAGACAGGATTCAGGCATCCATGGCACAAAATGGTTAAGAATGCCTGTCCTAGAGCCTCAGATGCTCGTTGAACAAGGGCAGAGCGAGAGCACAAGCATCAAGTTGGGAGGCTTTTGCGGTCCAGGCCTGTTCACTGGAATATCTCCTCTGCCCACATCCAGTCATGTGGCCCATCCTGACACTAGGGGAGCTGGGAAATGACAGTTCCCCCTGAGCTGGGCAGCAACAATGCTGCACTGTGGAAGGGTGGCCCAACTCAGCTAGCCACCCACCAAATGAGTTCCAGCGGTAGAGTCACATACTTCCTGTCTATCAGTCAGGATTCTAATAGGAAACATATGTCACACTCAAATTAAGAGATTTGAGGAGGGTTCATTTGCAAGGGAAAGAGTTCAGAGTTGAGGGTGGAGATAATACAGGACTAAGGCCAGCAGAACCCAGGCCAGCAGAATCCCCCCAAAATTTGTATCTTCTTGAGGGCCGGGATAAGTCCACCATAGCAGGAACACATGCATAGTAAGGAGTCCTTAACGGATCCTCAATAAATTTTTAATTGAATTGCAATAAAATGGAATTTAAAAGCTGGAAAATATATTATAAAGCAAGGTTGACCTCGAGCAGAAAAGTTAAAGAATGACTTCTTCCAGTGCAAATACATGAGTCAGACAGAACAGCATTTGAGTTCTGGCTTTGCCATTAGTGAAATAGGACTTGTTTTTGTAAATATTAAAAGTCTGAATATAAATACGTCCCTAAATTGTGTTCCCAAGCTTTCCATCTCTGGCCTGAGTCTAGAGGTTTACTGTCCCAGAGCAAGAGAGAGCAGTCACTTGCCCTTGTTTGCAGGACACGTTGCTGGTGGAGTAGTTAGAACATAGTAGGTAGAGGTCCCCTGACAATGTAAACAAGATATTCTTGCCTGCTGCTAAGACCTGGAGAGGGAGACAGTAGTGCCAGCTCCTTTCAACCCTGATGGGCTGTGGGGAGAAGGGTAAGAGAGAAAAGAGGGGGGCACGGACAGACACATGGATCTTGATTTCCTCTCTTCAGAATTTAGGGCTCGAGGGAACTGTGGCATTAGATGCACTGAGGCATATGCTGATGATAGGGAGACACACGTGTTGTTTCTCCGTTTTAGGACTCTGAGATGCGTTGTCCAGAGGGCTGCCACTTGCTAACCTAGCAGTTCAGCCCAATCGGTCAGACAGAAGTCTTGAGGTTTAGCTTTCTTTGGGGTATGATTGAGGCCCAGAAGTTTCCCCAAACCCTAGCCCTTCCTCAAAGTCAGAAGCCAGCAAGTCTTCCACGTGTAAGGTACCTACCCTGTTTCCCCGAAATTAAGACCTAGCTGGACAATCAGCTCTAATGCATCTTTTGGAGCAAAAATGAATATTAAGACCCGGTCTTATGTTATGTAAGACCCGGTCTTATGTTATAGTAAAATAAGATCAGGTCTTAATAGCAATTTTCAAATAAATGTGCTGGTGGAAGACACGTTTGCACTTGCATTTAATTTGGGCCTTGTTGAGGTATCCAGCCAGCGCCACAGTTCTTTGGTCCACTCGAGAGAAGCTTCCTTACAGTTTTACAACATCTATGGTTTAATGAAGCCTTCCCATCCTCACTGCCTTTCTTCTTCTGGGGGACAGAATCAGACAACTGAGATCAAGGACAGCTTATCTTTCCAAGTAAAGATTTCACCTCTCATTGCTACTTCACCCTTCCCTTGTTTCCATATAACAGGAGGTAGGAATGTTCGGCCATATTTAGGCCAGGAATAGGAACCTTCGTATCTTAAAAGTCATCTTGTCTTGCTTTGTACCCTGTACCTGTTGGCTTGTGTTTGCCTTGGGCCTGGAGAAGCTGCCTGGAATGTAGAAACCATCTTATCCTGTTTTGCTTTCTACTTTGTCTATATCCTAAGGGCTTGTGATCAGCATGCCTAGGTGGGCCTGGAGGGGGCTGGGTTGTCCAGATGGGGGCCAGGGTGTGGAGCCAGAGGCCTTGGTTATATCCCAAAACCGTTTGTTGCAAGAGACAATGCAATGAAATCCCCCTGAAGCACTGAAGGGGGAACAACCTTGTTTACCCCCTCCTATAAAACTCCATACCCCTTTCTGCTCAGGGAGGTTATGGTTTTTTCTAGCCTGACCTCCCGCAGCTCAAACACGCCAAATAAATTCTAATAGACCAACATTGGTCTCCTGCGACTCATTCCTCCGGCTGTGCCTAACAGAGAGGGCTTGTGAGCTGGCAGAATGGGACAGGCAAAGAGTTAACAGGAGCAAGCTTGTGAGTTAGCAAGAATGTGCTTAAACATTAACTGCTTAGCTCTGAATCCCCTGGCTAGCACTGCACCTGCAAGCTGACAAGAACCTTACATCCATGATAGGTGGGAACAGAACAGTTTCCAATCGCAAGGGCAATACCCCAGAAGCTGACATCCATCATAGATGGGAACAGTTCCCAGGAGAAGACAATTGTAATGGCAGCCCTCCTGCAAGCTGACAAGCACGCTACATCCTGCTTAGAAAAATATAAAACTCAAGCTAAGCAGAAACCTGCCGCAGCTCTTTCTATCAGACTGCCCCGGCAAAACTCCTTTTGCTAGTTCCAAACAGAACTCTCTCTCTTTTCGACTTTCAATAAATCTGTTCTTACTCTTGTAGAGTTTTGTGAATGCTTTCACGTTCTGTGAACCACCAGGGGTTAGTTCTACGCCAGGACAAGAAAGAATGTGGACTTCCTTTCAAGCCGAGCATTTGGGTGGTGGGTTCCCATGCGCATTCATGCATCTTGACAAGTGTTATTTTTGTTCCGGGCCCATATACCCCAGCCACGGCATGCTGTTCATCTGCAACTACTACAAGGTGTTCAGGTTCTATAAATCCAAGTGTCATAAAAACTTTAAAAAGAAGCACGAACCTCGCAAGTTTAGATGGACTAAAGCATTCCATAAAGCAGCTGGTAAAGATTGGACAGTGGATAATTAGATTGAATTTTAAAAACATAGAAATGAACCTGTCAAGTACCAGTGAGAGTTGTGGAATAAAACGATCGATACAATGAAGAGAGTTGAAGAGATCAAACAGAAACACCAAGCTAAATTTATAATGAGCAGGTTGAAGAAAAATAAAGAACTGCAGAAAGGTCAGGACATCAAAGAAGTCAAGCAAAACATTCATCTCATCCGGACCCACTTTACATGCCAAGGAAAGCAACTGGAAAACAAAATGGTACAGAAATTACAACAGGATGTGGACAGGGAAATTGTTTATGAAAATCTTAACTGTCTGTAATCATTTCTGTGAGTACATTGGAAAATCTCCTTTAGAGACTTAGAACATCTAAGTTTGATTTTTTTACATAAGGTGATTCAAATGAAAACATGATTTAAAATATTAATATATGTCTTCTACATTGCTCTCTGCAAAACATCAGATATTGTGGATGCCAAATTGCATCTCAATGTTTCACTGATGGATGTACAAGTTGTGATAAAAAATACAGCGAATTTAAATTTAAAAATTTATTACAGTAAGAGACACATTGCCATTAATCCCCCTCAAAAAACTCAGCTTCACTTCAAACACACTTATCCTATCATTCTTGCCACTTTCTGAAGTGGTTATGGAAGTCCTTTTTCGTGAGTGTCTTTACTTCGTCCTCTATCATGACAATGTTCCATGTCACACATCACTTCTGGTACCTGGCAGTTTCTGTCAAATAAAAACATCATACTGTGTCCTTATCCACCTTATTCACCAGATCTGGCACCGTGTGACTTCTGGCTCTTCCCCAAAGTCAAAATGACTATCAAAGGAAAACATTTTGAGTCAATTCAGGACATTGAGGCAGCCACGACAGTGCAAGTAAAGACACTCATGAAAGAGGACTTCCAGAACTGCTTCAGAAAGTGGCAAGAATGATGGGATAAGAGTGTTTGAAGTAAAGAGGAGTATTTTGAGGGGGATTGATGGCAATGTATCTCTTACTGTAATACATTTTTAAAATTTAAACATTCACTGTGTTGTTTGATCACACCTCATATGTCTAATTTTTAAAATTAACACTTTTATGTTGAGAGATATGTTAAGATATACTTACTGCTTATCTGTCCATAGCAATCAACTCAGAAAAACAATGTTGAGCTTTGTTTTGGTACAGCTAAGAAACTAATTTGATTCATCTGAGGCTTGTTTTTAAGCTTTGTTAGATGGGACCAGAGCAGCCTTTAATTTGATCCCATTACTACTGAGGCAATAGCCTTCTGAGTACTCTACTTGATGCCCTGATTTTGAGGTTTCTTTACTCTGTTTTTTGAGAATGTAAACTATTATCAATCCTGTGTGAGCTTCAACAACTATTTTTTTGGTGGTTTATACCTCCAGGCTTGGTAGTAAGTGCTTATCAGTACTCAGCTGAAGACTTGAGGGGAACCCTCTTCAGATCTTTGGATCTCTCTCTCTCTCTCTCTCTCTCTCTCTCTCTCTCTCTCTCTCTCTCTGTCTCTCTCTCTGTCTCTCTGTCTCTCTCTCTCTCTCTCTGTCTCTCTCTGTCTCTCTCTCTCTCTGTCTCTCTCTCTGTCTCTCTCTCTGTCTCTCTCTCTGTCTCTCTGTCTCTCTCTCTCTCTCTCTCTCTCTCTCTCTCTCTCTCTCTCCCCCTTCCCCTCCCCCCCATTAATCTCTCTGGTACTCTACTCTGCAAATTCCAGCCACTGAGTTTTCTCAAATTCTCAGCTCTGTCTCTCAACTCAGGGAGACCACAGGGTTCTACCTAGTTTCCACCACTCTGTGCTACTGACAGGAAATTCTCTCCAGGCAGTAAGTTGAGGCAACCATGGAGCTCATCTCTTTTGTTTCCTTTCAGGGGTCACTGTCCATATGCTGCCTGTTGTTCGATGTCTGAAACTGCTGTTTCAAATATTTTGTCCAGTTTTTTAAGGAAGGCAGCAAATTCAGTTCCTGAATTTGCTCTACTCTACAATGGCAGAAAGTGGAAGTCCCAGGAGCCATATTTCAAAGACACTCATGAAAGAGGACTACAGATGTGCTATTTTTTTTTCAGATGTGCGATTTTTCCCTTGAGCAAGTTAGTAGCCTCTCAGAACTCACTTCCTCAAATAATTTTTTAAAACATAGACTATTTTTTAAGAGCAGTTCTAGGTTCACAGCAGAATTAAGTGGAGTGTACAAAGATTTCCCATAGACCACTTGCCCCCCACATGCAGAGGCTCCCCCATTATCACCATTCCCCACCAGAGTGGTATATTTGTTACAACTGATGAACCTACATTGACTCATCGTTATCACTGAGAGTCCATAGTTTACACTAGGGTTCACTCTTGGTGTTGTGCATTGTGTGGTTTCGGATAAATACACAATAACATGTATCCGCCATTATAGTATCATATAGAGTAGTTTCTGTCCTAAAAATCCTCTGTACTTCACCTATTCATCTCTTCTGCTACTTCAACCCCTGGCAACCACTGATCTTTTTATGGTTTCCATAGTTTCGCCTTTTTCAGAATGTCATATAATTGGAATCATGCCTTTTCAGACTGGCTTCTTTCACTTTGTATTCTGCATTTAAGATTCCTCTATGTCTTTGTATGGCTTGATAGATCATCTCTTTTCAGCACTGAATGATATTCTGTTGTGGATGTATCAGTTTATTTATCCATTTACCTACTGAAGGACATCTTGGTTTCTTCCAGGTTTTGGCAGTTATGAATAAAGCTGCTATAGGGAAAGATGGACAATTAAGTTCACAAACTTTCCACTGTGTGAGTGCATGGTGAAAAGCTCGTGAATGTAATTGTCAGAACTTCCGCATATATCTGTGTGTAGGTTTTTGTGTGGACATGAGTTTTTCAACTCCTTTGCGTAAAAACCAAGGTGCACGATTACTGGATAATGTGGCCAGGGTACGTTTAGTTTTGTAAGAAACTACCAAATTGTCTTCCAAAACAGCTGTCCCATTTTGCATTCCCATAAGTAATGAATGAGAGTTCCTGTTGATCCACATTCTTACTAGCACATGGCATTGTCAGTGTTCTGGATTTTGTACCTTCTAATAGTTTTGTAGTGGTATCTCACAACTGTTTTAATTTGCATTTCTCTGATGACATATGGTGTGGAGCATCTTTTCATATACTTATTTGGTGAGGTATCTGTTAAGGTCTTTGGCCTATGTTTTGATTGGAATGTTTGTTTTCTTATTGTTGAGTTTTAAGAGTTCTTTGTGTGTTTTGGATAACAGTCCTTTATCAACTATGTCTTTTGCAAATATTTTTCTCTCAGTCTCTGGCTTGTCTTTTTATTTTCTTGACTGTGTCTTTCACAGAGCAGAAAAATTTAATTTTAATGAAGTTCAGCTTATCAATCCTTTCTTTCATGGATCATGCCTTCAGTGTTGCATCTAAAAAGTCATCAGCAAATCCAATGTCATTTGGATTTCCTCCTATGTTACCCTCTAAAAGTTTTATATTTTTGTATTTTATTTACATTTAGATAGATGGTCCATTCTGAGTTATTTTTTGTGCAGGGTATAAGCGGATGTCTAGTTGTTCCAGCACCATTTGTTGAAAACTCAAATGATTTTAAATGATATTTATATGTGTATAATACAAATGTCAGTTGAATGGATGTCCGTAAGCCCTTTGTAATTCAAATAACATTTAGATCAAAAACTCATTCCAGTGTCTCTAAGGATAGTCTGGGGCTTAGTCTCCTCTTGGTGTCCTCTGGTTGAGGTCTTGCTTCCAGCAACAGTATAGCCCATCTACTCAGTGTTTCTTTTATTTCTACCTCGTCCCCTCACTGGAGACCGCCCTATCTCTGCTGCCTGAAGCACCACTCATTCACACTATATGTGAACACCTATTATCAAAGAAAGAGAGCCATGGAGGAGATGATGTTCCATGAAAGAATGACCTAAATTGGATTTTAACATTTCTGAACTCAAATATCCCTTGCCCATCCCTTCCTATGGAGAAATCACCCTGTATGTCTTCCATCTAGGTTGTAGTCTCTTGGCATTGTGCTGGGTCCCTCTTGGGGTCACTGCTGGCCTATATGACACCTTTCTGCACATTTAGTTTTTGCAATTCACAGCGTGACAGCAGAAAGTGGGCCAGATCTCAGTCCCAGGGCCCACTCATTTTGATTTAACCCCCATGCTTCCCTATATAATTAAAAATTAAAAATGCTTGACTCTGCAGATGCATTTTGTAAATGTATATGTACAGAAGAAAGCCAGCAAATTCCTGGAAGACAACAGGATGTCAGCACAGCTTTATGAAACATACATATTGTCATAGTCATCACATTCTTTAACAGACCATGGGGAAGCAAGAGACGGGTCACATCTTTGACATAATGTATTTCTACAATTCTAAGATGTGCCAACAGCATTTGGGGAAACAAAAAAAGGCAGCGTATTAAACGTTCATACCAATGATAAGCTACATCTTGCTTTCAAAACTTTAAAGTGAGAACAATAAAAATGTATCTCAGAAGCAAGGAGTTGTGTACTTTCTGTTTAGGTCCTCTGCAGCACATTCCTCTACATTGTGAAGAAAAAGCAATTTCAATAATATTGTTGCTAAATACATACACAATAGTCTTTCAGATAGAAACCATAGAATCAGTATATTCATAACTAGGCATAAGGTTAACTGAATAGTCTTTTTTCTGGACTCAGACTATGGAATATGAAGAATTTGGAGAGGATATGAATAGTAGAGACCAACTTCTCTAAGCCTCAGTTTTCTCATCTATAATAATGGTAAAATAAAATACCACCCTCATAAGATTGCTGTGAAGATGAAATGAGATAATACATGCAAAGAGATTAACATGGTGCCTAGAACATAATACTGTCTACTGCTCTGCAGAAATTCAGAAGGAACTACAAAGAGAAGGCTGGGGAATTATTTATTCCTGGTATTATTCAATCCAATTCAACAAATATTTAACAATCATCTATCTACTTTATGCTAAAGAATTGGGCTGGGAATTTCTATAAAAGGTAATAAAGAAGAGTGCTGTGATTATCTTGTCTTAGGAAGAGAGAGAAGATGAGAAATATTGGGTATATTATATTTCATTAACTGAATGTTATTTTTGAATATTGAGTATGCCATACTTAAATTATCAAACATATTAAACTTTAAGTATTAAGCATGTTATGTTGCTCTAAATATGTGTTTGTTTTAATGTACACTATTTTAAATACATGACCTAGAGACAATTTTGTATTTGTCAGTAATGCTAACCCAAGAATGTTTTATTTTTAAGTATTACTAACCCTTGCCTCCCCAAGAAAATAAAAATACGTGAGGCAACTTAGGTAGAGTCCTCATCTCTAATTACTGGGCCTCGGGAGTAAATAAATCAAGAAGTACCCTGACTTCTGAAATAGCAAACTTAGAGATGTACATAGTAGGTCCTTGTTCCTGGGTGAATAGCCTGGGGACACTTTAAGATTAGACAATATCCTAGCCAGTCTCCAAGATGGCTCCCAGTGATCCTTGCTTAGATAACTACAGCCGCAGCCAAAATCTGATTGCAACTTTATGAAAGATCCAAGCAAGAACTTCCTGGCCAATCTCTTTCCAAATTCTTGACCCATAGAAACCATGAGAATATGTGATTATTATCGTTTTAAACCACTACATTTTAGAATAATTTATTACTGATATAGAATGTATTGAGTTGATGTTAAATCATTGAAGGGTAGTAAGCAGAGGAGTAAATGGTCAGACTTGTATTTTATAAATAATTCTGCCTGTGTTGTGGAAGTTGGATAAAAGGGGTGGAAGTTGGGGAACTAAAGACAGGACACTATCACACTGTCCAGGTATGATGTGGTAGGTACCAAAATGAGCTGAGTGGCACTCAGGTTGCAGGTTAGAGAAATGGATCAAGAAGTGTTTATAAAAGATCTAACTGCCTCCATTAAGTGACTGGATTGGCTGTGGCAGGAAAGGTAGAAACTAAAATTATTTCTATGTTCATTTTTTTCTTCTTCTAGAATCTTGCTGTCTGTATAGGTTCCCCAGGTCTAACTGCTTGCTAACAAAAGATTCAGTCCAATTCCCATCCTACTTCTCCATCGTATCTCAGATACCTCTATTTGAAGTTCTCACTCCTATTCAAGATAAATTCATTTACCTAGTTTGACTTCGTGGAGTTATAATCGGTACTAGCTGTAACTATCTTCCCATAATTTGGGGGTGGGTGGGTGTTTTCCTTAAAGTAAATGCTCTTTAAAATATTTTGTTCTTCAAGATTTTTTTTCACATCAGCCTGTTTCTGTTAATTTAGTTAAAGAAAAACTAAAAATGTAGTTTGCATTTTAAATGTTCTTTTAAACTATTTGAACAATATATATCTTTTAAACTTTTACTTATTTTAAGTGTGTTTTTCCAAGACCCATCAGCTCCAAGTCAAGTTGTTGTTTCAATTTAGTTGTGGAGGGCACAGCTCACACTGGATGCGGGGATCGAACCGGCAATCCTGGTGTTATGAGCATAGCGCTCTAACCAACTGAGCTAACTGGCCACCCCTAAATCAAAACTTAAACATTCACCTATTAAGAAATTAGCCAGGAAAAAATAGTAACTTTAATATCCTAAGGTGTTTTTTTTTTAATGTTTTCTTTGTTTTAAGATTTTATTGGGGAAGGGGAATAGGACTTTATTGGGGAACAGTGTGTACTTCCAGGCCTTTTTTCCAAGTCAAGTTGTTGTCCTCTCAATCTTAGTTGTGTAGGGTGCAGCTCAGCTCCAGGTCCAGTTGCCCGTTTCTAGTTGCAGGGGGTGCAGCCCACCATCCCTTGCAGGACTTGAGGAGTTGAACCGGCAGCCTTGTGGTTGAGAGCCCACTGGCCCATGTGGGAATTGAACTGGCAGCCTTCGGAGTTAGGAGCATGGAGCTCTAACTGCCTGAGCCACCAGGCCGGCCCCAATGTTTTCTTTTTTACTTTGGAAAAAACTCTTTTGGGAACTACCAGCTATTATGAAAAAACATTTATCTGAAGTTCAGCAATTCCTTCCATTTCACCTCAGCTCTCTTCTTGGAACCAATGCACCATGCATGCTTCTGGACCCCTGTTATGACTTCGACTCTAAGCGAGGCTCTCTTTCATTGCTTGGGCAATACTTTGAGGGGTTTCCCAGCCACCCATGTGGACCTAAAAACTATAACACTTTCATCCAAACATCCCTCCATTTGAATCGTGCCAAAGATATAATATGTGGAACAACAGGTCACAGTAGGCTGTGTGGTATGCGTTGAGGTTATTTGGGAAAGCTCCCTCCCAAAGACTTTTCCCTTTGTTTTCCCTAGAACGTGAAAGCTCACTGTGGACAATAAGGGGCCTGCTAAACCTGACAAGCTCAGGGGAGGACTGCATGGTGGGCCTTACAAACTCAGAGACCGAAGGTAATCACATAGAATGGTCTGAATATAAAAATCCCTAACTAAAAGCGGGTCATGGTGGGGAGTTACGACCTAGGCCTGTAGCCTCCTTAACAAAGATCAATCTTTACCTTAAGTGAGCCTGTCTATTGTCTTTTTGTTTCTAAGATAACATACCTATGAAATGTTAGAGTACCCCTCAAGGCATAACTGCTGGCCCAGAGCCTGAGACTACAAAATCCCTCATTGTTATCTTGTTCCCCACATACTATCTCTATGTGCTGTCAATGTTAATTATTAACCATCTGGAACCCACCAATGTAAAAGAAGTATGTGTCTCTCTGTTTTGCTTTTTATCCAATCCCAGAGATCCCCACCCCCACCCAGGTGCTTTGCTTTCTCAGGCCCCCTTAATCTACCACCAAACGATTTCCTGTAACCCTCCTTACATCTCCTCCTATATTCTAATGTATAAAATAAGCTGCAAAACTGCCATTCTCCAGAGCATTTTCTCAGTTCAGTGAGATTTTGCTTGCCAGCAATTGTCAGTTTGGCTCAAATAAACTCATAAAAATACTCCACAGGTTTGGACATTTCTTACATTGACAACATCCTTAGATGAGTATGATTCTGTCACCAATTCTGATGATGTATGTATGTGTTTTTCCCCCGCACCAAGCTATTCTCCAACACCTGCTGGGTGTCTTGCAATTCAACTTAATTCTGACACTGTCTACCTGGAGTTAGCATCAGATTCCTCAGGTGAAGGTCTCAGTCCGGCAAGACTGCCCCCACTTCAGATGCCGGTAGTTAAATCCAGATTGTTACCTACTCTTCTGACCTGCTGGCTATAAATCAGAGGTTCCCATGACCGCTTCCCTGGGCTCAATTAATTTGCTAGAGCAGCTCACAGAACTCAGGAAACTGGTTTACTCACTAAATTACCAGTTTATTATAAAAGATATTTTAAAAGGGCCTGAACAAAAGAGCTTCTGTCCCCATGCAGTTTGGAGCCTGGCACAATGCATATGGAAACATTCTGGTTCAGCAACTTAGATGCTCTCAGAACCCTGATCTTTTGGGTTTTTATGGAGGCTCCATTACATAAACACGATTGATTAAATCATTGTCCGTAGGTGATTGATTCGACTCCAGTCCTTTCCCCCACCCTAGAGGTTAGCGGGGTGGGACTGAAAGTTTCAACCCTCTAATCACAGGGTTGGTTTTCTTGGCAATCAGCCGCCTTCCTGACATGGGTCCAAAAGTTACCTTATTAACATAACAAATGACACCTTTATCACTGTCACCACTGGGAAAATTCCAAGGGTTTCAGGAACTCTGTGCTAGAAACAGGAACTAAGACCAAATATATATTTATTATAAATCACAATATCACAATGAGCCATCATTAGTTGACCTTAGGATTCACTTACTAAATTATATCTAACTTTGTCAAAAGGATATTTTCCATTTGCCCTTCAGATCCATTCTCCACCCTTCTTTACCCTGCTCTGTAGGGTGACTGACTGACCCATCTAGACTAGTTCAATGCCTGACTTCCAGTTGGGTCTAACCAATGAAGATCCCAGCAGAGAGCAGAGGAAGAGAGGACAGTCAGGGTGGTATAATAAATGCCCAACTTCTTCCCTGAAGGGTCACCTTGGATTGCTTGGGTCCCTTGACCAAAAGTCACAGGTCCTCTTCTGGTGGTCCCCATGTCTCTCTGGAGAGTCTGCTCCCTCTCTTCATCCTTCCAGGCCTAAGGGTGGAAATAGCCCTGATATTGCTAACTCTTGTGGTCTTTCTACACCCTGCATATACAGTGTAAATTGTCCCTTTATTAAACATGCCTTGAATTATCCTAATTTGAGTGCACCATCTGTTTCCTCCTGGGACTTTGACAGATACACCTTGACAGAAGCAATTTACCAAGCTATTATTGGCTATAAACATCCAACTATAAATTAGTTTATGAGATCGCTTTTCAAGGTTTCATATAACTACCTCAAGTTGTGCTCAGAGGGAATGGACCACAGGAGAAATAAATCTTCATAGAGATAAGAGAAACAATACAATGCAACAGAAAGAGGAAATGGTTTGAAACCAGGAGATCTCAGTTCGAGTTTGTTGGGGCTCATGGCAGGCTACCCCAAGCTAGCCTACAATGGCACATTGATCATCTTGAATTAAAGTTACTTAAGAAACTGCCCACGCAAGAAGACCTCTCTGTCCCCTGAAACAGAAGATGAATCTCCCATGTGATAGATGCCCTCCCTGCTCCAGAGAGCTACACTTGATCTTAGCCAAAAGGCCGAGAAGCGATCCAGAGAGCTAAGAGACAGCCTTATCACAAGAGTTAAAATAACCCAAAGTAGAAAGTATGTGTCATCAAACCTTGTACTGCCTTAACTGATTTACTACCCAAGCCCAAACTTTGTTTAGATTCCTCACTAACGAAGACCTAAACCTTGATTAGATTGCTTTTTAGTGAACACTAGCTGTCTTTGTTCTGTCAGTGTCTCACAAATGTATTGTTGCTTTGTCTAAAAAGTATAAAAAGGTGCCTGGTTGGATCATTTCTTTGAGCCTCATTTTATGATCTCAGCATCATATTGTGATTCTCCCATGCGCACATATTAGTTTTTCTCCTGTTAATCTAGTCGTGTGTCAATTTTATTATTTTTTGTTAGTCCAGCCATAAGATCTAAGTTAGTCCAGCCATAAGATCTAAAGAGGGGGGTAAATTTTCTCCCTCCCCAACAAATTCCAGATCAGCAGTATACAACACCTCTGGGCCTCATCTGTAAAATAAGGAGTTTTAAATAGATCAGTCGCTTTCAATCTGTATTTCACAAAACTCCACCGTTCCACAGAGGCACCGCAATGTCCACCAACCTGGGAGGGCAGAGGAACCACAGGACGAAAGAGACAGAGCACCATCCCTATTTCAACCAGGACAGCTCTGCTGTCTGATTTATATGGAACAAGATAACCAAGGGTGTGACTGAGGAGTCCAGATCAAGGACAGGCTACTTTGTTTTGGAGATTTCTGAGGTCATGGATGTAAGACTGGGTATCCCAGCTGCCAGTCCTCTACGGGAAGGTGGGCTTTGGGCTGTGCATGTGTTTAAAGAGCAGGTTGGGATTTCTGCCCTTTGTGTGCATTAACACTGGGTGGGGCAGAATATCATCCCTCCCTCTTCTAGGCCCCATTGCAGGTATCTGTGGGGGGAAACAATCCCTGGCCACGCTGAGGCCAATAGAGACTAGTTGAAATGTGAGTCTCCACACATCCTTCAGAGGCCAATAGACAAGCCAAGAGGAGCACTGGGTCCCAACCTCCGTCTGTTTTCTGGAGTTCATGATTTATTACAGAAAGGAATTCTAGGGAGGGAAGAAAAAGACATGCTCCTGGGATTGGTGAGAGAGAGAGAGAGAGAGACAGAGAGAGAGAGAGAGAGATATTTTTTCAGTTTTAATATTAAAAGGAATGTGATTATATTTTGGACCCCTATCTGGTAGAGGCGACACTTATTCATGACATATAGACAGCGTGTAGCACATAATGGGTGCTCAATAACTGTGGAATAAATGAATGAATACATGGATGAATGAAAAGTGGATGAATTATGGGTAACATTGCATTAAAAGATAAGGACTCTGCTTTTAAACACAGGTATGAAAAGCTGTGAGTTAGTTCACATTAGTAGTCCAGTTAGCTCTGATTGCCGAGAAGTGTGGGCTTCCTTGTTCTAGCTGGATCCGTGCAGGTCCCTCAAGGAGTATCAGGAAAGTCTACTGGCTATCAGCAAAAAAGAGAAGCAGGGAAAGAAAAAGAATAGAAAATACAAATTTCAAATGATGCAAATTTTTCTTACTTCATCATTTGGCATTTTCTTTCCTTTAAGATTCAACAAGCTCAAAGAATTAAATGATTTAAAGCTGCGGAGAAGTCACTGGATTTTTCTTGCAGTTAGATTCATAGGAAGTTAAAAAACCTACTACAGAGAGACTAGTGTAGCCTACAACAAAAAGTGTTTTTCAAATGTAAAATTCAGTTAAATATTTTTGGGCCACTTTTTTCCATTTAATTATTCTTCTGAAATGCTGATTATTTTCGAACTCAGGATCCAAGAGACATAACTGATCACATTTAAAATGGTGTCTCAGACACACTGCTGATTAAGAGATCAAATTGGTACCAAAAAAAATCACTGCTTTCTCTTTCAGATGATAAGTCTTCAGAAAAGGGTCACTCGATTGGGAAGGTACAGAGATAAAGGGTTCTATATACCGTGTTTCACAAATTAGAGTCCTCTGAAAACATTAGCTGCCTGGCTTTCTGGAAGGTAACCAGTAGGGGGCACTCTTGGCTTCATAGACAGCGGAAAAATGCTCTTGGATCCCTTCCGAAGCCTTAATCTTTTACCTCATGCAGGATACTTTCGCCTTATTATGAGCTTGCCTGTTGGATGATTGCAGAGCAGTTTTCCTGGTGACAAAAACCAAAACTTCTGAACTCCCAAATAGTCATGTTAATATTACACAAATGATTTACAAATAATTCAGTGTTCTTGCATTAGTGTTCCCCAACTAGTCAACTTGATCTTTGAATCAGACATTTAATGACACAGGATTCCGACAAATAACACCCACGATTATCAGGATTTCTTAATCCTGAACACTCTTGCCTGAATCCACACACATTGCCTGAACCCAAATTCAATGCATATCTATTTCTACGTCAGCCTTTAAATTAATTTGTAAAACACTGACGTGCACTGAGAAGCTTGTCAGGATAGCAAAGCACGCACGCTCTTTTTCACCATTCATAAACAGTGTACAAAACATAATTATAAATTTCCCCATAAACACGCAGACATAATTGGAACTTTACCAGAAACAAGCCAATGTGTGCTTTAGATGCAACAAAGTTCCCCTGGAAGTCGAAGGAAAACTATTATTTGCCAAAGATCTACCGTAAATTAGGAACCTCTGAGGTGTTTCATACACACGATCTCTTTCATGCTGCTATTACCATGCCCAACATTACAGCAGGGGAAACAAAAGTTGCCTGAGGACATCCAACTAGCTAGGGGCAGGCTAGAAGCAAACCCAGGTATTTCTGGCTTTGTTTGCCCTTTTTTCAGGGGAGCTACCCTGATCTGTATTCAGTCACTCTGTCACAATTTTCCCTGGCACTTTCTGGGAATGCATTCCACAGTGAGTTTCATTTTCAGTGATTCCGGATTTTCTATATTTTGGAATTTGCCTCTTACTTGCAATATGCCATCTGTTGTTATGAAACTGCTCTAAACCAGGGTAATAGAGGTTTAAAACAAAAAACCTTTTTTATCAGGTCTGAATGGTGGGAGAGGGGGGTTGGGCTAGGGCAGTGAAGGGAGACTTGTGTTCCACTCTGCATATTTCTGTAGTATTTGAATATTTTATGATCAGAACATATTCATGCATTACTTTTTTTATAGAGAAGGAAAAAAAGAACCTCTCCAGAAACATATGAAAAACAATGCAGAAAGAGCCATAATGCAATAGTCTATTTTTATGATATATTTATAGTAATTTAAAGATAAAGAACTCTTTTGAGACAGGAAAAAAGAGGACCAAGGTTTCATTAGATAGCTATTTTCTTCTCTTCTTCCCTCACACCCTACACACAGAAACACAAACAAAAGCCTCTTATTGTTTCCCCTGATGGAACAACGATGACTAAGTGAATAAATCATCCGCTCACCAAAACTTCATTCCTAGTCACTTGACACCATTTAGGGAATACTATGTTGGAAATGTGCAGCTGTTCAAATCCCTACCAGCACCACCCCCAGGATTAGAGGACCTGAGGAATAAGAAAGAAGTAGTCAATACGACAGGGTCTAAATGAAACGATGGATGTTTCATTTCAACAGTTATACTATTAATTTGAGGGTGAAAATATGCTTCCCCCTCTCTTCTTCATAACTCCAGCACAGATTGTTTTTTTACTAAATTGAAGGAAATGTGTTTAAAAGTTCTAGGGTTAAATTTGTACACTAGAGCCTATTAAATCCATTCACAATCCTGCAAACAACTCTAACGTTAAGTTTGTACCGATAAACTGAAGTGCTAATTTTTTAGATACAAATAGGGTTTAATCTCCCCGTGATGATTCAGTATCTGCTGAGAAGGGTTTACACAAAGAAACCTGACGATAGGAACAGAGTCACGACACTTCCCCTCTTCTATGACTCACACTCCTCTGAAACCTTATTAAAACTGGTGCATTGTGAAAGCTCTATTAATTCTAGTTACTCTGGCAAAAATGCCCTTGTTAGGCGGTAAGGGCACCTCAAACCTCTTTTCAGTTTTTAATGGTCTGAACCCTGCTTTCCCTTGCTCTCACCACCTGAGTAATAAGGAATGCTTACGTGTTCATCAGCGCTTCTTGCATGGAACAAATTTTGTGTATATATACATATATATTATATGCGATCGGACAATTAAGTTCACGAACTCATCCTACCAAAAGTGCTACATGCCTCATTGCTGAATATCACTATGGTCACCTTCGGAGTACTCCCTTTGGGAAGCTATGGACCCACGCCAGCGCCTAGTCCACCCTTCAAAACAAATTTGGAACTCTTTTTCTGGAATGGCCATCAGAGCTGTCATCGTATTTCCCTTGATGTCCCGAATGTCATCCAAATGTCTTCCTTTCAATATTTCCTTTATCTTCAGGTAAAGAAAGAAGTCATTGGGGGTCCGATAAGGGGAGTAGGGAGGGTGTTCTAATACAGTGATTTGTTTACTGGCTAAAAACTCCCTCATAGACAGTGCTGTGTGAGCTGGTGCATTGTTGTGATGCAAGAGCCATGAATTGTTGGTGAAAAGTTCAGGTTGTCTAACTTTTTCACACAGCCTTTTCAGCACTTCCAAATAGTAAACTTGGTTAACTGTTTGTTCAGTTGGTACAAATTCATAATGAATAATCCCTCTGATAGCAAAAAAGGTGAGCAATATTATTGCAACAAGTTCACAAACAACTGTCAGACCTCATATATTATATGTACATAGATGTATATATACATACATATATATGTGTTGTGTACTGTGTATGTATATACACAATATGCACACATATGTATATACACATATATAATATGTATATGTATGTGTACATATTCATTTGTCTTAAGAAACTGAGGGCCTATATAGCAGATCTTTTTGTCTGCCTTTCTGGTTTTCTCTCTGATCCTTTTTAATCACTGAGGTACTGGCTGATAGGCTTATTCTCCACAAACTTCTAAATATAATCATCTGTATAAGATCTATTTAACAAGTTTAGTGAATTTGCTGTAGTCATTGTGACTACGTTATGTTCACCTACTTGATATTTTTACTTTATTCTCTTGGTTCTTAAGACTTCTTGGTAAATATACTTTTTAAGGGAGTTTCTGAATTCATTGATTTAGGTTGTTTTTTAATAGCATGGGAATTTATTATTTTACGTAACAAGAAGTTCAAAGGTGGAGCGATTTTGGAGCTGGTTGACTCAGTGGCTCAGTGTTGTCAAGGACAGAGATTCTTTCCACTTGTTCCCTGGCCATCCCAACTGAATTGGCTTTTGTCCCCCAGCTTGTCCCTTCAGTCTCCTCAACAACTTCACTTCCTGATGATTATTCTTGGATTCTGTCTCAGGTTTTACCTGAAGGAGTTTTGCCTCAGGAGATCTGAGGTCTGGGGCTTTGCACCTCTAGTCTGCCTCTACCTGCCCCTCAAGAACGTAATCTGATCTGACTCCAGCTGGCACAGCTATGGGTCCCAGGGCCCCTCTCCTGGCCTGGTCCTGAGAATTAATTTTCATCTGGAACTAAAAACCATAAGTAACTCAGGGGTGGGTTGTTTCTTCCTCATTACCAGTGTACCCCTCTCCTTCCTTGCCTCCTAGGACATCCCACCTCCTCGGGTTTTCTGGGTCTGCAGCATGCCCTGCTGCCTCCCCTCTGGCCTGGAAGTCTCCCAAGGCTCAGACTGGCCCTCCTCACAGAATCGTCCCTTCCCCAGCAAAGTCCCCCATTCTGTGGCAACCCCTCTCACCTCTCTGTAGGTGACTTTTTTTCACTTACCTAGGGAGAGATTCAGGTTCCCATCTCCAATCACTACCTAGTGGGCTTGTCACTTGGATATTCTGTCATTGCTTTGACTTGGACGTGTCCCAATCTGAATGCCCTGCTCTTTCCCTGCCCAGATTTGTCATTGTGTAGATGCTGTTAACATTTGTTACTCTATTTAAATATAGTGTAAAGCTAAGAACGAAAAAATAGTGGGATTATATTCAGTACAAGCCACCTTTTTTTTTTTTTTAAGTACATGGATCAAAAATGAAGATGAGAAATTGCTGGCGCCTGCATTTAGTTACAAGGTCCATTGATGTAAATACAAATTAAGAGGAAAACAAAAGTTCTAGCTCCAGAGGGAGAAGGGCTGAATTTGAGAGTGAGTGGATGAGACATGACAATTAATGCCATGTATGATTTTTTTTTTTTACTTTTTTCTCTTTAAAGTCTGGATTTTAAAAAACAACCTACACAAGATATTTTTGGGACAACTGGGAATGTTTGAACATGGACTGTATATTATTAGTACAAGTGCATGAATGTTAAATTTCCTGAGTGAGACACCTATTCTATGGTTATGTAGGAGGAATGTCCTTGTTCTTAGGAAATACATGCTGAAGTATTTGGGATGAAGGGTCACAGCGTCCATAATGAACTCTTCAATGGTTCAGCAACAAATAAAAAATAAAAGAACAGAAAGGGAAAAAGCAAATGCAGTGAAATTCAATTGATAAATATAAGTAAACAGCACGTGAGGTTCATTGTACTACTTGTAACATTTCTATATGTTTGAAGTTTTTCAAAATAAAAAGTTCAGAAAAAGGCATCACTCTTCTGATTTGTGTGTGTGTGTGTGTGTGTGTGTGTGTGTGTGTGTAGGGGGTATCATGCTTTAAGTATAAACCGGGGGTGCCAAAAAAAATGTACACAAGTGGACACTTTGGTCAGCATTGCTCAAGCAGTTGTTTGCTGTAATCAGAAGTGTCTGGACCCTGATGGTAACCACTTTGAGCACCTCTTGTAATTGCAGAAGTCAAACATGTCTTTTGTTATTGGTATATATTGAGTATTACAATGTTAATAGCCTTTTTCCTTTCTTAAAATGTGTATACACATTTTTGACATCCTCTGTATTTAGAAATTTCAGAGGTATAATCATTCAAGAAAGCAAATGTGATCATTGTCTATTTAAAACCATTAATGGTTTGAACTGTCCTAACCGGTGGAAGGGCTGCTTAGGAATGCCGCTTCCTGAAGGCAAGGGTTGCGTCAATCCGCTCCCTGAAGGCCTCCACCACTTGGCAGAAAGCCTTGTTCACTGGCTACATGCCCCATGGAGGATGTGGGCTGCGTGTCTACTGCAGTAGCCATGCTCAGATACAGGCACAGTGTGCTTGGTTCCGTGCTGAGGATTGGGTTGCCACGGGAGGTGGGAAATAATTCACTGATCCTGCCAGTTGGAAGGCTCTGTTCTAGGTTTTCACACACATCATCTCCTTCCATTTGCACAGCCTCCTGGTGAGGTAGGAATTATCATTCGCAGCTACAAGTGAAAAAACGAAGCTCATGAGTGATTAAGTTTTAGCCCCACATCATAAAGCAGCATAAGCAGTGCAGCTGAGATTGAAACCAGGTCTTTCCACTAGAGAAAACCTAATGATTGATACAAAGTTAGTCTCTCTGCCTCCACAATAACTTGATGCTGTGCAAATCATCAACCTGATTGTGAAGCCAATTTGCTCTGGGGAAGCCTAGGTCATGTAAGTCTGTGCCCGTCCAGTAGAGGGTTATCCGGATTTCAAAGCTGGCCACTCTGTTGTTGACACAAGTCAGTTTGACTAAATTATTTTCTGCTGTCAACCATGGTATTAATAGCTCTGAGGGGCTCTGCTTAGCAGCTGCACTTCAGTATATGAGTCCATTTAATGCTTGTTTTCTCACCTCTCTTAAGCTGACAACGTTAGAGTTTTGTTTTTGCTTTTTCTATAGAAAGTGACTCAGGAATTAATTTCCTGACTTTCAACTATCTTCCATCCTACAGCTGATCCTCCAGGTCCAGTAGTTCTTCACATTTTTAACGTTTTGGGTATGACTTTAAATTAATATGTTTTGTTGTTGTCTTTGAAAATATAATTGAAACTAGATATTGTTTTTTTTTTCTTTCCCAAGGGAAGGTTTTTTTTTTTTTAATTTTGAAAGTAACATTTTTATCAGATCAAAATCTATAAAAAGAGCTCCTGTTTATTTACACGGCAGAAATTGTGCTAAGTGGTTTATGTGTTTTCTATCATTGGCTTCATGCAGCAACCCTGTCAGTAGGTATTCTTCTGAGCCTTAGGGGAGGTTAAGTGACTTGCCTGGGTCACTCAGCTACTTGGTGGTAGAGGCGGAGCTGAAAGTGGAACTTAGATCTAGCTAACACCAAAGTCCATGTTTTTAATTATAGCTGCCTCCTAATTATAAAAGAATATGTGTGTATTGTAAAAATATTTGGAAAAATATAAAGTCTAGAGAATAAATAAATTCCCCTGAAATCCTGTCTACTAAAATAAATCTCCAGTAACATTGTCTTCAGCCTTTTTCTCTGCACATATAGCCGTCCCCTCTGATCCACAGGGGATACTTTCCAAGACCCCTAGTGGATGCCTGAAACTGGGGATAATACCAAACCCTATATATGCTATGATTCTTCCTATACATACATACCTGTGATAAAGTTTAATTTATAAATTAGGTACAATAAGAGGTTAACAATACTAAATAATAAAATAGAACAATTAAAACAATATACTGTAATATATGTTGTAAGAATGTATCTTATTGTACTGTACTCACCTTTCTTCCTGGGATGATGTGAGATGATACAATGCCTGTGTGGTGAGATGAAGTGAGGTGAATGACGTAGGCATTGTGACATAGTGTTAAGCTACTATAAGGGTTACTTGAACACAAGCACTGCGATACCACAACAGTCATCTGATAATGGAGAGGCTGGTAGCGTCTGTAGCGTATACAACATAAATATGCAGGATAAAGGGATGATTCACGTCCAGGCGGAAGAGAGCAGGACTCACGAGATTTCGTCACACTACTCAGAATAGTGCGCAATTTAAAACTTACGAATTGTTTATTTCTTGGATTTTCTATTTAATATTTTTGGACCAGGGTTGACTGGGAGGTAACTGAAACCGAAGAAAGCAAAACCTTGAATAAGGGTGGACTATTAAGTATCTTTTACATTTATATATAGTGTCATGCAGGGTGTCATGTGGGGTCTCTGGTCTTGCTCCCTGCATAAGAATGCAGGATATGGTGAGGCCAAAAAGGAACACCAACGGAGCCATAGATAGGGGAGTCATATCGCTATATTCTCCCTTGTGGCTGGGTTGGAGACACAGGAAGCAGGAGCCACACGATCTGCAATCTGCCGACCTCTTCTCTGCCAACAAACCCCACTTGCTAACTGCAATCCGCACTTGCTAGCTTAGCCACGGCAGTTATATCAGTGATGCAGTACGAAGGACACAGCATCACTTAGGAAGCATTCTTACCAAAATGTTTAACCTGAATCTAATCAACCTTTTAGAACTGACCGCCAGCTTACAGGGAATAGAGGAATAAGGGAAATGATATCACAAGGAAACAATCAGACAAATCCAGAAGGTGGTACATTCTACAGGACATACTGAGTGTGGGGACAGAGCCAGGAGTGCAGTTTCCAGGCTCTCGGCCTCACGTAGTAAATGGCTCAGGTAGTAAATGGCCATCAACTGTGATTGCATGGCCATCAGCTCTGGCTAGTTGGCTGTCAGCTGTAACCAGTGAGCCATTGGCCACTAATATAACTGCCGTGGCTACGCTAGCAGCAAATGGGGGTTAGCAAGAAGATGGTGGCTGAGCTAGCAAGCACGGATTGCAGTGAGCATGGCGTATTGCAGCTAGCAAGTGAAGTTGGTTGGTTGACAGAGAAGTGGACGGCAGGTTGCAGATCATGTGGCTCCTGCTTCCTGTGTCTCCAACCCAGCTGCCAGCAAGAATATAGTGGTCTGACTCCCCTATCTATGGCTCTGCGGGTGTTCCTTTTTGGCCTCACCATGTCCTGCGCTCTTATGTGGGGAGCAGGAATGGAGACCCCGCATGACACCCTGCATGACACTGAGTTTCTTCAACAGTGGTATTAAAATACCAACAATGGTATTAAAAAAAACAAAAAAAGGTGTGTTGGAGACTATCCTAGATTATAAGAGACTTATGAAGAATAAAACCAAATGCAGCGTATGGACTTCGTTGGACCATAGTTTGAACACACCAGCTGTAAAAAAGACATTTTGAGGACAATTGGGAAAATTTTTCATATAGGTCAGGTATTAGATTATATGAAGGAATTGTTAATTTGTTAGGTGTGCTAGCGGTCTCTCTCTGATGTGCAGCCAGGGTCAGAATCTCAGGTCCAGGCCCAGTGGGACGCAGGAAGCAGACCAGTCCACACATGAGACTACTTTTCACCTCCTCTATGTCACTGTCCAGAAAGAAACTGACCCTTTCTGTTGGCATGTTTGGTAAAACTTCAGCTTTGGTCAGTTCTCTGTCACAACCCCTCCTCATGTCCACACACAAAATGTGGGGATGTGAAGAAAAAGCCTGAATTAGTAAATGGGATCTTTTATTTTGCATTAGAATAGGCTTGTTTGTGTGTCATATGAGTTGAAGTTCCTGTATCTTAAAAAACAAACAAACAAAAAACAGTTATGATAGTTTGGATTTTGCCTATTTTGTTTTCTGTTAATTTATTCATAAAATCCAGGTTGCTCTTGCTAATTGTCACCCTAATGAAATCAACCAGAAATTGGACAGCTGGATCACCACAGTTTGGATGGCCACCTACCTAGTTCTACTGATTTTGGTCCAGGAATACTGCAGAAAGTAAGGTCCATGAATCTTTATTTAGATCTCAGTTCTCTTGATATAGAGCTTGCAGCCTCAGATTGTATACAACATTTCTAAGCATTGGGGGAAAGAGGAAAAGAGGGAATTTATATTTGTTGAGTAGCTATTATTGGCCACGCATTATACTACTTCACTTACGTTCACTCATTTAATTGGGGATGAATATAAAGTAGTAAAGAGGGCTGACTCTAAAACTGTAGGGGGGGGAGACAAAGAGAGAGACAGAGACAGAGACAGAGAGACAGAGACAGAGAGAAAGGTGGGGTGGGGGAAAGAAGTGGGGGTGAAAAACTGGCAAAATATTAACAATTATTGAATCTAAATGGACGGTATACATATACTCTGCACTATCAACTTTTAAAATTTTTCAAAATTAAGAAAAAGAATTTCCTCAAATAGTTAAACAGAATTACCATATGACCTAGCATATGACTGCTAGATATATAACCGAGAAATGAAAACTTAAATCTGGATACAAAAATTATACACAAATGTTCATATACCCCAATTATTCACAATAGCCAAAAAGTAGAAACAACCCAGAAGCCCATCAACTAATGAATGGATAAACAAAAGTAGTATATCCATGATGGAATACCATTTAGCAATAAAAGTTCTGATCTATGCAACAACATGGATAAAATGTAAAAGAAGCCAGTTGTAAAAACCTACATATTTTATGATTCCATTGATATAAAATGTTCCAAACAGGCAAATCTAATGAAACAGAAAGTAGATCAGTAACTGCTTAGGACTGGGAGTAGAGGGTTAAGAATGGTGTAATTGTTAATGTGTATGGGGTTTCTTTTACAGGGGATAAAAATGTTCTAAAATTAGATTGTGGTGATGGGTGCACAAACGTGAATATACTAAAAACCACTGAACAATTGTATACTTTAAATGGGTGAATTGTATGACATGTGGATTATATCTCAATAAAGCTGTTTTTAAAAAAGAAAAAGAATGACAAGTCTGGAGTCAAGATTTTCTGGGTTTGGATTGTGTCTCTACCACTTTCTTTGTCATGCAAATTTGGACAAGTTATTTAACCTCTAAGCTACAGTTTCTACTATGTAAATAGAGGAAGAGCAGTACCACCACTACTACTAGCCTTTGGGGGTGAATCTGTGAGACAATCTATGTGAAGTGCCCATAGTAAATGCTCAATAAGTGTTAGCTATTATTATTATTGTTATTGTTATTGATTAGCCAACAACTCTACAGTTTGGTACTATTCCCATTTTTCAGATGAGGACTCTTGAGGCCCACAAAAGTGAATACTTTGTCCAAGGTCATGAACCTAGTAGAAAAGAGGAGTGGACATTCTGATGACACATGACTGCAAAAGCCAGGATTTTCCATTATGTAATTTTGCCTGCCAGAGTAGATGGATCTTTTGTGGCATAATTTGAAAAGGTGCTTTAAGAATCATGTAACTCGATCGACTGCCTCAGTCGGGGGGAGCGCAAGGCTCATAATACCAGCATGGGCCAGGGAGCTGTGTCCTACACAACTAGACTGAGATACAGCGGCTTGAAGGGGCGGTGGGGTGCGGGGGAGGCAGAAGACGGAAAAAAAGAATCATGTAACTGCATATGAGAAATCAATATGCTAAAAACACACCTAATTTTTATATAGGCTTTTATGCCAAAGTGACATTACTTATTTAGTATTCACCAAACTTCTCTAGCTTGATCATCAGATGTAAAGGGGATCAAATAAATAAGATCACAAGTTGGCTTTGTGAGAAACAAGTGGACTTTTCTTCTAATCATATGGTATTTCTGTATGGCCCTGGGCTGTTTCTACAGTCAGGTTAATGGAATTAATTATGAATTATCTAAGCACAGTACTGAACATTTTCCATCTTGTGTTATGGCTATTAACATACATTTCTTCTTGCTCTGCCAGCTGCTTTAGGGCACTTAAGGATGCTAAACATAGAATGTATTCACTAAATTGTTTTTGAATGAATGAACGAACGAATGAATGAATGAATGAATGAACAAATACATGCAAGCCACACACTTCAACAGTCACTGGCTCTCATGTGGCAATAGATTTTCCTACAGATGTGTACTTCATGCTAAGGACCAGATGAAGAATAAGATTTACAAGGAAAGAGTCAAGGTCCTACTCATCCCAGAATTGGGCAAAAAGGCATCATAACCCTTATTGATTAAGTTAGAAATTCAATTACCCCTTATTCCCAAAAAGTACTGAAAGTTTCCATTTCATCATCTCCCTCTGCAAACCACACACACATACACAGTTGGGATTCTCCTGCTTCTTCCTTAAACCTGTTAAACAATGCTTGATTAAGTTTAGTAGTATAGGATGTATTGGAGCTGCATAAGCCATACAAATGTGAAAAGCTTCACAGCTGCCATAGGAAACAAGTCTGGCTGAATAAGTAAATATAGAAGCCTAGCCTGCCACACCCAGCTGGACCTCAGTTTTACATCTCCCCAGAGGGAAATCACATGCCTGGCATTCAGTGCTGCGTCTGGCATACCCCAAGCATTCAGTAAATGTCTGCTGCGTGAATGACTGAAATTGTCTGCTTTTCTTTGGCTCCTGTTCATATTGCCCACATTTGATATTAGCGTTCTCATTCTTCCAGGTACAGATTTGAGTTCCACTGCGTGGGGCGAGGGAAAATGCTTTAGATGAGAATGTAAGAGGCATGTTTGGAAATCAGTCCAACTAGAGAAAAAGGAAAGTGAAGAAATTTATGAGAAGCCAGAGTTCTTTTATGCTAAAGTATTGTCTTAGGGTTTGAGCTCTGTGCAGGTCAATTCAGTGCTCTGTATTCTGTGGCCACAGTATGGCCCCATATCTGCTTAGTCTTTTGTTAATGTATGTCCTTGAAGAGGGAAGGGACAGCAAAACAGGAGGCAAATCCACCACCGATTTTGAGAAAACAAACAAACAAAACTCAAAGCACAAATCCTACTGAGTAAAAGTCAGTGATGTCATCTTTGAAAACAGAAAGAAACACTTGAATGAGCTCAGACTGAAGGTTATGGGCCTCCCTGATAATTCCCCAACTATAGGCAAAATAAATACCCAGAGCTTAAATGAGGCAGGATATTCTACTGTAAAATCTGGAAACATAGGACCACTTAGATCCTCCACAGTTCACATGAAAGTTCATTCATGTGTTCGACAACCTTTTAATTGAAATGTTGTCTATGTACCAGGAACTATTTTAGGTGCTGGAGATCCAAATTAGAGGCTGAAAAGAATATGAAGCATGAAGAACATTAGGAGATAGTCAGAAGAGAAACTTGTAAGAAATAATATTGGTAGAAATTTTCTCTCAACCCAACAAGGCCCCATAGAGTGTATTGGCTATTTGCTCTCTTCCTTGACAGATAAGCTTCCTGAAAAAGTAATCTATACCTTTGCTACTGTACAGAATAAAAAATAAGCCTTTAGAAACTTTTATAGCAATTTGACATGGCCACGACATCCAAGCTTGTCCTCAGTGGGCTTGTCTCATTGAACAGAGTATAGACCAGAGTGGTTGTCATCCAACTCTCAGGGTACCTTCCCCCTGGCATAAGCGGCACGCTAGTCACTCATAGCAGGGCTGTTGTCAGTCCGCAGCAGACTGGAAATCACACAAACCGTACTTCACCACAGACGTTTGAAAAGCACTGGTGTATACCATACGGCCTCCACCCCATCTCTTGTTCAGGCTTCAAGCCATTTCAGTCTGGCATCTGCCCTTCACACTCTGCTAAAAATGCCATAGAAAAGGTCACTGACCTCCTTATGGCGAAATTCAGTAGATTTTTTTTTGTTTTGTCTTCATCGTATGTGACATCTCTGCAGCATTTGACACCCTTTTCTTCTATAACGTTACAGAAGTTGTGCTCCCTGATCTACCTAACAACTCCTTCTTTCCGTCTTCTTTCCAGGCTTTTCTTCCTCTGCCTACTCCTTGGCCTCCTTCTCTTCTCATTCTACACTCACACAGATTATTGCTGGACAATCTTATTGATGGTCTATGGCTTCACCTCTATACTGTTGACCTCTAAATGTCTATTTCCAGGGTTATACACTTGCTGGTACACTAATGTGCTTAGACTATTTACAAGAGAAATCTGTTTTAAGTTCAAAAAAGATAAACAGAGAGTCAATTTTTTTCATTTACAATTGTTTTCAAAATTACACATTATTTAGCTCCAGAAAGCATTTTTATTCCAAATGAAATCTTATATGGAATTCCAATATAGAAAACAAACTGAAAGTTTCTTTGAAGTGGATGTGAGCTCTATGCATTCAGTCTTTTACTTCCTGGGGCTTCTCAGGTAATTGCTAAACTACAGGGTTTCTTAATCTAGGGTCTTTGAGAATTCAGGGGACTCATGAAAAATTACATCTTTATTTTAACTAACCACTACTTGACATCTACCAGTTCCTCCAAATATGAATATAGGCCTAAACTGCAGTAATAGCAGTATGGATGGGGTCATCACCAATAGAAATCTCAGACACTTTCATGTTACTGCAGCTATCTCAAAGTATCATTTACACTCATTGCTACATATTATGGTACTTGTTACACTGCCACTAGGTATTGTTAATAAAGAAGCATACATATTAAGATATCATAATTTTGATTGATAAATACATATATTATTATTAAAACCTAATTCTGAGAAGAGATTCATAGGTTTTGTCAGACTGCCAAAGGAATCCATTGCACAAGAAAAGGTTAAAAAACCCCTGTGGAAACTCAGGGCTCTGTGACAAATACCCACGTGGAACAAAGAGCTCACAAAGTAGTCCCTACTTTGGCCTTAGTCTTTTTTTCATAAATGATTTAATGGAAGTGGTGATAAGAAGGCCCTTTTTGTTCTTGATGTTAAGGAGATATACTCAGTGAAGAAAGAGCCTGTTGGAAACTCATTTCAAATAATAATTCTATATGTGAAGGAAAATGTCTGATTTTAAAAAAACATTTATTTTTCTCTCAATTCTGTTTAAAACTCACTTCTAGGAACTCTTTTGATTCTTCTTTTTCCTGCATTCCCATAGTACTTATTCATTTACTTATCACTGAATACTTATTAGTTTACAGGTCTATTTTGTCTCTCCAACTGGATTATAAAAGTGCCCTTGAGAAGTTTATTTCTCAGGATGGCCAGAATAATGTTCTACAAATAGACACTCAATAAATGTTTCCTGACGAGTGTAAGGCATTTTAGAAAAGTGATTTTTTTTTTTACCATAAAACCAATATTAAAAATTAATATGGTTAAGTAATTTTATTACAAGTTGGTGAAAAAAGAGGAATCTTTGATTCTGGATAGTACCTGTGAAAGGAATTAAGACACTATGTTTAGAAATAGCTTTTATTTACTAGTAAGGATTAAATATTTTCTGTAATAGAAAGTGATCTTTCAGATGACCTGAAAATTCCATCTTCTATCACCAGCAGAATGGGCCAGACTTTCTCAAATGAGCAGATTACGTGAGGAAAAACATTGCTAAATTCCTTCTAAAATCCTTGATCCAGGAATTCAGTCATGGCTTACATGTGGACAGACAAGAATTTTACAATAAAAGCTCACAGGCAGAATAATAGAAAAACATAACTGTGATTTTTAAAACTATGGGATATTCCATTTCAAAAAAGCTATGGTAATTTAAAATTTTTCCTATCTATTGAAACCACTGTTATATGAAAATTACTGCAAATCAGGCTTATAAATTCAAATAGCAGACCTATTACTTTTTAGTCAATGATTTTATTTCATGCTGTCAAAATTTAACCTGCATTAAAAATGTGTTTACTTTTTTTCCATTCACATTTTACAGATTTCCTGTTAAATCTTTTCTGAGCCAATTTGATGTTTACATGATCTTAAATGTCAATAATATTTAAAATATAGCTAACATTTTCTAAATAACGATTAAAGCCTTACATCCTTCTGTTTAATTATGAAATTAATCAAGTCCTGTCAATTCTCCTACACACATCTCAAATAATCATCCTAAAGACACTTGCCACTGCCTTAATTCAGGCCTCTTAACGGTCTCCAATTTCCTCACTCCCACCCCATGCATTCTCAGCATGGTCATAAAAAGATCATATTTGTGGTTCAGAAAGATCACGCCACTCCTCTGCTTATAACCCTGCTCTGGCTTCTCATCATGCACAGGTTTCATGTTCGCTAGCACGGTATCCACGGCCCTCAATGATCTGGCTTCGTTCCCACCTCTCCTGCACTTCTCTCATCACAGGGCAGCACATTAGACTAATTTGCTGTAATGAACTACGGTATTTGTAGGGCCGCTGCACAGTGTTTCTTTTTCCAGGACAATATTTCATACTGAGTTCTTGCGAACTCCATCATCCTTCCCAGCCCAGCCCAAACATCACTTCTATTATGAGGTCTTCTCAAAACCTATCCAACTCCAAAATTAATCATTTCCTCTTATGTTACATTACAATTATTAGTTTATTTGGTTGCCTTTCCTATATCACTGTAAACTTTATGAGACCATGAAAGGTGCTTCATGTTTGTTGAACTGAACTGAATTTGACCTAATGATCTGAGTAACTGAGAAACAGAGATAAATTTCCAAAGTGATTGATTCATTATGGGTAGGATGAACCATAGCCTTCAAGTTTCTCCACAATAAACCTAAATCTTATGTTTCTTTAATCACAGGGATTATCAGACTCTCTTAGAATAGCACACACAACATAAACTCTAAAATATAGATGGTTTCTGGCTTAGTGCAAAAATATATACATTATATTTTATCATAAATATTTTAGCACGGTATAAAGTAGATTAAAAGATGATTTATTTACACTGTGCACCTGGAACTAGCTAACATGTATTAAGTATTATCATCCACATACCATGAAAAGTAGAGTCCTGATACATTGGAAACTATTTTGTAAAATAATTCCTTTGAGGAACAGTAAAAATTATGCAAGAGTTGCCTATTATCAAATCCCAGTGGGGGCGGCCGGATAGCTCAGTTGGTTAGAGTGCAAACTCTTAACAATAGGGTTGCCGGTTCGATTCCCACGTGGGCCAGTGAGCTGCATCCTCCATAACTAGATTGAAGACAACGAGCTGCCGTTGAGCTTCTGGAGAGGCAGCCGGATGGCTCAGTTTGTTAGAACATGAGCTCTCAACAAGGTTGCCGGCTGTGCCCCCTGCAACTAAACATTGAAAAACGGCGACTGGACTTGGAGCTGAGCTGCACACTCCACAACTAGATTGAAGGACAATGACTTGGAGCTGATGGGCCCTGGAGAAACACACTGTTCCCCAATATTCCCCAATAAAAATTGAAATAAAAATCCCAATGGAACAAAAGTAGGTGGGAGGAGAAATACAGAGAAACTTTGTGGCTTCAAATATTTATGGTAGATGGCACCAAGTCATGCAACAAGCATTCAGGTGTATAATTTTCAAGATCCAAATCTGCTCCTCTGTAACTAGGGCCACAACACAGTTCTCTTTAGTATATGAAAAATACTAAAGAATTTGCAGAGACAATATTTAAGGATAAAGTCTCTCCTCTTGCCAGCATATACAAATAACTTAAAACTAGTTTTAACTGCAGGAATCGCCCTAACAGTCATAAGAGTTTAACACAAATAACTTGTCTACAGCATTTAAAATTAGCTCATGATTTAACTTTCTCATTTGTTCTTTTCTGTATTATGCAGAGGTTCCACAGTGAACACATTAGTTTTGAAATAAAATTACAATTGTTTATTTATTTAAGATTTTATTGGGGAAGGGGAACAAGACTTTATTGGGGAACAGTGTGTACTTCCAGGACTTTCTTTTTTTTTTCCAAGTCAAGTTATTGTCCCTTCAATCCTAGTTGTGGAGGGTGCCGTTAATCTTCAAGTTGTTGTCCTTTCAGTCTTAGTTGTGGAGGGCGCAGCTCAGCCCCAGGTCCAGTTGCCATTACTAGTTGCAGGGGGCACAGCCCACCATCCCTTGTGGGAGTCGAACCAGCAACCTTGTGGTTGAGAGGATGTGCTCCAACCAACTGAGCCATCTGGGAGCTCAGCGGCAGCTCAGCTCAAGGTACCATGTTCAATCTTAGTTGCAGACTCGAGGAATTGAAATGGCAACCTTGTGGTTGAGAGCCCACTGGCCCATGTGGGAATCGAACCAGCAGCCTTCGGAGTTAGGAGCACAGAGCTCTAACCACCTGAGCCACTGGGCCAGCCCCAAAATTACAATTATTTTAAAGAGTTATCCAGTAAAGACACTCTATTCAATAAATGGTGTTGGGAAAACTTTACAGATACATGCCAAAAAACAAAAAAAAGAAAAGTAAAAGAAACCAGACGACCTTCTTACTCCATATACAAGAACAAACTCAAAATTGATTATTAGCACCACACTCTAACTAACTGAGCTAACTGGTCACCCCTCAAAATTGATTAAAGACTTAAATGTAAGACCTTAAACTATAAAACTCCTCGAAAAAACACAGGCAGTAAACTCTGACACTGCTCTTAGTAATATTTTTTCTGATCTTTTCCCCTTTGGCAAGGGAAATAAAAGAAAAAATGAACAAATGGGACTACATCAAACTAATAAGTTTTTGCACAGCAAAGGAAATCATCAACAAAATGAAAAGGCATCCTACTGAATGGGAGAAGTTATTTCCCAATGATACATCTAATAAGGGGCTAATATCCAAAATATCTAAAAAACTCATGCATGTCAACACCCCCAAAACCAAACAATCTAATTAGCAATTCAGGGCAGAGGACCTAAATAGACATTTCTCCAATGAGGACATAGAGATGGCCAATAGACGTATGAAAAGATGCTCAATGTCACTAAACATCAGAGAAATGCAAATAAAAACCACAATGAGATACCACCTCACACTTGTCAGAATGGCCATCATCAATAAGTCAACAAAAAAGAAGTGTTGGCAAGGATGTGGAGAAAAAGGACTTATGCACTGTTGGTGGGATTGTGAATTAATGCAGCCACTATTGAAAATAGTATGGAGGTTCCTCAAAAAATTAAAAATAGAAATATCTTATGACCCAGCAACTCCATTGTTGGGTATTTATCCAAAGAAATCCAAAACACTAGTTTGAGAGCCAGTCAAGATGGCAGAGGAGTTAAATGCTGTGCTTACTTCCTCTCAGGACCACATCAATTACAACTAAATTACAAAACAACCATCATTGAAAATCGCCTGATGTCTAACTGAACTGAAGCCCTACAACTATGAACATACAGAAGAAGCCACCTCAAGACTGGTAGGGGCAGAGACACAGAGTGGGCTGGTTCCACATCCATTAAAAATTGGGAGGAATATCTTGCCTGCGGAGGTCACCCCCTAAGGAGTGTGTGGTCTCAGCTCCTCCCCAGCCCGGGGTTTCAGTGCCGGGGAGAGAAGTCCCCATACCTTTTGGCTGTGAAAACCAGCAGAGATTGTGGCTGAGCAAGATAGAGCGCAGCTGGAGTCCCAGGTGCTCCTCTTTAAAGGGACCACAAATGGCCTTACTTGCTGATGGACTCACTTACTCTGAGCTCCAGTACTGGAGCAGCAGCTCGAAAGACATCAGGGATATACGGGGAGGAACTGAATCGTCTGGCTCCAGGGAGAGGGCTGGAGGGGCAGTTTCTCCCGGACGGAGGAGCTGGCAGAAGCCACTGTTTCTTTGTTGAGCCCTCCCCCCTCTCTGCGTGCAGACACAGGCAGATGCCATATCTGAGTCTCCACCAAACTGTCCCTTTTGTCTGCCCCACCCTAGTGATTCCGAGACCATGTTCCACCCAACTTTCGAGCACACCCAAGTCACTTCCAGTGGCTTTTCCATGTAAATGGCCTACCTTGGCTCATGCTGCTTACTTTCCTAAAATCTCTCAAAGGTTCACAAAATCCAAACAAGCAGCATCTGGCTTCGGCCTGTCTTGCACTTCTGATTGAGCAGCCCTAAGCCCAGCACTAGTGACAGCCGGTCATGGTTTGTGGCTTGGCCTCTCAAGGTACCTCCAAGCACAATGTGGGTGGTGGCCACCTCTGGATTGCTTTGTGGCTCATGCCAGGTGGCCCCAGCCAGGGCACAGACTGCAGCTGAACCTGCAGCGGGTCCCCTAACAGGAGGCCCTGGGATTGGCACTCCCAGTGGCCAGCTTTGGACTGGCTGGAGCATCACCCAGCCACCTCCAAGGATGACACATTCAAAAAACAGATTGGGCAGGCACCAGACCCCCACTAAAGCGAACTCTGCTCTGTAGAGTCAGCCCTTGCACCACAGCTCCTCTACTACAGTCACGGCCAATCTTCACAACAAATTAAGCCTGAGGGTCAATCCTTCCCACTGATGCACAAGCAGCAGTCAAGTCTCAACTACAAAAGGAATGCACACACAACCCATACAAGGGACACATCTGGAGCACCTGGCTCTGGTGACCAGGGAGACTGCACCACTAGGTCCCACAGGACATCTACTGCATAAGGCCACTAAGACCAGGAGGCATAGCAGCCATACCGTGTTTTCCCAAAAATAATACCTAGCTGGACAATCAGCTCTAATGCGTCTTTTGGAGCAAAAATTAATATAAGACCCAGTCTTATTTTATATATTATATATTATATTATATTATATTATATTATATCATATCATATCATATCATATCATATCATATCATATCATATTATATTATATATCATAGACCGGGTCATATATTATAGTAAAATGAGACTGGGTCTTATATTAATTTTTGCTCCAAAAGAAAAGACGCATTAGATCTGATTGTCCAGCTAGGTCTTATTTTCAGGGAAACATGGTATATAGAAACAAACACAGGGAGGCAGCCAAAGTGGGGAGACAAAGAAACATGTCCCAAATGAAAGAACAGAACAAAGCTCTAGAAAAAGAGCTAAACAAAATGGAGACAAACGATCTAACAGATGCAGAGTTCAAAACACTGCTTATAAGGATGCTCAATGATCTCAGGGATAACTTCAGCAAAAAGATGGAAAACCTTAAAATGGGGATAGAAACATAAAACAAAACAACAACAAAAAAACAGTGAGAAATAAAGACTACAATAACTGAAATGTAAAATACATTAAACTTTTATTTATTTGTGTTTTTTCAGGACCCATCAGCTCCAAGTCAAGTAGTTTCACTCTAGTTGTAGAGGGCGCAGCTCATAATGGCTCATGTGGGGATCGAACCAGCAACCTTGTTGTTAAGAGCACTGTGCTCTAACCAACTGATCTAACTGGCCGCCTCGCAAACACATTAGAAGGAATCATCTATAAATGATGATTTAAGATGAAGTAGAGGACTGAACCAACGATTTAGAAGATAAAGTAGAAAACATCCAATCAGAACAACAAAAAGAAAAAAAATCCAAATAAATGAGGGGAGTTTAAGGGGCCTCTGGGATAACATTAAGCGTATCAACATTTGCATCATAGAGGTACCAGAAGGAGAAGTGAGAGAGCAAGGAATACCTATCTGAAAAAATAATAACTCAAATTTCCTAACCTAGTAAAGGAAATAGATATACAAGCCCAGGAACACAGAGAGTCCCAAGCAAGATGAACCCAAAGAGGCCCACACCAAGACACATCATAATTAAAATGCCTAAGTTTAAAAACAAAGAATCTTAAAAGCAGCAAGAGAAAAGCAATTAATTACTTACAAGGGAGCTCCCCTAAGATTGTCAGCTGATTTCTCAACAGAACCTTTGCAGGGCAGAAGGGACTGGCAGGAAATATTCAAAGTAATGAAAAGCAAGACCCTACAACCAAGATTACTCTACCCAGCAAAGCTATCTTTTAGAATTGAAGGACAGATAAAGAGCTTCCCAGACAAGAAAAAGCTATAGGAGTTCTTCACCTCAAAACCAGTATTACAAAGAATATTAGAGAGACTTCAAGACAAAAGAAAAAAGATAAAAAATAGGACTAAAAAGGCAATAACTACATATCTATCAACAACTACTTTCAATGTAAATGGATTAAATGCTCCAATAAGAAGATAGGGTGGCTAAATGGGTAAGAAAACACCCCCTCACATATGCTGTCTACCAGAGACTCACTTCAGATCAAAAGACACACAGACTGAAAGGGATGGGAAAAAGGTATTTCATGAAAATGGAAAAAAAAAAAAAAAAGAAAGAAAGAAAAAAGCTGTGGTAGCAATAGTTACGCTAGACAAAATAGACTTTAAAACAAAGGCCATAACAAGTGACCTTTAAAGAAGGACCCAATAATACTTCTGGGTAATTATCTGAAGAAACCCAAAATGCTACTTCAAGGAGATGTGCTCATTCATATGTTCATTGCTGCATTGTTTACAATGGCCAAGACGTGGAGGCAGCCTGGGTGTGTCAATGGATGAATGGATAAAAAGGAGGTGGGACACATATACAATGGAATATTGCTCAGCTATGGAAGGGAATGGGTTCTCACCATCTGCAGCAGCATGGATGGGCCTGAAGGGTATTGTGCTGAGTGAAGTATGTCAGACAGCAAAAGACAGATGCAATGTGATTCCACTTACATATGGAATCTAAAGAACAAAATAAACAAATAAAACAAACTCATAGATGCAGAGAACATTTTGATGGTTGCTTGACGAGAGGGCAGTTGGGAATGGGTGAAAAAGGGGATGGGATTAAGAAGTACTAATTGGTTGTTACACAGTAATCAAGGGGATGTAGGGTATAGCATAAGGAATATAGTCAATAATATTGTAATAACTGTGTATGGCATCAGATGGGTACTAGATTTGTTGGGGTGATAGATGGGAGGGGCTTGGGATTAGGGTGAAAAAGGTGAAGGGCTCAAGAAGTACAAACTGGCAGTTACAAAACAGTAATGGGGATTATAAAGCACAAGGAATATAGTCAATCATACGGTAATAACTATGTGTAGTGCCAGGTGAGTACCAGACTAGTCAGGGGATCACTTCTTAAATTACATAAATGTCGAACCATATGCTGTACACCTGAAATTAATATAAAATAACATTGACTGTCAACTGTAATTGAAAAATTTTAGAAGAGGTGAAAAGATGAAGGGGCATAAGAGATTCAAATTTCCAGGTATCAAACAAATAAGTCACGAGGATGTAATGTACAGTATGGGAAACAGTCAGTAATATTGTGATAGCACGGCACAGTGTCAGATGGTTGCTGGACTTATGATGATCACTTGTTTAGGTCTATACATGTTGAACTATAGTGTACCCCTAAAACTAATATAATATTGTATGTTAGCTACATTTTAATTAAAATCTTAAAAAAAAATCCAAAACACTAATTCAAGAAGACATATGCATCCCTGTGTTCACTGTAGTGTTATTTACAATTGTCAAGAAATGGAAACAACCAAAATGCCCACCTCTTGGATAAAAAAGAGGTGGTACCTGTATACCATGGCCTATTACTCTGCCATTAAAAAGAATGAAATCTCGCCATTTACGAAAACATGGGTAGATCTACAGGGTATTATGTTAAGTGAAATAAGTCAGACTGAGAAAGACAAACACCATATGATCTCAGTTATAGAGGCTTACAAAGAACAAAATAAATGCACAAACAAAACAGGAATGGACTCATAGATACAGAGAACTGATGATTACTAGATGGGAAGGGGGTTGGTAGGCTGGGTGAGAAAGGTGAAGGGATGAAGAGGTACAACTTGATAGTTATGAAACAGTCACGGGGATGTAAAATACAATATGGGGAATATAGTTAATAATATTGTAAAAACTATGTATAGTGTCAGGTGAGTACTAGGCTTATCGGGGTATCACTTCATAATTTATGTACAGGTCTAAGCACTAAGCTGTACACCTGAAACTAAAATAATACTGAATGAAAACTATAATTTTTAAAAGTCACAGGATGTAAAGTACAGCATAGGGAATATAGTCAACAATATTGTAATAACTATGTTATCATTTTGTGAGGTACATAAATGTCAAATCACTATGTTGTTTTGTACTCCGAAACTAATTTGAAAAGTTTTTAAAAGTTACCCAGAAGAATATAAGCTGTATTCACAAAAGAAAATCTGAATGAAATAAAATATCCAGCTCAGAGAAGGAAACTTTTTTGTTGCAGGGGCAATGACACTGAATGACACTTCAACTAATCCCCAAATTTTTTTCTCTAGCCAGGATACAAGATGTCTATCTAATTCAGTCATCTGGTATTTCTTAAGAACTGCTATGCTATGACAACTATAAAGCATTTTCCTTTAGCAGGCAGATAAAAACAAAACCAAAATAAGGAGGGAAGTACTGCTAAATCAACTTCATAACAAATATAATTCTAATGCAGCAATTTCAAAGTGTACACATTACTCAATATGTAATAGTATTAAACACTGTAAATCAACAATTTTTTTTTCAACTTAAAAAAACATCAGTAAAGCCTAAGAAAAACCAGACACATTCTAAAATTTAAATATATTTCAAATTAGGAAAATAGCTAACACCAGTTTTGCTAACTCCTCATCCCCTCCCCTTATATAAATTAAACTTTTTGAAATGGAAACTATATACAATTTCTATATATTTCTTCATAATACAATTATCAATAAGCAGTAATGAGCAATGTCACTTTCTCTCAATCTTTGATCCATAGCTATTTTACAAAAAAAGGTATAAACATTAATTTAATCCTCACACAAAATTCTTTTCCACTTATTTCATGAAGTCTACATCTCTTTCATAACTTATTTCTTGTGTGGTATAGCTAAGTTTTATGATTTCTAGGACAAAATACTCTGCTGCCATTTTTATCTTCTATAAAACTGTGTCTAACTATGCCAATTTGGGAATTGCCTTTCTTTTTATCTGGTGATTATTATTTTGCGTTAATTAAAAAAAAAAAAGAAAGAGAAAACGGTTCCATCAGCTCATAGGAACACATAGAAGGCTTTGGGCCACATGCCCAGGAATTTTCTGATTCACTTAGTAACTATCCACTTCCCAAAGGAAATATTTGAAATTCCACTATTAAAAATATATAAAGCAAGACAGAAGTGTTACAAGAAAATAGTATACCATTAACATAAGTGCTTTTTCATTTCTGTGAGAAAAATACACATTTGAACAAATATCTGTTCCAAGTTTTTATGGTATGCAACATCAACTACTAAAATGTGTGTGCATAATCAAATTAGCTATCAGAAATCAAGAATAAATGAAAAGTACTTATTTATCTAGATAAAGTGTAATCACAGCCACTTCCAAGTGAAATTGTCTAGAATACATGTAAGGCTGAATCGAACAGGCTAAAAAGAAGTCATCTGACTTTTATTTTTAAAGATTACTTTGCTTATCTTTCAGTAATTAAAAAAGTTGATCAAGAATAAACCTTCTTTCGGGCGGCCCGGTGGCTCAGGTGGTTAGAGCTCCATGCTCCTAACTCCGAAGGCTGCCGGTTCGATTCCCACATTGGCCAGTGGGCTCTCAACCCACAAGGTTGCCGGTTCAATTCCTTGAGTCCCACAAGGGATGGTGGGCTCTGCCCCCTGCAACTAAGATTGAACACGGCACCTTGAGCTGAGCTGCCGCTGAGCTCCCGGATGGCTCAGTTGGTTGGAGCGTGTCCTCTCACCCACAAGGTTGCCGGTTCGACTCCCGCAAGGGATGGTGGGCTGTGCCCCCTGCAACTAGTGACGGCAACTGGACCTGGGGCTGAGCTGCGCCCTCCAGAACTAAGACTGAAAGAACAACTTGAAGCTGAACAGAAACCTCCACAATTAAGATTGAAAGGACAACAACTTGGAGAAAAGTCCTGGAAGTGCACACTGTTCCCCAATAAAGTCCTGTTCCCCTTCCCCAATAAGAATCTTAAAAAAAAAAAAAAAAAAAAAAAAGAATAAACCTTCTTTTTTTAATAAGGGGAACAAATTCCTTTGTGTTCCTTTAATGAGACAGGTAGTGATAGTGAAAGGCAAATATGACTTCTTTAAATATTAATGGACACCTTGCTGGGAGATACAGTGATGCCTCCTTTATCTATAGCTCAGCTATCTTACATACCGCATAAAAGAAGTAAAACCAAAACCCAGGAAGTACACCAAACTTCTTTAAACGGCCAAAAGGAATGTTAGAAGGTTCTTGTGCTCAGGCATTTTGCTCTCAAGCCAACTCACTGAGTCTTATACAAAATTCTAACTTGGTTTTCCAAATCCACAAGAGTTGAAAAGCAACAATTTTGAGAAGATACTACAGGTAAAACATACTGATAACAGCAACATGCAATTATCTGAGAGCTTACAAGTATGCAAGTCAAAAGGAAAGCTAAAAAAAAAAAAAAGCCAATTAACCCTTCTGAGGTTACTTAAGAGCAATCATGTATGTATTTCAGGAGACTCAAATCAGCATGCTAGCACATTATATAATTGAAATTAATGATGACCTTGAGTCTTTAATACAGTTCCTTCTCTTTAAGTATTACATTTTGATAGCAGCCTACTTTTTGACAGGGTGACCACATCTGGTTTGCTTGGGATTGTCCTAGCTTAAGCTGTTGTCCTGGCATACTCATAATTATTAATAGCTCTCTTTCACTCTCAAAGTGTACTGGTTTGAACTGTAAATTTTAGAGTCATCGTATTGAGTGTTTACTATGCGCCAGGAACTATTTATTCCAGGTGCTTTCATTTATCCTCAGAATCCTATGAGATGGAGTACTATTATCCCCTTTTTATAGACAAACTAAGACTCTTGACTGGTTAAGAGATTTTCCTCAGATCATTCAATTAGTAAGTGTTAAAGGCCTATATGTGAACAACCCGGCGAGTCCGATACCAAAATCCTAGTACTTAACCACTATTAATACACAATACTATCTCTTCTTAGAAAGATGGGTAAAGGAACTAGGGGAGGGAAATATCCAAGTTTCCAGAAGGAAGAGGCATCAAAAAAAAAAAAAAGAGAGGCATCAGCTTTCTGTAAAATGTCTATACAATCCTTATAGTTTATATAAATTTACAATACTGAAATAGCTAAGAAAGCTTTCAAGTGTAAAAATAGTTCAAATTTTTGAGCGTGGTCTTTCTTAGGAAACAAAAATTCCAAAACAGTATTTCTCTAGCTTTGTTTCCTCTTTATATCAAAATTATTTTGGGAAAAAAATAGTATCTACTGGTCACATGTGAAAAAGAAAACTACACTAAAAAGAGTAGTCACAAATATCCACTCAGAGACTATACATTTCATTCTAAAAAAAGATGCTATATATCAGCTAATTAGTCCTTAAACTGTGAGATTAAGTAGGTTAAAGAGGTTCAAAGATTTACAATTCCTATTTTTAACATGATTCTTTATCTACTTAACTGCACTTATTTATTTAGAATAGTTCAGACAAATTATTCTATTTACATAGCATTTTCCCATTTTCCATAAAGCATTGCCGTATTTGATCCTTAGCAACCAGGTATGGTAGACAGATGTTATCCTCATTTATGAATGAAACTGAGGCTCTGAGAGATTAATGTGCCCAACTGTTTTATAACAGGAACTGAAGTGGAGGGATGACTCCCAACTCTACATGTAAAGAAAGCAATTATTTCAATGCTCTAGAGCAAAATAAAAGCCTCAAACTTCCTTATTGGCCAAGATGAAATAGAACATCTATAAATTCATGCTGTCTGAAAAGCAATATTTACTGGAGCCTGATTGCACATCTCTAGTAGTTTCAATATTCATAGAAAAATGAACACTCGTTTGTTCTGGATCTCAAGCTATTACTAAATTTGCAAGCAAAAATAGGACCTTTGAAAAGAACCACATTGTTTTTTCAGAGTGGCAAATGTAATGAAAGGTGTTCCCAACTCTTCTGTGATTTACCAATGCTGAGATTATTCCTTAACACGGCAACTTTTAAAACAATTTTCTCCCAAAACGCATTTGCTAGATTACACAAATTTGCTGTTACAAAGAATCAGTATCAGAGCTCCACCCTAATCAGAGGCTTTTCTTCCAATCTACTCAAAAGGTACATTAAATACACAATGCTGGCCACATTTTAGATAATGATGGAGAACAACAGCTGATAGCCAGTTTGGGACAAATGCCAACTGTTCCCATTTGTCTGAAAATGTCAAAATTAATTGCTACAACACTCAGTTTTCAAAGAATATTATCTCTAAATGAGAAAGCATAATCAAGTAAATTCCGAAAAAACAGACTAAACATAATGGTGCCTCTCTGATTTGCAATATTAGTTTAAAAAATTTTGATGTTCCGAAGTATAAGTAAACACATCTCAACAGTTTTATATATTTTCATAATTTTATTTTTTTAAAACACTTAGAATTTTGCAAGCTAGCAGTAAAATATTGTCCTCAATATTTTACTAATTAGCACCGTATCCCTTTTTAAAGCTAATTGGAACATTGTTTCATTGTAAATGATTGTAAAATAAAATGATCATTTCAAATGCCAAATTAATCTCAAGTAACATGTGAACTGTTAATTTTATCATTACTTTTGGCTTTATGCACAAAGATGTATTTCAAAAATGAACTTAATAGTAGTATCAATTCTGTCAATCTAACAAATCAAAGTACCACAGTTTAAAGCAACATTTAATCTCTGAAATTATATAAAGAGGCATATAAGAAAGTTGAGAAATCAGCTATAAAAACAAAAGTTACTACATAACTTAGAGTTCCTTAATTTTTAGAAGAATGAGGACAATTCTATGGTACAAGTATTAGTTACACATATGGTTTGGTATATGTATCTTCATGCTTTACTTATGAGTTTGGCTTTACCAAAAAGTCATCAAAAAGTCCAGATTAACTCACAAGGACAGCTGGAAGCCTGAAATAAAACTGCTCAGTGCAAAAGATCCCAAGCCATTTAAATGGAAGCTTAGCCATTTAACTCTGACTTTTGTTTTCAAACGAAAAATCTTTTGAAAATACAGAAAGTTATCTAATTATACTTAAATTACTTCCACATTAAGAAATGGGGATTTTTCATTTCCTGTTTTCTGACAAGAGCATTCTTCAGAGATAGGGGCTTAAGTTCTAAGCTACCACTGACTGCTTACTAGTTTGCCTGTTTTGCATACCAGTAGAATCAAGTCCAGTTTTGCCATTTGTGGATAACTATGACAAGATACAAAAGCATGTGTTTGCCATAAATAGCTCTGGCTAACAGCAAACTGCTCACACTGAGCAGATCAAATTCTCTATAAGGAGAGCAGTCTGGACCACAGCCAAATCCCACTACTAATGTTTAAAACTGCTACAGTAATTCTTTTTTTCCAATTTGCAAAATATATTAAAAAATAGTAGCTGAAATGAAAGTTCCTAAATTTGAGAAGTATTATTAATCTTTTGAAAGGATATTTTACATTTTCATTATGACCAAATATACAAGAGCTTACTGCTTCCACTACTCAATTAGAAATGTAAACGTGAATTAAAAAATTAGCCTAATTTATCCAGAGAACAAATCAGCTATTGAAGAGTATTTATGTCAAAGTGCAAAAAAAATTTCTGATCTCCATAATAACACATAAGGAAATAAATAATGTTTATAAAAGTATCCCTCTATAATATTTTATATTAGTTGGCTTTAGCATAGTGTATTTATTAAACCAAATAAACCCAACAAAGTGGAAAATATCATGCATGAATGTTGTACAAAAAAACTCTTAAATGACCAGTGCACAGATTCGTAATAGCTGTTTACTCTAGAAGTTGCTTCACATAACATCTGCAAAATGTCCAAGGAAAACAAGGCAACATTCTGTAATATGCCACAATTTTTATTGCAACGTGGCCATTTTTGTAAGGGTAGGAAGTTTGACCTCAAAAACAACGTTCTATTTAAGGCTCTTTTATACAGAAATTGCCATCATGACTGATATTCAAAATATCTTTAGTGTTGCAAGACTTACATGGTAAACATAAAACTCCTACACTTATTCAGTAGTGTACACTCAATGGAAAACAGAAAGGCATTAGTAACAGCTATTTCTTTTAAGAAGATATGCAGGTAACAGGAATGAACACTGAGGTACTAGGATAAGTTGATGACACAGTTAACACAACTTAATTGGCATTCCTTTTGGGGGTGAGGAGTTAAAATCATTACAAAAAAGTGCTTTCAATGCATAGTGTTATATCTTATATCTGTGCTGCCATGTCACAAAAATAGGCTTGCCAAGGCAGGTGAGGTGTATGAATGCTGGAGCCTCACAGAACTGCAATCGAGTGCAACTATAAATAATACTGAATAAAGTTTACCATCTGACCAGAGGATAATACTTTCAAGGCATTCAATTAGCTTACCCTTTGCAGTATTCTAAGCTATTCACATTGACAATCACATTCATTGTAGTGCTTGCTGCAAGGGAGGCATATAACCAGTTGTTTTGGCTAAAATGATGGGAAGGCATTCCTTGGGTTTTACATCAAGGTAACAGTATTAAACAGTCTAATGGCAATCACTGATAGGCTGCTTACATGAATGATAGTTCCTTCATTCACTGTGTTGGAAGGACCCAGTGGGAAGAGGAAAAACAAAAAACCAAAAATCCTAATACTATTCCAATTGACTGAGCTGGAGATATGAAAGCTCCGTAAGATCCAGATGGCACTTGACTGTCATTTTATAAGGGTTTTCCTTCAAGTGAAACTACTACGTTGCCTCCCAATTTCTCTCCAAGTGTCGAACGGTCCTTTATGTCATCCAAGCCATTTACTTGCCACTCATGTTTAATACCTAAAAAGAAAAAAAACCATTATCCCATTACCTTATTATAATTAACAGAGTAATTCCTCTGCACAAAATATTCAATATCTGTACCTGTAAATTTCTTTTTAATGGCATCTTTAGAGCTAGCATAAATCATCTTGCTTTTTAAAGGTGCACTTTCAGGAGCCCTACAGAAACAACAAAAAAACAATTGTTGAATCCCACTTCAAAAGGAAAACAAAGGCAAAACTGACTGTGTTAATAATAATCCTTGCATTTTAAAAGTACGTTTTTCTTTTGTTGTTACACACCAGAATATAAATACTAGGTCTTCTTTCTTAGACTCTTTTGTTTCGTATGTGGCATCGTACAAAGCATATCGGCAATCATTCAGAGGTAGCAACTTCACAAAAGCTGTGTAGGGGTCTTCTACAGTATCACCAATGTCACCCACCAAGATCTGCTTGGCTTCCTCTACAATTATTTGTCTTTTGTCATCGCTTAAACAGAAGAGAACTGCTTTCTTTCTTTTTTTTATCTCCTCTTGTGTAGATGATTTCCTTACTTTCATATCATTAAACACTTTGATGACTTCATCATTCACTGTAACTCCAGAAGCCTGGGGGAAACAAAACAAGACAAAAAGAACAGTAATTCAGAACAAGCATTTTGATTTTAACCAAAATTACTGTTTGCCTAGAGAGGATTCCCTTTAGTCTGGATATCAAAAATCACATCTTCCCATGCAAGTAGTCCAATCAGATCTGCCACATTTTAACTATCAGTGAATGAGGAACCTAAGGATTCTAACTCACGCTGCCCCATTCATCCTTTTTAAAGTGGTTTGCTGGTTGAAGAAAATGGAAGGTAGAGGGAAAGAGACAAATACAGGCTGTCCCATCCCTGAAATGTTTCCTCTTTCACTGGGTGATGTCAGAGCTTCAGGAGCAGCAGCAAAAATACCTTCTGTATTGTGTCAACTCTGCAGGCCTTAAAAAAACACTTTTGGATTTCAGTTAATGCTTCTACTATTTTTTTCTTTAAAGTCATCCTAGCCAGTGCCGTTTCCTCATAAGGAAAGAGAATCAAGTGTGCACTCCACACCGCCCACAGCTACAACTTAACTGCCTCACAGCACAAATGCGGACACTTCAAAACTAACGGATCTAGTGTAAAGCTTTTTACCGCGAGAAAGCACTTCTAACAGCCTTTTCCCACCTCCTTCATCTCCTCCAAAGAGTTTTTATTACAAGCCATCCAGACCTCACCACAAGCCTTCCTTCAGCAAGGGCGTTTACAGCACGTACACATTTTAGATCGCGCGTGTGAAGTAAAACTAGGCTGCAAAGAGCAAACGCTGCACGCGCGGGGTGAGCTCCGCAGACCCGCCCGCGACGCCTCCGGCCGCTGCCCGCTCAGCGTAGGCCCAGACCCCCGACCCGCGCCAGCGCCGTCCCCGCCCCCAGGAATCTGCGGGCGGCAGGGCCCGTCCTGCCTGCAGGAGGGCAAGCCTGCCGGCTGGAGCCAGAGCAACGGGGCCGCAGCACAGGAATGCCCACCTTTGAGGCCCAAATCAGGTTAAAATGGCGGCCTCACTCCCAGGGCCCCGCAGGACCGCTGACTCGCCGCGCCCCGGTCCCCGGCCCCCCGGCTGGCGCTCCCGCCTTACCATAGTGCCCGCGGCTGTGGCTGCGGCGGCGGCTCGGGCTCCTGCTCGGTGGCACTGGGAGGAGGAGGAGGGGCGGGCGGGCTGTGGCGAGTGCGGGGCACGCCGGGAGCTGCAGGCGGAGAGGCGGTGTCGGCGGCTCGGGGGGCTGCGGGCGGAGGGCGGCCGTCACGTGGCACGCCCCGGGCCGGCCCTTCCGCCTCCCGGCCCCGCCCGCGTCCTCGACATGACCCCGGCGCGGGCGCCCTGCAGGCCCAGTGGCTGCACGGCGGTGGCCGGAACTCAGGGCCCTGGCGAGATGCTTGTATCCCGGGACCACGGGTCAGCCGGCCCGGGAAGGGGAGTCTCCACGCTGCTTCCGCGAGAGCGCTGCTCCCCGGGTCGAGCGCGTGGGGGGGGAATGGTGCGCCCACGTGTCTTTCTCTTATTCAGCTGTTGGTTTCCACCACCGGGCCTGGATTCCAACGTGTAGCGCGTCTTTTTGGAAAGTCCCCATAAAAGATGGCGTGAATTATTAGATCTCCTCCCTCCAATGAAATGAGATAATGTAATCATCCAGGGGTTTCCCCAGGTTGATTGAATTACTTAGGAAAAGCAAAATGATAAACAGAGGTGGAAAATCATTTTCCAAAAGTCTGTGGCTGAAATAATAATAGGGGAAAAAACTGGTGATAACGTCCCTTGGTAATATCCTTTTATATATCAGACTTCATAGGAAATGGATTGTACTGTCTGCTACTAATCTTTTCTTCATGAAGCCCCAGCTATGACAGCTGACATCAAATAAATGGACCCAAGAGTAGAGATTCCTCCCTCTTGGCAATCACAGCCTCTTCTAGCAAAGCCTGTATAACTGAGCCATGGCTCTTCTCTAACCTTTTTAATACTTAACAAATATCCCATTTATCGTAGGAAAAATGTCAACTTATAATTTGAGGAACATTTTCATAAAGACTTAACACTTCATGAGTTTATAATGAAAATGTTATAAATGAAACACTTATGTGCTGTCTATAATGAAAGGAATGCTTAATAAAGTTTAATTTCTTCAGGCTGACTTATGCTACCTTTTCTCCTAAACATTTACGATTTCTACCTTACTTTCTTCATTTGTAAAACGAATTTAAAATTCTGATCAACAGTTCAACTTACTTTGTGAAAAAGACTAGCACTAAAAAATACAGAATTGTATTGCCTCAAACTGTTGGGAACAAAATAGTAAGTCCAGATAAACCTTCAGGCAAACTAAGCCAGACATGCAGTGTACAGGCAAAAACTTTGGGCTGTGAGTTGGGAGATTTGGGTATTAATCTTGGCACTGTCCTATCTGTAACTTCGAAGGGCTTTCCACCCCTGCAGACCTCAGGTGCTTCATCTGTAAAACAAGCTTGATTAAATTAAAGTCCTTTTCAGCTTTAAAATTTGGTTTCCTAGTATACCACTGTTTCTCAGAAAATAGTGTATATACATTCTCAGGATTAAGTACCTTTAGGGATGGAAAATCATAATGAGAAGGGGTAATGCCCTATTTTGTGTGATAAATTCTTGTATCCAAAACAGAATCTATTTTATATGGAGCGTGTTAGGTATTGCCCATGAAACATAGACCTAGTTTTTATGTCCATAGCTGTGTTTATTTTCTTAATGGCAAGATTGATTTAGTTTAGAGACAAAAATTGAGAAGCAAATTCCCAATGCCTAAACATGAATCCCAAGCAAGTAGATTATAATACTTTACATTTAGCTGATACATTAGTTTATGAAACCTTTCACTTTATCTCTCTTGAAATTCCAAGGAAATCATGAAGAATGGATCTCCTGGACTCCAAACACCTGCTATGTGTGGTATCAGCACCTCTTCTTCCGGTACTCTTCTCAGGGTCTTCCTCCCTTCTCAGCCTTGAAATTTGCTGCAAAGAGATTCCACAGCCCCAGCAGAGACCAGGTCTAGGGACACCTAGATTAGGTGTCACAACCTCTCCTACCAAAACGTGATTCCAAAGATGATAGGCACCCTGAGCTGTGATGTCAACCCCTCTCCAAACCTCCCTGTCCTTCTCGCCCTCCCCAGGCAGAGTTCATACTTGCTATGCTCCAGGATTCTTTTCCTGAAGATATTTTGTCTTTGCACATATCTGGTTGCATTGAAAGACCTTATTTACGTGTTCTACCACCCCACTACACTGTAGCTCCTTAAGGATCTGAGTCCTACCATCTTTGAATTTCTGGAACCTGGCACATAGTAGGTGCTCAATAGATGATGTAATTAATTTAAGATGCTTTAGTACTAGAAAGAGAACAAAAAGGAAGCTCTTGAAGATTGTGAAGCCTTTCTATAATGCATGCCCCTGTGAGGTTGGCTCTTAGTTGAGTAGCAACTCCTCTTCATAACTGTTTTTTATAACCAGAACCTATCACCACTTGGTAAAGGGACAGTATTATCATGCATTGCTGCATGAATTTTGTCCCCTGTGTAGTAAAGGGATCTGAGTGTCAGGCAACATATATATTTATTTCCTGTGGCTGCTATAACACATTACCACAAATTAGTGGCTCAAAACAACACAAATTTATTGTCTTGCAATTCTGGAGTCCAGAAGTCAGAAATGAGTCATCTGGGGCTAAAAACAAGATGTCAGCAGCACTTCTTCACTGCTTTTGGAGGCTGTAGGAGGAGAATGTTTTCTTGCCTTTTCTACCTTTTAGAGGCTTGCTCACATCCCTTGTTTTGTGGTTCCCAGCCAGCAAGTGTGTCACTCGCACCTCTGCTTCAGTCATCACATCTCTGACTCTCCTACTGCCTCCCTTTTTCAATTCTAAGGACTACTGTGATTACTTTGGAACCATTGGATAATTTAGGATAATACCATTAACTTAATCACAAACAAAGTCCCTTTTGCTATGTTCTGGGTTCTGGAGTTTAGGACAGGAACATCTTTTGGGGTCCATTATTCGCCTACCACACTAAATCTATTCTCTTCAGCAATTTCAAGCCCAAGCCAACAACAGGTGGGACAGAAGGACTCTGAACACTCCAGTACTAGGATGCACATCCAAGCTATAATTTTCTGTTTACTGGACCACACAGGGATGGCAGCAACAAACAACCACTTAGGAACTAGGCGAGAGTAACCTCAAAGAGGATGGATCTGAATGGCATTTCAGCTCTGACACAGCAAGTGTCATTTACTTAAATGCTCTAAGGCTGTTTCCTCATGTGTACAATGGGGATTATGTTACCTCCTCCCTTTTGAGATCACAGTTAGGGTCAAGTCAGATAATGTATGTAAAGCTCCTTCCAGCACAGGAATAGGAACCCTGGGGTTATTTGTTACCACCAGGGCAGAGTGAAGGTAAGAGTATGATTTTACCAACTCACAGACAACAGTTATGAAGCCTCCCAATTCTCACTGGTAATGATTTATAAGACTCAGCTAAACTTTGTTTACTTAAGATTCCTTAGGAAATCGGAAAAGTGAATACTTCCTAATGCATATTCTCCCAAGAAACAATCCAGATGGAGTTTCTGTGGTGTGTAAAAGTTTAGAATCACTTTTCAAGTCTGATCTAAAATAATACATTTGGAAAATTATGCAGAAAATTCTGTTTGAACTCCACTCCTTGTCAAGACACATCATTCTCAGCTCCCACAGCCACTCCTGACAAAGACAATGTAAGCATAAACATGCTCACAACTTCAAAAAACTACCTTTCTGCCCACGTGCTGTCTTTACTCTGACATATCCCTCCGAACCCACGCCTGAGCTAAAAGACTGTAAGGAGGCCAAGTCATGTACTTTTCTAAATCCAAGTTTGAACTTAGAACTAGAAAATAAACGTAATGGGATATTTGTGTTGGAGTCTGAAATCCGTGACTCACTCTCTGAGCACAAAACTCACTTTAGGTCTTAAACATGGCTCATCTCTAGTTCTTCCTAATTTAGGAACATGACCTCACAATAAAGGAATTTAGCAGTCTGTCACGTGAAGAGGAAATGAGGTAGAGGGCAGCAGCAGTAAAACGCAGTAAATACTTTAAAACAGTCTCAAATTCTATATTTATAAATGCCAGTTTCAACTTATTAACTCACAGACACGTTTATATACTATCAGTTACTTGTGATATTAATTCAATCGTGATAATAAGTAGCAATCAGTTACCTAAATTATACAAACCATATGAAAACAGCATCTGAGAAGAAGAAACTTGCTAATAATTTATTTAAGGTGGAAATCCTTTGTTTAGCTTACTTTGTTACAAAAGCTGTAGGTTTTTAAATCATAGACAGAAATCATACAGACATGAAAAATGTAACATGTGAAAACTCTATGTTAACAGACATGAGTAAGAGAAGGCATGAGATCACAAACTAATTCAAGAAATAAAAGTTTATTCATTCCATTCAGTCATTTATTTCTTTATTTTATTTATCGAGCACCTCTGCTGGGGGCTAGGAATGCAAAGATAAAAATAATGCAGACCCTGCCTGGAAGAAAGCTAGGTCTATGAAAATACAGCAAGGAAGCCAATCATTTACAGAACAATCCCATGTGTTGTACAATGGCATGTGTACAGGGTGCCCTGGGAACACAAAGGAGGGTGACCAGCTCAGTCAGTGGGGGTTAACCAGGCAGATAGAGAAAGGGCATTTAAAGCAGAGAGAACCGAATGTACAAAGCCACAGCAGTGTAAGTAGAGCACAAGAAACCCCAAGTAGTTTGCTATGATCAAGGAGCCTCTCTCTGCCCTTGCTAGGGAATGAAGATGGACGGAGTGGTAGGAGGTACCAGCTCTTATGAACCTTGTATACCATCTTATGGTTAGCATTTTATTCTGTAGGCGATTAGGGAGTCAATAAAAATTTTTCAAATGTGTTTTTTAAAAATAACTTCTGAGATACTATTCACATATCATAAAATTCACTCTTTTAGAGTGTACCATTCAATGTTTTTTAGTATGTTCACGGTTGTGTAACCATTATCACTATCTAATTTTAGAATATTTTTATCATCCCCCAAAGAAAACCCCCTATCTGTTAGCAGTCACGCTACATCTTCTCCATCCCCTAACCCCTGGCAACCACTAACCTAGCTCTATAGATTTCCCTGTTGTGGACATTTCGTATGAATGGAAGCATGTAATACGTAGTCTTTTGTGACTGGTTTCTTCCACTTAGCCTAACATTTTCAAGGTTCATCCATGTTGTAGTATATGTTAGTACTTCATTCTTTTTTTTATGGTCAAACAATATTCTGTTGCATGGATATACTACTTTTTCTTTATACATTCATCAGTTGATGGGCATTTCAGTTGCTTGCTCTTTTTCACTATTGTGAATAATGCTACCATAAACATTCATGTACACATTTTTGTGTGAATGTGTATTTTCATTTATTTGGGGTCTATACCTAGGAGTGGAATTACTGGGTCTTATGGTAACTTCATGTTTCACATTTTGGGGTGCTGCCAAACTTTTCCAAAGTGGCCATACTATTTTACAGTTTCACCCACAATGTACAAGGGTTCCAATTTCTCCACATCCTTACCAACATTTGTCACTGTCTTTTATTTTAGCCATTCTAGTGAGTGTGAGGTGGTATCTCATTGTGGTTTTGATTTGCATTTCCCTAGTGGCTAATGACATTGAGCATCTTTTGATGTGCTTATTGGCTATTTGTATATCTTCTTTGGAGAAATGCCTATTAATATCCTTAGTCCATTCTTTCATTGGTTGTCTTTTATTAAGTTGTAAGAGTTCTTTGTATATTCTAGATATGAGTCCCTTATTAAATATATGATTTGCAAAAAATTTCTCCCATCTTGTGGGTTGCCTTTTCACTTTCTTGATGGTGTCTTACGAAGCAGAAAGCTTTGAAATTTTGATGAAGTCTAGTTTTTCCTTTGTTGCTTCTGCTTTTGGTGTTATATCTAAGAAACCATTGCCTATATATGTTTATAAAAATTATAAAAAAATGCTTTTTTCTAAGAGTTCCAGCTTTAAGTTTAGATCTGTGATCTATTTTGAGTTACTTTTTTAGTATGGTGAGGTAGGGCTCCAGCTTCATTCTTTTGCATGTGGGTATTCAGTTGTCCCAGCACCATTTGTTGAAAAGATTATTCTTCCCCTCAAATTTGTTTTTTAAATGTTATTACAGGTACTCTAGTAATCACATTAAAAAAATGCTATCAATTTTTAGATTTATAATTGCTTACTGATTAATTAAACTGATAACAAGAATTTCTTTTGTATTTCAAGAGATTACTTATGTGTCTGAAAACTAATTTCTTAGTAATATAGCAATAGAAATGCATTTATGTATGTATGTATGTACGTATGTATGTATTGTGTTCTTACCATGTGCCAGGAACTGTGCTGCACTCTGGGTATAAGATGAATTTTCATCAAGAAACTATTTGCTTTCCTCGAGTCCCGCAAGGGATGGTGGGCAGCGTCCCGTGCAACTAAGATTGAACACGGCACCTTGAGCTGAGCTGCCGCTGAGCTCCCGGATGGCTCAGTTGGTTGGAGCTCATCCTCTCAACCACAAAGTTGCAGGTTTGACTCCCACAAGGGATGGTGGGCTGCGCCCCCTGCAACCAGCAAAGGCAACTGGACCTGGAGCTGAGCTGCGCCCTCCACAACTAAGATTGAAAGGACAACAACGACTTGGAAAAATATCCTGGAAGTACACACTGTTCTCCAATAAAGTCCTGTTCCCCTCCCCAAAAAAATCTAAAAAAAAAAAAAAAGAAACTATTTGTTGAAGAAATTCCATTAAGATGGTTCAATTTCTCAAACATTTTTTTCTATACATGGTTTTTAGATCATTTCTTCCATGTTCTTTATTCTGATTTGCCAAAACTAGTTTCAGTAGGATGAGTTTTTTTCCCTTGTGAATGTTACAACAAAGATTTGATTTTGTGATCAAAGATTTGATTTTGTGAAACATTTAAAAATTTTCTGTACGTTTAAATTTTTCTGTACATTACTGAAAAAATTTTTGATAATGGCACCTGCTTTATCAATTTTCTTTTCTCTTATTTCTAGCAAATCTAATATTTTCAAGTATATAAGGTCAAAAAATTTCATTTGCAAACTTGTTGCAAAGATGTTGCTAAACTTTTTTGATATCAGAGGGATTATTCATTATGAATTTGTACCAACTGGACAAACAGTTAACCAAGTTTACTATTTGGAAGTGCTGAAAAGGCTCCGTGAAAAAGTTAGACGACTTGAACTTTTCGCCAACAATTCATGGCTCTTGCATCACAACAATGCACTAGATCACACTACACTGTCTTTGAGGGAGTTTTTAGCCAGTAAACAAATAACTGTATTGGAACACCCTCCCTACTCACCTGATCTAGCCCCCAATGACTTCCTTCTTTACCCGCAGATAAAGGAAATATTGAAAGGAAGACATTTTGATGACTTTCAGAACATCAAGCGTAATAGGACAACAGCTCTGATGGCCATTCCAGCAAAAGACTTTCAAAACTGCTTTGAAGGGTGGACAGGACACTGGCGTTGGTGCATAGTTTCACAAGGGGAGTACTTCGAAGGTGACCATAGTGATATTCAGCAATGAGGTATGTAGCAGTTTTTCTAGGATGAGCTCGCGAACTTAATTTTCTTACCTCGTATGGTCCCTGTCTTCATGGGGCTTGTAGTCTAGTGAGAAACAACAGGGGGCTCTAATATAGATTAAGGGAATTTATTCTCATTCCAGCGGTGGATGAGCCCCCATTGATCACATTTTTGCCAACAATGGTACAGTATATGTCTGATTCTGTATTGTTTGCTGGTTTGACTGTGTGAACTGGTATTTCACTACAATTTTAATTTTTACTTGTCTGATCACTAGTGCTGTTGACCATTCTATGCTAGTTCATATACTTTGTAACATTTTCTTAGAATCATTTTTCTTTTCCTTATTTTTAGTAGTTCTTTATATATTTAGTATACCAACCCTTTGTCTGTTATATACATTGCAAATACCTTCTTCCATTCTGTGGACTATCTTTTTATTTTGTTTATGGTGTCTCCTAAGTAAAGAAGTTAAAAACCTATGTGATAGAATGTATCAAGTTATTCCTTTAGGTTTGTGCCTTTTCTTTTATGTTTATGGTCTTCCCTCCTTCTTTCCTCCCTCCTTCCCTCCCTCCACCCCTCTTTTCCTCTTTCTTTCTTTCATTCTCCTCCTCATTTTCTTCCTCCTTTCCCCCACACTTCTTCCTTTCTTTCAAGAAATCCTTCCTAATCAAATATTTGACGAGCTCAAGGAATTAGTATTAAAGTTTTTTTTTTTAGTGTAATAATTGTACTGAGGTCTTTTTGTTTAGAGTCCTTTTCCTTTAGAGATACAGTCTGAAATACTTACCAATAAAATAATGTGATGAGTGGAATTTTCTTCAAAATAATATGGGGTGGGAATTAGGGGGCTAAATAAAGCAAAATTAGCCATGAGTTGGTAATTGTCAAAGCTGAGCAATAGGTACACGGGGGTTCATCATACTATTCTGATTTTGTATATGTTAAAATTTTTCTATAATAAAAATCATGAGGGAGAGAGAGAGAGAAAGAGGAAATCCTTTCCAATCTTAATATAAAATATTTTCCTATATATTCTTCAAATAATTTAAAAATTTTGTTGTTTTACATTTAGGCCTCTAATCCCTGTGTAACTCAGAAGGAATACCATAGAAGAGGACCAGAGAACAGAGGACCTGGTTGGCCAGGTCCTCTGACAATCTTTGTCCTATGAAGGCCTTTCCAAACCAATGAGGACAATTTGTCTTGACTATGTAGTAACATACTTTTTGATCCAAATTTGAAGAAAGAAGTCCATTATATTCTATGAAATAGGAATAACCAAAGGAAGTAATTGACATTCATTAAAAATTTTTTTAAACCCTTGCTCTGTTTTTGACCATTTATCTTTCTTTGGCCATAGGTCAAAATATTTTTTTAAATGTGATAACTGCATTTATCTAGTAAAATAATTTTGCTGAAGACTTCATCTCAAAAAGTTAGTTCTTTAAGCTTCTGCCCTTGGAATTCCTACCTTCAAAGTAACATGCATATTTAGAGGTGAAGAGCTTCTTCTACATTTATGTTGGAGGCGAGTGGCAGATGTTTTTAGATCAACTAGGAAAGAGTTCAAGCTAAGAGTCTTTGATCTGCTGGGATTTCTAACACATGTGAACTCTCAACATACTTTCTGTAATTCTACCAGATGTAGCCAAAGTGTTCATAGTGAGTCCATCAACTTATAACTTACTTTAGTTACAGATCTCTTACTTTCTATTACACAGGATGGATTTTCAGGGTTTTTTTTTTTCTTTTTTTTTTTTTTTCTGATTTGCAGTTTGCTCATTTCCCTCCAGAAATTGTCAAGAGATGATCAGGACTGGTAGACTGTTAGGCCTAAGAGACAGCATTGTTAGGCCACTCGGTAAGTTAAACAAATACAGTACTTTGCAAATCTGACATAGTTAGTTTAGACTTTAGAGAGAAAAAAAGCTGAGTTGAAATGGAGGAAGAGTATTAAGAAGTATTAGAAAGAAGCACATGGCTTGAGAAAAAATTTGTTTTTTCTTGCTCAGAATTAATGACACAATCTAGTCTCAATGAGATTCAGACGATCTCAGGATGAAGTTAAATATCCTATTGTAACACAGCCCCGCACACACATCTCTTGGCTTTCTTTCCTGCAAGTTTCACAGCCGTATTATTTTATCGAGTATCTACTGTGTGCCTGGTATTCTATTGGCCCAAGCCTTTCTACAGAAAGGCTTAACTAACCAATTATTAACCCTAATGGTAAATTAAGCAGATAATTCAAGAACAGTGCTTCAAGCAGATATACAAGAAGTACATTTTCGTTGTCTCTGTTTATCTGTCCCTGTGGTTAAGAATAGTTACTTGTAAGAGACTCAGAAAACAGATATTCTCATCTCTACCAATACTCAACTTTTAATAACCATAAAAATAAGAACCATTATAAAATGAGAAAGAAAACATCAATACTCAAATGTCTCAGCAACTTCCACCTTGCCCTGAGAAAGGCAAAAAAAACAAAACAAAACAAAACAAAAAAAACACGAAAAAACCATAATGAGTTTATGTCACTTTTAGTACCCACTGGCATCATTTGATCCATAACCTAACATCAGCATCCAAGGACTTTGAAAGCGTGAGCTGTTTTGCTACCATAATGTTGCAGACTGAATCATTCTGAGTCATATTGCTTTTCTAACCCTTCAAATAGAAAATTGCAAGTGTGGGATAAATGTAGATGAGAAACAGAGATGGGATAGTTGAATAAAGTTTAGTAGAGTGTGAAACAATGAGAAAATGACTAGGGGGTCGTTCCATCCATTTATTTCTTTATACTGTAAATTCCTCCAAAAAAAAAAAAAAAAAAAAAGCAACACAGGAGTTTAAAGTTGCTTAAAAGACACAGGGTTGAGATACTGCTCTTTACTATATGTATATTATATTTCAGTTTTTTAAAGGGCACAGAGATGATGAAACATTAAAGATTAGCCTTTAGTTTTTTGATGGTCAAGACAAAAGGGAAAGTCCTTCAGTTAAATAGCTCTAGTTAGCTAATAAAAAGAAGCATAAAGTTTGTAAGGAGAAAGAGTTTTTTTCCTGGGACTAAATGCTAAGAGAAATTAACGAAATAAAAAAAATTTAAAATTGGGTGCTATATGCGAGTTTTTGCATGTGTTTTCTCACTGAATCCTTACAAAAGTACTGTGACACAGATTGTGTCATCTTCTCATCTTCTTCCTACAGAGGAGGAAACAGGATCACAGCAGTTATGTTGACTAGACACAGCCAGACAGGTTTTTTGTTTTTATTTTAATTTATTGGTGTGACATTGGTTAGTAAAATTATATAGGTTTCAAGTGTACAATTGTATAGATTGTATCATCTATATATTGACACAGCCAAGTTTTGAGCCCTGATATCTCTGAATTAAAAGCCTATAGTATGCTGGTCACACCACACTGCCTCTCAGTGGACACTCATGTATATTATTTATGTAGTTTGGATGGTGAGTTCATTGTCAATGGGGCTTTATCATGGCAATATTTTGCAGCCTGGACTGAGGCATAGTCCATCCAGAATAGTTTTGTGTTTGTTTCTGTTAGGCCCATCTGGTATGATTAGCGACCAGGGTTTCTTTTTCTAGGCTCTTGAGGTAGAAGCTTATTAATTTGAGACTTTTCCTCTTTTCTAATGGAAGCATTTAGTGCTATAAATTTCCCTCTCAGTTATGCTTTAGCTGTGTCCCACATATTTCAATATATTGTTTTTTTCATTTTCATTCTGTTCAATGTAGTTTTTAAAATTTCTCTTGATACTTTTAAGATATGATTAATTTAAGGACCTCAAATTATCCTGAATTATCTGGGTGAGTGTAATCTCATCACATGGGTCCCTAAAATCAGAGTCTTTCCTGGCAGTGGTCAGAAGAAGCTGTCACTATTGAAGACAGATACAGAGAAATGTAAAATCTTTGAAGATGGAGGAAGGGGGCCATGAGCCAAGGAATATGGGTGACCTCTGGCAGCTGGAAATGGATTCTTCCCTAGAGCCCCCAGAAAGGAGAGCAGCACTCTAGAAACTTTATTTTAGCATAGTGAAACTCGTGTCAGATTTTGACCTACAACTAATAAATTTGTATCATCTAAGCTGCTAAATTTGTGGTAATTTGTTATAGCAGCAATAGAAAACTAGTACAATGGAAACTTTCTATTTTTTCATTTGTTTCGAGTATGTTTATAATTGCTAACTGAAACATTAAAAAAAAAAGATTTTATTGGGGAAGTGGAACAGGACTTTTTATTGGGGAACAGTGTATACTTCTAGGACTTTTTTCCAAGTCAAGTTGTTGTCCTTTCAATCTTAGTTGTGGAGGGCGCAGCTCAGCTCCAGGTCCAGTTGCTGTTGCTAGTTGCAAGGGGCGCAGCCCACCATCCCTTGCGGGAGTCAAACTGGCAACCTTGTGGTTGAGAAGATGCGCTCCAACCAACTGAGCCATCTGGGAGCTCAGCGGCAGCTCACCTCAAGGTGCCGTGTTCAATCTTAATTGCAGGGGGCAGAGCCCACCATCCCTTGCGGAACTCAAGGAATTGAACTGGCAACCTTGTGGTTGAGAGCCCACTGGCCCATGTGGGAATCGAACCGGCAGCCTTCGAGTTAGGAGCATGGAGCTCTAACCGCCTGAACCACCGGTCTGGCCCTAACTGAAGCATTTTTATTATGGTTGCTTTAAATTCTTTGTCAAATGATTCTAACATCTCATCTTGGAGTTCACATCTTTTTTTTTTTTTTTTTTTTCCATTCTGTTTGAGATCTTCCTGGTTATTTGTATGAGTAAATTTCAATTTAAACATGGACATTTTCGTATTACGATTGGATCGTATTTAAATTTTCTGTTTTAGCTGGCTTTCTATGACGTCACTGGCAAGGGAAGTAGAGGCACTACCTTGTAACTGTCAAATGCAGGTAGAAGTCCAAGTTTCCCACTCAGCCTCTCCTGACACCAGAAAGGGGTGTTCCTCATTATTGCTGGGTAGTGGCGTGAGTCCCCGGTCTCTCACATGGTCTCCACTGACACTGTGGGGAAAGAAAGGGATACCTCATTACTGGCTGGTGGGGATGAAAATCCAGACTCCCTACTTGGTCTTCTCTAATACCACTCCATTGAGGGTGTTGGGACACCTCATTTTATCGTTATGAAGGTGGAAGTGTAGGCTCCCATATAGTCTTTGCTGGTATGAGTGTAGGTGAGGTCATTTTTTTTCTATGGTGTTTGGCTGAAATAGAGCAGTCATTGTCTAAATGGTTTTTTCTTGCTAGGCAGCTCCTTTCCTGGTCCTTTGGCTAGAGAAAGCTTTTGCTGTGGCTTTCTCTTTCGTTTGGAATTTCTGGGGGCCAGCTTCTTCAGCATTCTTTGGATATATGAGCCCAAAAGAAAACCCAGGGAACTCATCACTGTGTCTTTCCTTGGATCCCAAGGTCCCTAGTCAGTCTGCTTTTGCTCCACCTTTCAGTCTTAAGTTTGCTTTATATAATATATGGTGTTCAGGGTTTTTAGTTATAATGAGTGGGAGGATTACGGAAAAGGATGCTTACTTTATCATCCTAGAAGTGGAAGTGTGACCGAGGATGACTTTTTCTCTTTTTTTTCTATTTAACTCACCATTTTGTTCTCCAAGAAGCTTTTTCTTTATATTCAGAAAGATCTTACTGGAGAGTATATCCATTCCATCTCATACTTTGTTTCCAGGGACTATTCCTACTGATAAATAACTCTGAAAAAGTTGGTCGGGTGCTCTTACAATGTTTTTTGGAGTTCCCAAATTCTTACTCATGTTACCAAGCTATAGGAGACAGAGTTACCTCAGGCACTAAGCTGCTATCATTATGCAAAATATTTCCTCCCTTAAAGAACATGGGCACAAATATGAAGGTGTTAAAAACAACATGGTGGTGGTTTACACAAAGTTTTGTGGGATGACGTGATGATACAGACGAAATGGGTTTTATAATTATATTTTTCTAAATGGTCTGAACTTGGTTTCACTGCTGACGTAATCTGGACTGGTTTCAAGGCCTCAAAAGACTGCTCCAAGGACTAAGTGGCTGATCCTCTACCCAGACTAGACAGATAGTCTTAGTTGGGAGGTCCTATATGGATGCCACTGCTGAGGGCAGGAAGCTGGAGAGAGACCGTTTCATTCTCTTGTAGTCCTTATGGTCAAGTCCTTATGCGCCTTTCTGTTCTGGGTTATCTTTTGTGATTTGGCCTGGAATATACCTTATTTAGAAGTGATGAATCTTTTAGGTGATGAAATAGGTATTGATGGTGTTATGGGTGATGATACAACTGGTGGCAGTTGTATACTGTTTTTTTTAAAGATTTTATTGGGGAAAGGGAACAGGACTTTATTGGGGAACAGTGTGTACTTCCAAGACTTTTTTTTCCCCCAAGTCAAGTTGTTGTCCTTTCAGTCTTAGTTGTGGAGGGCGCAGCTCAGCTCCAGGTCCAGTTGCCGTTGCTAGTTGCAGGGGGCGCAGCCCACCATCCCTTGCGGGAGTCGAACCGGCAACTTTGTGGTTGAGAGGATGTGCTCCAACCAACTGAGCCATCTGGGAGCTCAGTGGCAGCTCAGCTCAAGGTGCCATGTTCAATCTTTAGTTGCAGGCGGCGCTGCCCACCATCCCTTGCAGGACTCGAGGAATCAAACCGGCAACCTTGTGGTTGAGAGCCCACTGGCCCATGTGGGAATCGAACAGGCAGCCTTCAGAGTTAGGAGCATGGAGCTCCAACCACCTGAGCCACTGGGCCGGCCCCTGCATACATTTTTCATCCTTAGTATCCTTCAGTTGAGGTGCCAAATCCACCATGCTCTCTTTGGATTCAGGGGAAATAGGGGATTCCACAGGAATATCCATCTTTGGAGCCTCCCCACTTTTGAGATCTCAGTTGGCTTTGGCTTCACATTTATCAGGTAGAAGGTTCTTGACAGTAGCAGAGAAGGGACAGTCTCTTTCAGATGGAGGTCCTGCCACTCTCTTGGCTGTTGTCTTAGTTATTTCTCAGTGAGACCCAGGGATCTTATCCCTCAGGCCCTACAGGAAGGTTATAGGTCTGACACACTCAAAGCACTCACCCCTTCTTTGGCAATTATTTCATCATCTGCTTTAATATATTTTAATTTCATCAGGAGCTGAAAACGGAGCAAACTGTTGGTTCCAAGGGACTGCAATTCTAGCAGTTTGTAAAGGGCAAGCAGCTCCAGGGTTAGCTGATCCTCAAATAGTTTGGAAAAATGAACTAACTCAGTTGTTCCAGTCTGGACCTATTTGATGTAGGATGAGAACTGTGTAGAGCCATCTCCCAGCTTAGCACTTTTCTTCCTTGCCATTTCTGTAATCATTTTGTGAAGAAATTTTGCTAGTTCCAACTTTGCAGCCATTTTATTTTTTTATTTTTCTTCCTTTTTAAATTCACTTTCAAAAGTTGATGACAATATCTCTGGAAAGAGTTTCAGAAACACTGGTAATCAGAATTCCACGAAAGGAATGCTGGTCAAGATGGTGGAGTGGGTAAATGCTGTGCTTGCCTCTTCCCATGACCACATCAAAATTACAGCTAAATTACAAAACAACTGTCATTGAGAACCGCCTGAAGTCTAGCTGAGTAGAAGACTTTAACTAAGGAAATACAGAAGAAGCCACGTCAAGACTGGTGGAGACAAGGAATGGGCTGGTCCCATGCCAACCTATAATGGTTAAAAATTGGGAGGGATACCTTGGCTGTGGAGGTCTCCCTGAGGAGCGAAGGGTCCCAGCCACACACCAGGCTCCCCAACCCAGGGTTCCAGTGCTGGGAAGAGAAGTTCCCATAACTTCTGGCTGTGGAAACCAGTAGAGATTGTGGCTGAGTGAGACAGAGGGCTGCTGGAGTCCCAGGTGTTTCTCTTAAAGGGCCTGGGCATGGACTTAGTCACTGACAGTCTCACTCACTCTGAGCTCCAGTGCTGGGGCAGCAACTTGAAAGGCACCAGAGACATATGGGGAGGAACTGAGTTGTTTGGCCTCAGGGTGAGGGTTAGAGGGGCAGATTTCTCCCAGGCAGAAGTGCTGGAAGAAGCCAGTGTTCTTTAGTTGAGCCCTCCCCATACCCAGCATGCCAGGCAGGTGCCATCTCTGTGTCTCCATCAACCTAGCTAACACCATTTGCCCTGCCCTGGTGATTCCCTGAGACCCACCCTACCCAAATTTCTGGCCCACCCAAGCCACTTCCAGTGGCTTTTCCATACAAACAGTTTGGCTCATGCTGCAGAGTTTCCTAAAATCTCTCAAAGTTTCACAAACCCAAAACAAGCAGCATCTGGCCTCATGTGCCCTGTACCTCTTGCTGAGCAGCCCCAAGCCTGGCACTAGTGGGAGCTGGCCTCAATTCACAGCTTAGCCTCTCCAAGACAACTCCAGCACAAATGGGAACCATCTACAGATCACTTTGCAATTCATAGCAAGTGGCCCCAGGCAGGATACAGGTTGTGGCTGAACTTGGCCTGTATCAGAGCCCCTCCCAAGAGGCTCCAGCACAAGTACACCTAGTGGCCAGCTTCACAACACACCAGAGCACCATCCAACCACCTCCACACATGACACACCCAAAGGGCAGACTCAGCAGGCACCAGAGCCCTGCTAAAGTGAATCCTGCTCCATAGGGTCAGCCCTGTACAACAGCTCCCGTGTAGTCACTGCCATTCCTAACACCTAGTCAGCACGAGGGTAATCACTCCCACTGATATGCCAACAGCAGTTAAGTCTCATCTACAACAGAAGGGCACAGACAACCCAACAAGGGACATGTCTGGAGCACCTGACTCAGGTGATCAGGTAGGCTGTATCACTGGGCCTGACAGGACACCTACTATGTAAGGTCATTGTATCAAGACCTGGTGGGGCTGCTGGTTGGCTCAGTTGGTTAGAGCCCAGTGCTCATAACACCAACATCGCCAGTTCGATTCCCACATGGTCCAGTGAGCTGCACCATCCACAACTAGATTGAAAGCAATGACTTGATTTGGAGCTATGGTTCCTAGAAAAACACACTGTTCCCCAATATTCCCCAATAAAAAAGAAATTGAAAAAAAAGAAAAGACCTGGAGACAGCAGATCTACTTAATACGTAGAAACAAACACAGGGAGGCAGCCAAAATGGGGAGACAAAGGAACATGTCCCAAATGAAAAAACAGAACAAAGTTCCAGTAAAAGAACTAAACAAAATAGAGACAATCAATCTACGAGATGCAGTTCAAAACACTCTTTATAAGGGATGCTCAATGATCTCAGAGAACCTCAACAAAGAGATAGGAAACATGAAAGTGGAGACGTAAAACATAAAAAAGAACCAGTCAGAAATGAGGAATACTAATAACTGAAATGAAGAATGCATTGGAGGGAATCAACAGATTAGATGAAACAGAGGATTGAATCAGCTATTTGGAAGATAAGGTAGCAGGAAATACCCAACCAGGACAACAGAAAGAAAACAATCAAAAAAAAAAAAAAAATGAGGATAATTTAAGGGGCCTCTGGGACAACATCAAACAGACCAATCTTCCCATCATAAGCGTACCAGAAGAAGAGATAGAGTAAGGAACTGAAAATGTATTTGAAGGAAAAATGATGGAAAACTTCCAACATGGTGAAGAAAATAGACATATGAGCCCAGGAAGCGTAGAGAGTCCCAAACAAGATGAACCCAAACAAACAGGCCCACACCAGGATACATCATAATTAAAATGCCAAGTGCTAAAGACAAAGACAGAATCTTAAAAGCAACAGGAGAAAATCAGGTAATAACCTACAAGGGAGTTCCCATAGATTGTCAGCTGATTTCACAACAGAAATTTTGCAGGCCAGAAGGGACTGGCAAATATTCAAAGTGATGAAAGGACCTATAACCAAGATTACCCTACCCATCAAAGCTATCATTCAGATTTGAAGGACAGATAAAGAGCTTCCCACACAAGAAAAAGCTAAAGGAGTTCATCACCACCAAACTTGTATTACAAGAAATGTTAAAGGGACTTCCTTAAGAAGATAAAAAATATGAATAATAAAAAGTCAATAACTGCATATCTATCAACAATTACTTTAAATGTAAATAAACTAAACGCTCCAATTAAAAGACATACGGTGTCTGAATGGATAGGAATACAAGACCTTTACATATGCTGGATACAAGAGACTCACTTCAGATTGAAAGGCACACACAGACTGAAATTAAAGGAATTGAGAAAGATATTTTATGAAAAAGGAAACAAACAACAATAAAAGCGGGAGTAGCAATACTTATACCAGCCAAAAGAGACTTTAAAACAAAGGCTATGACAAGATACAAAGAAGGACCTAGTAATTCCATTTTTGGGTATTTATCTGAAAAACCCAAAACACTAATTTGAAAAGACATATGCATCCATATGTTCACTGCAACATTATTTACAATATAGCCAAGATATGGAAGCAACTCATATTTCCATCAACATGTGAATGGATAAAGAAGATGTGGCACATATATTCAACGAAGTATTACTCAGCCAGAAAAGCAAATGAAATCTTGCCATCTGCAACAACATGGGTGGACCTAGAAGATATTATGCTAAGTGAAATAAGTCAGACAGAGAGAGACAAACACCATATGACTTCATTCATATGTAGAATCTAAAAAAACAAAACAAATGAATAAACAAAACAGAAAGAAACTCAGAGAACATTTCGATGGTTGCCAGGTGAGAGGGTGGTTGGGGGGATGGGTGAAAAAGGGGAAGGGATTAATAAGTACAAATTGGTAATTACAAAATATGGGGATGTAAAGTACAGCATAGAGAATATAGTCAATAATACTGTAGTAACTATGAAAAAGGAAACACACAACAATAAAATCTGGAGTAGCAATAGTTATACCAGCCAAAAGAGACTTTAAAACAAAGGCTAGGTGGGTATTAGACTAATTGGGGGATCACTTCATAAATTATATAAATGTCTAACTACTATGCTGTACATCTGAAACTAATATAATGAATGTCACCTGTAACTGAAAAATAAAAAAAATTTATGATATGTGACATAGCAAAAATAAAGTTTGCAAATGTAAAAAAAAAAAAAAAAAAGAATTCCAAGAAGGCATTTAGGGTCCAATTATGAACACCATAAACGGAATAAAAAAAATCAGCACAAATCCTCAATAGCTTCTTTGGGCAATAGCTAAGACTGTATTATAACTATGGAAGGCCATTTATATATTTGTCTGAACTAGTCAACATAGGTAACAATAGGAAACTATACCTGATAGTTGCCATAGTAACCATCTTGGAGTCCTGAGCATCTCTTTTTATAGTTGTTTTTTCTCCTTATAGATTTTGGACCACATATTCACAGATTTTTTTTCCAGTCTACATTTTAATAAAGGTATGAAAATTTTGATTTTATATGGGTTTCCAATTCAACTCTGATTTGAATGAGCCCCAGGGCTTATCGCCATGTAGTTTTTATAAACAAACCCCCATAGTATTAAGACCATCTTTACCTGCTGCCCACTCTCACCAGGACAGCTACAGCTTCAGATCATGTCACTATCAGAATGTTTTTTTCAACCACTCTCTTGGCCACTCAGCTATGAATTTAAGTAGATGTTCATTGTGTTTTAGTTAGCATTTCTGGGTGTTTTAAATTTATATATTTTATCGTGTTAAAATACACATAAAATTTGCCATTTAAAAGTTCATTGTGGTAAAATATACACAACATAAAACTTTCCATTTTAACTGTTTTTAAGTACATTCATACTTTCATGTAACCATCACAACTCTCCATTTAAAGACCTTTTCATCATCCCAAAAGGAAACTCTGCTCTGGGTGTTTTTAACCAAACCAGCTGGTGAAGTGATGGTAGAGACATTTCAGGTGGAAAGCACAGCCAGTTAAAAGGCATGGTGTTAGAAGAGTCCTAATATCTGAGAAACAACCAAGTCCAGTGTGACAGGAACCAATACATAGATGGTGTGGTGGGGAAGTGATAGACGAGGCTGACAGAATGGTGTAGGCCAAGCCAATCCCATTGTAGGTTAATGGGGAAAGGAAATTAATAAGAAATTGAGCTGCTAAATTTTGTTATTTAGGAAGATAACTAGTTATAGGGAGATGTTGCATAGATCTACACTATTGTCCAATGTATGAAAAGTTTGTTGATAATGTTTTTCCAGTTTTCTAGTTTACAGCAGGATGTCAAACCCAGTAGCAATTCCTCCTTCACACACAGATGCCGCGGACCAGCGTAAGGCAGCTGCTGTCTCAGCATAGGACTGAATACGATTGCTCAGGGACGATGTACAGACCTCGGATAAAAGAGAACCAACAATGAGTGTACAGGTGAATCTCTACTTTGAAGGAGTGACCAGAATAAGGACTAGGGGAGAGAATAAAGAGTTCTTCCTGTTTGTAAAATACCTTTGTTTAAATTCTGTTATTATTTATTCCAGATCACAGATCAGCAAACTACATCCTACAGGCCAAATCTGGCCCACCACTTGTTTTTGCAAATAAAAGTTTTAGTGTAGAAAAAAATGTTTTACTGTAACACAGCTACACCTTAGTTTATATATTATCTCTGGTTGCTTTTGTGCTACAATGGCAGAGTTGAATAGCTATGGCAGAGATGGATGGCTGGCAAAGTCTTAAATATTTCCTATCTGGACCTTTACAGAAAGTCTGGTAAACCATGTCCTAGAGGATTGTGGTGACTAAACAGTAAAAAGTGCATGTGGTAAGGCAAAAGAGGAAATACCACAAGAAGCAGCCAAGGCTGGAAAATATTAAAAATTAAATGCCTATTAGCTGTAGAAATGCTATACTGCCCTATTATCCATTTTTTAGTTTGTCACTCTTCTGGTCTTTAGATCAGCTGTTATATATCTAAAAATGATTACTAACATGAGTTAATTATAGTTAGCCAAAATATCCCAAGGAAATTATATTTTATAACCTAATTGTTATCAGGTAACTGGTTAAATAAATGCAGGACTAGGATATCTGAGGGAAGGGTTCTAAACGAGGGAGTCCCAGATACAATGGAATACTGGACAGCACATAAATGAATATAGGTATCCAGACTAAGTGTATCACACTAAGTGAAAAAGCTGCTTAAAATGATTGGTATACCATGATCTCATTTTTGCTGAAGAAAATTATCTGAAAAATTATATGCTGAGTTTATGTCTATTTTATATATTTAGTGTTTTCTATCTTTTGGACAATGACCATTAATTTAATGACTAGAGTCAATTTTTCATTTTACTAGGGAAACAAAGTATTAAATATACCTCTAATACCGACTAAATCAAAGGCTTAAACGACAACCTTACATTTTACAGATTTGTTCATCAATACTCTGAATACATTTTCCTCAAACTTCCTTGACAAAACTTTTTCCTTAAACTTCCAAGACAAAACTTTTGAGAAAAGAATGAATAGAAAGATTAAAGGGGTGCTCAGTCATTTGCACACCTTTAAATTACTTATACACTGATGTTCCTGCGTATTTATTCCAATGTAGAGGTTTGCTTTGATATCTTAACACTATGAACTGTCTTCAACAGTGCATATAAAGGCTAATAGGGAATATGTAAGCACAGTCTTCCTGGTGTTAGAAAAATTAACCTGAGCACTTGGCCCATTTTTTTTTTTTTTTGAAATCAAACAATGTACCCACGTGTGAAATTCACCAAACCTCCTCTTCTCTCAAGAAAAAGCCTAAAAATTTTTAATATTTTAACACAGGAGTAAAAAGCAAACAAGTGAGAGAATGAACTATGTTGGAAGAACTGCTACCTTGCCATACATATTAAATTTCTGTTTCTAACACATTTCTGAATATGCTTAGATAGTAGTAAGGACCCTACAGCCAATATTAATAGGATCTGTAGCCAAATACACATGGGAACTAAGTTCAAAGTTTGGAAGACAGCAGGTTTTTCAATACTCATGCACCCTTAAGCACATTCTGAGCACATGGCTAAAGAGTATGAGAACAGAGATCTTCAAAAACTACAGATAAAAAAGAATCATGTGCTTACAAGGAATAACACTCCCAAAAATGTGATGTAAACTATGATCTGACATGACTACATATACATACACATTTTCCCATATACATTTTCCCTTTTGTCCACCCTTTTATATTGTACATAAAAACAAATCTACAAAAAACAAACAAACAAAAAAACCTGCGTCATTTCTCATCTTCCTGGAGGTATCTTAGTAATGGAAAGATGGAACAGCCTAGTATCATATACTCTTGTAATATTGGGCAAGTATTTAAGAAGAAAATCCATCTGAGTCTAAATCTCATTTGAAAAATGGAGAGAGCTACAACAAAAACCTTACAGAATTGCCCTAATTAACATAAAAAGCATTTCCCATAGTTATTAGGTACACAGGATAAAAACTTTTCTATTAATGGGCTTGGTATGTAACATGATGTGTTAATTTCTTTCTCTGCTGGCACTCTCTTGCAATTACAAATCAAGTACTTTTAGAAATAGAATTTATCTGGGCTTAGAGACTAAACTCAGTGAGAGGTACCCAGCTGACTGAAATGTCTCTTTCGTTATCGTGGGCTTTATGTCTTTGTTCCACTTATTCCATTATAGTCATTTTTCCTTAAAGAAGAACATTAAAGCAAAATAGAAGTCAAATAATGCTGATTGCTTTCCTGATCATGTCAACCACTACCATACATCCTTGTGTTAACTTTGTTGCTATATAAAATTTCAATTACTGCAGGTATGTATGGGAATAAATTGATTTTTGTGTATAAGACAATCTGGCTGGGCAGGTTAAAAGGCAATGTCTTATTTTAACTGGGTCTAAGAAGGCAACGTGTATAATAAATTGCAAGTTTTAAAACTGACTTTCAGACTAAATAATAAGTAGGTGGGCAGAAATGGTTCCTTCTTAGTGCTTATTCTCTAGAAAAACAAATATAAAACTTACTTGTTAACACTAAAAAATAAAAGAATATTAATCAGATAATTTATTTTTAAATGTTTAAATATTTCAGAATTCCCTCCTGAATATTTAAATGCTATTAAGTAAAATTTCCTAAGAAATTTGGTTATTGGCATATGAAATGATTACAAATTTACCAAAATTTTTAGATATGAACATATTCACACAAAGAATCCAGAGAATTGATAATCTCAAAGTATCTGAGAAAGAAATGAAAGAGGGGTAACTTCCCAAATAAGTGAACCTAGTTAAATGAGAATACAGCGTGTTCAGGATTTTAGATGAGAAAATAGATGGGAGAACCCAAAAAGCCCTAGAGAGGACACCTGCCTTTTGCCTCCTAATAAGGAACAGCTACTCCTACAAACTGAGGCCCCTGTATATCTTCGACGCCTAAGAAATAGCACTTCCTATTTTCCATAGATGTTACTGATGGGATGTTTCCTACTCCTCAAGGGTATGGGCAAAATTAGATGCAAACCACTGGTCTAGAGATTCAGGTATAATAAAACATTGGTTCCTATGGTCTGTATGAATCAGGTGTAGAAGACCAATTCTGATTTGTAAAAATTCCAGAAATTCAGAATACTTGAAAAAAATGTATCATTTTATTTGTACACTTAAAAAGTTGTACATAGAAATTTATAATACAGTTCTGTAAAACTGGAAGAACTGTCAGGGAAAAGGGAGGGTGTTACCTTTTATTGACTGATCATTAAGGAAGTTAAGAGAAATAAAACAAAAACAGTAAAATGTTTAAAAAATTAAAGAACATTTTCCAGGTACAAATTTTATAAATACAAAACAAATTCACAAATTACTCTGAATGCTAAATAAATATCTAGTTAATAAACTCAGACTTAATACCTCCAGCCAGCACTGGTACAGCACTTCAAGGATATAAAATTGGACTCATTCATGTGTAGTGTTGAAAGAATGTGCTCACCGAACAATTCTTAGACATACATACTTTTTCTAACCTGTGCTATAACAGAAGATTTATCTGTGCAGATAAATCTCCCTTAATACCACACTTCTAAGAAAAATCATCAATGACAAAATAAATCATAGGTGAAAAAATATTTTCCAAGATATTGGGACACATGAATGATCTCAAAATGTACAAAAACCTCTGTAAACCAGTACTGTATCCAATACATCTATCAAACTTATTAGATACTGAAAAAACTGTAGCAAAGGAAATCTTTCCTACATTCTCCTGAGTGCTTAATATTAAAATTGAGACTCTAGTGCAGGCCACATTTCAAAGTGGTCAATCAGTTGTTATTGCTTTATACATATGTGTGCTTTATAGCATGATTTAATGTTCCATTTTCATGAACAATTTGTTTTCCTCAAATATGTCCTTTAGAAGGACAAAATTAGATTCGTGACTTTTTTGCAGCTGGTGGTGTGCTAACTTGATCCACATTCCCAGGTGTGACGTGCAGTCCAAGTTTCTGAGCTTGAATATGAAAAAATGCTTGAAGCCTAGTTCCAGCTTTTGCTTCACTTGTGTTACGAGGGTTGTATTCAAAGCAGTTCGAAAACATTAACTCAATATCATCAATGAACTCAGCTAGGAAGAAAAAAAACAAATGAGATTAGAATGAAAGTACTTAAGTATATAAATATAATTTTTGTTTGTATATCTGGAAAACAGCCTCTATCTCTTTAAACAAACAATAATTGTCAGAGAAAAATTACTTACATGCTAATTTATATTCACATTTGTTCACTTTTTCACGAATTATATTTAAGGCAATGGGCTTTTTGATGATGTCGTAATAGTCTGGGACCTGTAAAATAATTCAAATATTATCTCTCCTATATAAAGTTTATCAGAGATAAGTGGTCAAATACATGAAGGTTCTGCATTTAAAAGCAACTGCATATTACCCTCTGAATACTATTATTCCATTAAAACCACATAATACATTTTAGTTATTTAATGCTGTAGAACCCTATTTAATACTACAAAAAATATTAACAATTCACTGTGAACAAGAAAAAGATTATGATTTTGTTTGTGCTCTGTTTGCCTTTATATGTACCTATGAAAATTTCTTTAATGAGCATTATTGCATTTGTAATAAAGAATAAAATGTACGTAAGAAAACAATTCAACACAAAAACTCAGGAAAAATGACAGTCAAAATTGAGATTTAATTTTTATAAGATGCTATTCAATGTTCATTAATTCTTTACATTCTTGCTCTCGAAATCTCGAAGTAGAATTCTGCTGATGTCAGTTTTTCACTCAGAAACTTCACCTAAACACGGACAAATGAGACCCTTTATATAGTGTGTCCAACTAGTCTGCTCCATTCAAACTAACCTTCTTCCCATATTCTCATTTCTGGATTTTTAATTTATCATCACCAATTCCTGAAATGTCTTATTCCATTTCTCACTGTTGAAATTCCATCTTACTTCAATGACCAGACCAAATAGTTCTTCAATACAAGTTTCTAATTCTGTTATTCCCTCCCTCTAAAATGCTCAATCTCCTTTGCTTCCCAACTTCTGAAAGACCATTATATAACTTCTATTATATTACTGTAACACTGTCCTATTGCTGCTGTAGTATATCACATTTTGCCATATAGGTATGTGCATATGTGTGTGTGTGCACACACACACAGTTGACACTTCAACAATGGTTAGAGGGTTAGGGGGCGCTGACCCACGTGCAGTCGAAAAACTGTGTATAACTTTTGACTCCCCCAAAACTAAACTACTAATAGCCTACTGTTGACTGGAAACCTTACTTATTTTGTTATGTTATATGTATTATGTACTGTATTCTCACAATAAAATATGCTAAAGAAAATGTTATTAAAAATCATAAGAGAAAATACACAGTATTGTACTTTATTGATACCGTAGTTTACCTAAGTTTATGTCATCTGTTTACACAATGAATCGTTTGTTCATACCTACATCAATATTGTCTTATAGGATACAGAACACTGTGGATGTTACACGTATTACTAACACTAGATGTCAAAAATGAAAAGATAATGTGAAAAAGAAATTCATATTTATTTACAGATATAATGATTGCTTTATGGTAGCCTAGTGTAATTGATATGATTGCTTCATGTTAAGAAGTCTCCAAAAATTTTTTCACTATATTTATTGAAAAAAATCCACATATAAGTGGATCTGTGCAGTTCAAACCTGTGTTATTCATGTCAACTGTATAAATAACTATAGCATCATCTATAATCCCTTAGTTAGGGGGTTAGGCCATCTCTATTATTTAAGAGTACCTATCTTTTACATCAATGTTTCTCAAACTGTGGTCTTTGGATCAGCACCAACAGCACCATCTGGAGACTTGTCAGTAATGCAGATGGTTGGGCATCATCCCAGCCCTAGTGAATCAAGAACTCTTGGGTAGGACCCAGTAATCTGTGCTCTAATAAGCCCTCCAGGTGATTCTGGTATATGCTGAAGCTTGAGAACCACAGTTTTACAATAATAGAAATACCAATAATGATACTCAGTTGAGTCAACTCTATTCATATTCAATATATAGAATATAGAATAAAAACTTTGAGGCTATTTCAAGACATGTCATCACTTACAAGAATCAGTCACATGATTAGAAGGGACTGAGGCGACTGCTAACTCCATTTTTTTCAATATAGGAACCAAGTTTCCAAGGTTTTTTTTTTTTTTAAAGTACAAAGTGACTAACAGGTGTTTGGACTATCTCAAAACTGCCATGCAGACTAAATTAGATAATATACATGAATACATTTTATGTAGTCTAGTAATATTACCTGGATTTTAGAAACAAGTTTCAAAAAAGGCCAGCTGTCATCATGCCGTACCAATTCTACAATAAGGTGTTCAAAAGCTGACAATTCATGAACTCCTCCCTGTCGGCCAGAACTCCTTCGATTCAGTGTCATGGGAGATGATTCTGTAAATAATTTTAGGTGACGACAAAGCAAAATATTTGATCACTACAGGCTAACTAGGGCATATAAATACAAACTAAATTCAAACAAATTTGACACTATACAATGAGATAGTAAACGAACATTCTGAGATATATGAAAATGTGGATCCAATATTCATTATTTCCTTTGCGATCTTAAAAATTTCCTATTGAATTAAACATTCACTGGGAATAGATTATAAAAAGAGTGTAACACAAGAGAAAATTCTAGAACACAAAGTTGGTGGACTTTTTACTCCATTTTATTAAAAATACATTTTCAAGTACAGTAAAATAAAGTAAGCAATTCTCCAGTATTGGCTACTTAGGAAAGTTCTCTTCAGATCTTGAAACTAGGTCTATTTAAAAATTATCTTGCATAATAGAAAATTCTCAATGATAAAGTGAAAGATTATTCTTATAAATCTTAATTTTAGTTGGAGAATTTTCTCAAAGCAAAATGCTTTCTCATAAAATCTAAAGTGTATAATGAAATCTAACATGTATGAATTAGTAGAAAAGGGTAGTATAATCCATATATGAATTCAGGAGTTTCAATTCTCTACTTAAATGTTAATCCACACATTTCCCCCTAACCAGGTTAGTCATTTCACAATTTAGTTAACAACAACACATTTTTTTTTTTTTTTTTTTTTTTTTAAGCAGAGTGTTTTTGAATAAAAATGTTTCAGGTGTACTATTTTTCCCAACAGTTTTGAGTTCAGATTCAGGGAAAAGCGAAATAGATAAGTGGATAAGAAAAGCTAAATTACATCTTGGTGCAAAGTTACCCAACACTTCCCCATCAAACATGACCTGATCATAAATACACTAATGTAACTTTATAACACTATTTTATAATAAAATTGTCACCATTTAAGAAAACTTATCACAGCTATGAGTTGGGTATTTAAAAAAACAAACACATCTTGGAATCACACATGAAAGTAATCTAATATATATTTCAAAACAACTTCAAAAACAGAGAAATTTATTCCATTCTTTCACCAGTGAGTTCCTTAATCCTGTCATTGTTTGAATCATGCAATATACCCTATCTACAATTCTTCAAAGAACAGTAGCATTTTTTTGTTTAACTTCATTTTTTGGAAATTTGAAGTTTTCTTACTACTGATATTAATAACAAAAAGAATAGGATTGAAGAGAAAAATAAATAGAGATTATTATATGGATGAAGATTACTATAAACAACAATGATCAGAATTAGACAGTTGATGATCACTGCCTAACAGTATCAATGCCCCCAATTCTCTACCGTCCGCAAATCTGATATGTCACAATGTAGCTTGTCTAGATGATAAGGAGTATGTGTGATAATGAGTATTTGAAGGAAGAGAATGAAATGTGTTATAATGTGTTATTCTGCGACTGTTCAAATATTGGCCAAATCTCTCCCTTAAAAACAGAACAATGTTTGCAAATTTCTTACAACTACCCTGCTACACTAGTAGAAATACTAATAATATAGTTTACCTTTATTCCCCAAATAGCTGCCCATTCAATGAATATTATGCTGCAGGTCAGGTTGCTCCCTAAAAACTCTGTATATCTTAGTGACAGCCTTCACAAAAATAATCCAAAATATCTCAATGCTCAATCTTTGCACCAAATTATTCAATTTTCTTAGATAAGGATGGTTTCAATTAGACTTCTTCATACCTGTACATTGTCTTTTCCTGCCTCTTCTCTTGTAGTCACTATCTTGGAGAGAAAGTTTTGAAGCAACATTTGGAGATCTTGACTGCTCACTTGACTTTGTGGCAATGACTCTATAGTTAGAGAAGTTGGGACTATTTTCTGGTGTATTATTAGCACTTTTCCTGCCTCTGCCTTTTCTACGAGGACTAAGTAGTTCCACAAATACATCTGCTTGCAGTGGGCCATGACTCTGGCGAGTAGAACGACTGGCAATTCTTAAAGATTTCATTTCTGTAGGAGGAGCAGATTTTATCTTTCTTAGGCTTCTACCAGTAGATTTTGAAGAGACAGTTGTTTTGGGTGTACTCTGCTGACTCCTTGAAGTATATCTTCCAGGATCTTGTCGTTGGCCACGACTTGAGAAAGAAGAGTTAAGTCTCCCTCTTGTTTTAATTGGTAATCTAACTTGTGGTCTTCCTCGTTTTGGTGGGCTATAAATATTGTTAGAAAACACAATTATTGTCCAGAGCAATGATAAACAGATGATTACTTCTACTCCCCTTGTTCTCGTATTCAGCCAATGAGTTCTACATATATTACTTTTCTATATTACTGAGACGTAGTCTATACTCAATTCTTTAAATTTACAGTTAACAAAGTTTTCATGGAGATCTAAAATGTGTTTTCATATATTTCTTTGTAATGCAAAGAGACTATTTATTATTTTTTTGGTAACTCCAGGACTATGCCATGAAAATCAAATCCTAAATTGTGATAAACTATAATAAAACCTACAGAACCAATAAATAGACTTAATCACACTGAAAAACTTAAAAGAATGATGAATTAGTCTTAAAATGCAAATCTTCTGTCTCCTTATGTAAGCTACAAGTGACTGTCACTTTTCATTATCACTGATACTGAGGTAACCCACAGTTTTGGCCAGAGGCTGCCTTAAACCTGTGGTTCCTGAATACCAAGCCAAGAATCGCTCTGCCATCTTCCGATTCTTACTGTAAAATACAAAACTACACTCAATGTTTTAATTGCCTTTAAGTTGTAGACAAGGATGAAACAACCCCATTAAGCCTCCTTTTATCCATTTCCCCATATACCTGACCTTGCAGTTTATCTAAAATATTTCCAAGAGTTTTCCAAATCCTTTATCCTCTTTATGCTTAACACAATATTGCCCGTATAAGCTAAGGGAGTATGGCTCCTGCTAGTTGGGACTATTAAAAAACATCAAAATCGATGGGGTGGCTCTCTCTACTTCCCCTCCTCAGACTGTGGCCTTTTTGTACTTTGTCAGTTCTAGGTTGTCCTTGCTTCACATTCGCTTTCCTGATTCCACATGAATGGAGTTCAAATGTTAAAAAGAGGGGGCGGTCTTAGGGACAAATATGGGGAGACTGTCCCAGCAGGAGTAACCAGGCCCTAAACCCACTGATTAGGCCTGGGGGGCAGAGCTTAGGAAGTTGCAGCATACTTGATTTTATGGCAGTACAGAAGTTGTTTCTGAGTGCTGATGTGGTAAAATATAAAAATATAATGAGCTTCCTGGTATCTCTCTCTCTCTGACTGCCAAGATCACCAAAATTTGGGTTTAACTCCTTGAGAAAGCAAGAGAAACATTGGGAAGCTGCATCCATGTTTATCTCATGAATACCCTCTGGACTGTTTATTTGCTTCTTTAGGCATAAAATTAAGTAAAATCAACCTTGATGTGGGTCTGAACTGGCATTCCCGTCCAAAGTTGAACTCATACTTGATTTTCTGATCTGGCTAAGCTACGCAGATACTGTACTTGCTTGGGAAAAATTGAAATGTTTATAATACATAAAGCAAGGATAACTTCAGGCTACGATATTATATGCTACTTAAAAAATATTATGGACTCCAACCACTCTATTTGTATTTGAATTGTTAAGAGATTGTCTAATTAAGACTCAAACCCTCATGTATTATGTTAGGACTTACCTGACTTCTTCTTCTTCTTGAGAGTCGTCTTCATCTTCTTCTATCTCATACTCTTCCTCCTCACTTTGACCCTCCTCATCATCACCATCAACTTCATCATCTTCACCTTCCATACTGTCTTCCATCTCTTCATCACTTTCCAAGGATGGTCTCTGTCTAGAGGAGAGTCTTCTAGAACGTTGCTTTGGCCGACACTCTGGACAAAACCAATCTCCTTCAGGCACAGTCTGACAAATCACATAAATGATCATTAATCACCGTTCACTCAAAATCTCAATTCTAATCTGAGAAGGAGAAGAAGAAAACAATACCTTGAGCTTTGGTCGAACACAGTAGGTATGATGACCCCGATCACAGCCATCACAAAGTACCATGTTTTCAGCATCACCCTTCTTTCGGCAGATTTTACAACGAGCATTCAGTATAGATTTAGACCATATCACACTACGATCCAAGGTGGAGAGATGAAGAAAGACTTGGGATAGACTAGCAGAAGAAAGAAGAGACTCTCTCCAACGGTCCAGGACTGTTTTATAAGAACGTCCACTGTCACTGGCATCTTAAATGAAAAGGGAAAGTGATTATAAAGTTTCTAGGTAAACCCTAGACATCCGCTAGAACTATTTTCTTGGTAGTTTAAGCAGGATAGATTTTACAGTTCTTCTCTTGTAATACTTAACAAAAAGACCATGCTGATACTAAAAGCAAAAACCTCATGTTAAAGAAAATATTTGCTGAGCCACATCTTGTTTATGACATAAGGAATTAATTACTTCTTACATCTGTAAATCAAATGCTTGGGGATTTCAATAGTTAAAAGAGAAAAATAACTTGGGCAATGTGTTCTCAATCTAATCTTTGTATCAAATCTTGATCTAATTTAGAAAACTGGCTAAATATGGTTATAAGTCAGCTACTATTCATTTGAGTCGAGGATGTTACTTCCTCATTTTCAGATAAAAGACTGCTCTCTCAGTTAAGTATCAATCATATATGAGGCTTCTTTTGGGGCTGATTAAAATGTTCTGAAGTTAGATAGTAATGGATGGCTGTACAACTGTGAATATACTAAAAACCACTGACCTGTACACTTTAAAAGGGTGAATTTTATATATGTAAATTATACTTCAATATAGCTGTTATTAAAAATATCAGTTATGTATAAATGCCAACTATACTGTCTATCTCTAAGAAAATATTATTTTTAAAGTGATGTAATAAAAAAATGTTAATCTCCCAAAAAGAACTTTCAGCACTATATAATATTTATATAGAAACATTTGAAACCTTCCGTCATGAATAACATCATCCCTTTGTCTTCTGGGCTAAATAATTTACTAAGGGTCATTTGGCTACATGCCATTAATCTAGCCAGTCTACTGCACTGCCATGTGATTCTATCTTCAATTAATCTTCAACATTGCTACCACCTTAGTTTTCCTAAGACATTATACTTAATTATGAAGGGCCTACCACATTATGTCAAAATTCTGCATGGCAGATAAAACCCCGTGAAGAGTTGGTCCTAGCATGCCGTATTTCCTATTATCTTCAAATAAAACCTCTTGGGCAGTAGCATATGTTTAAGAGAATGTGGGCTCCAGAGTACTAGCTCCCCTGTGAGAGCTTGGGCGAGTTCCTTAACCCCTCTATGCCTGAGATTCTTCAACAGTTATGTGGGTAATATCTACCTCTGAGGAATGTTGGGAAGATTAAAGGAGATAATACACATAAGACATGTAAACTGAATGTCATAGAGAAAATGCTGCTATTGTTATCATTGTTCTTGTATTATACTGTTCCTATGTGCAGCACTTTGGAACATATGACACAAGTCCCTACCTTTAAAATTTTTAAAATATAGCCAGGAGGGTGAAGATATACACAGTGAGTTGAAGTCATAAAGCAACAGACCCTACCAAATACTAGTGGGTCTTGAACTCCCTTTTGACTACTGGGCAGGGTAAGAGAGAGAGAACACGAAACATAGGGCCCACCCAATATAGTGAGTCCCCTCTAAAGAGCTAGGACCCCAAAAGGCTACACTTTCAAGATGGAAAGGGTACCATGAAGAAATAAAGAGGTAGCAAGGAAATCTGCTCATCTAGATTTTGAGGTTGAGTAGAATGGGGAAATAAAGGTGCTCTAAGAATACATAACTGTAAGCAAATTCTTGAACACGTTTAAAACTGAAAAACCACAAGCTAAAATTTTTAAGTGGTCCAGAGTTGGTAGTGACCTCAGGTGAATAACAGAAACAAGTATAAATTGTTGCATATTCTCTCTGAAGAAATATCCATAGATCAAGTTCTAAGGAATGAGTTAATAGCAAAACCCACCAGGCTCATGTGGAAACAAAACACTATAAACAAGAGCCAGCAGAAACTTGAGATATTAGAATTAGACACAGAGTATAAAATATGTTTAATATGTTTTAAGAAATAAATGTTTGAGCTGAAGTTGAATAATATTGTATGTCAACTATAATTTAATATATATAGTCATGGGATAGGGAGTATAGCTAGGGAATAGAGTCAATGGAATTGTAACAGATTATATACAATGTCAGAGGGGCAATATATTGGGGTGTGGGGGGGTTATCACTTTGTGAGGGGTGAAATATCTATTGCATTGTTTTGTACACCTGAAACTAATTTAAAAAAAAGAAAGAAATGTTTGAAAATGAGTAAATAAAGAGGTTTGAAAAACCATCAGAACTTCTGAAAATAAAACAGATTAATTACTCAGTGGGAGAGAGAAAAAATGGATAGGTCAAATGGCTCCTCAGACAAAGCTAAAGCGTAATCTGAGCAACATGGGAAATAAATGCAATAATACAGTCCATTTGATTTATGTCTACCCTTCTCATTTTGTGCTTTTTATTTATCTTGGTTTTTGCTAAAAGGCTTCATGAAAAGTTCTGGCCTGAGTGGGGACCTCTAAGGAAGGAGAAATAAGAACTGCTAGTTCCTGAAGAAATCTTTCTGGATAAATCAGAGGGCATTCTTACTGGTAATGGCAAAAAATAAGGTTGCAGAGGCCAGTGTGGAAGAGGGGAAGAAAAAGGTAAATTATGGAGAACCTTTGGGACCTTGAAATTCAGTTTGAATGGCTTTTAACTCAAAGGTTGGTGAAACACTATGGGTTTCGATCAAAGAGGTGCTGTAAGAAGATTAAACGGTGGTAGCTCAAGGTTCAAGTTTCAGCCCACCTATTCCTGCCAACTTTAAAATATTCTAAATATACAATATGAAAATAGGTGAATGTCCACATTTTTCTATTTTCATATAGTACTTAAATAAGGATAAAAAACAGTATATACAATTGAGTCCATTTTTCTGTTTTTTTTTTTTAAATCTTAAATCTTGCTTCTCCTTTGGATTATACAACTCTCACGGGCAGAAATGTCTTGTTTCTCTTATTTTCCATTATCTGCTAGCACAGCTAAATTCCACAAGAAACTACTAAATGGAAGCATTTTACTATTGGTAGAGTCATATGATCAAATATTACACTGGGAGATTTCATACTGTTAACTGTCAGTGTACAGTAACCTATGTGACCATGCCATGGAGGCTCCTCTAGGAGATAAAACAATAAAAAAGCCTACCCTGAATTCTCCCTATGCGAGTAAAAGAAAAAAAAAAAATACTGTGAATAAAGACTATATGCAAAATAAGTAAACTTGCATTCCATAGCTGTTCATTCTTTTATGAACACTAATATCTAAGTATACTAAGATTCACCAATGTTAACCTTTTACCTACCAATTTAAAAGAGTGTGATTAGCTCAGGCATGAAATGTAAAATGGAAAATGTTAGGAAGATGATACTGTTTTATAAGCTTGCCCAAAAAACCATTCCCTTCCAAAATATAAAATCCAAGGTTTTGGGGTGGCCGGATGGCTTAGCTGGTTAGAGTGCGAGCTCTCAACAATAAGGTTGCCAGCTGCGCTCCCTGCAACTAAAGACTGAAAAACAGCGACTGGACTTGGAGCTGAGCTGTACCCTCCACAACTAGATTGAAGGACAATGACTTGGAGCTGATGGACCCTGGAGAAACACACTGTTCCCCAATATTCCCCAATTAAAAAAAAAAAATCCAAGGTTTTCTTTCAAAAGCTAAATATGTAAACCAGTACTCAGTAATATAGAAAGTAAAATTATAATTCTTTAAAAAGACAATTCTTTAAAAAGTTAAAAATTTACCATCTCTCACACTAGATTGATCTTCCTCTCTCTTTTTCTTGTCCTTTTTTTTTCTATCTCCCTTTTGATCTTTATTAATTTCTGTGTTACCTAATTTCAAATTGATAAAGTTAGTTTGAGGATTTTTTCACAGCTTTAAGGATTTAACCATAAGCATGACTTTATAAATGATGAAATTATCAACTTAAGCAATTTTCACATATCTTATCTAAAATAATTAATTGTAATATGATTATCTTCCCCAACTTAAAAAAATCCTAGTTTTATCAATGTGATTAATCACTAGAATAAGAAGGACATACTAGGGAAGGTAGAACATAGTATAATTTTTTATTTCTTATTTGCTTCCTCAAGAAACTGAAATAATCTCTGAACCTAAACAGGAAAAATTCCTACTATAGTTAATTTGCTATATTGAAAAATTATTGAGAATGAGGAAATTTTATATCCTACTCGATCATTTATAAAGTCGGAACCCTCTTTTCTCTCCCAGATTAAGGATATTCTTGATTACCTTGTTCTAAATATTTAGACTATCTTGAAATCCCACAGGCACCTCCATCTCCTACTATCCCATTCAAAACAGACCCTTCAAAGACTTAAACATAAAGAGCTACTGACATCAGTTATAATATTAACACTTTATGGGTCAGCAATGGTAGATGGTAACACCCATATTATAAATGATCAGCAACTGACTTTGACCAATATATACCACCAAAGTAAGTTGACCTTTTCCTATTTTACAAGAATCCAAATTAAAAGTTTTTAAAAATATCTTTCAGGATGAAATTAATGTTCTAACACTGCTGTATATAATGCTGCTGTATAGTACGTAAGAATCCTATAGTACTCAGTTCTCATACAACCTATTAGATATAAGTTGCAACATCACCCAATGTTAACTTTTTTCCTTTTTCTAAATGGTTAATAAGATGTAATGATGGAAATACAGACACACTAAACAATTAATTTGATTTTTTTTCCCCTCTTGAACTTATAAACAACTTTAACAGATGGCAATTTCAGAAGTGGAAAAATCAGAACTGTTTTATCACTTACCTACCCCTTTTGAAATCACAGGACTAATGTGTACTAGTAATATGTTACATTTATAAGAGCTACCCAATTTACACATAACTTTTAATTGAAATTTAGTTGAAATAATTGTAGACTCAACATGTGGTTGTAAGAAATAATACAGAGATCCCCTGTGTATGTAATTTGATTTATACACAGAAAATATTGAAAACTGGGAAATAAGAGTGATATAGTAAATACAAACTCTGATATCTTCGTGAGCTGTGATCATATGTATTTTATTCCTTAAAAATGCTACTTTCAATGTGAAAAGTGAGTTATTAAGCTCATGGTGGAATTAACAATTTATAAAAAAATACGAATAGGCTTATTAGAACAATGAGATACTGGCCAGAAGCTCTTCAATTAAAAATAGACACATTACAAATATAGTCATGTTCCAAAATTGCTCTGATAACACCATCTATTTATAAAATTTTGTTTTCACTACTCAATAGGTAATATTCAAATATTTTTTTAAAGGATTTTAGTCTATATGAGACCAAAAAGGTATGGTTTTAAAAAAATGTTTTTCTAGTACCCTGTTATTGATATAAATTATCTTGATATGATGAATTATAAATTAATTCAACATTTGAGAAAGACCACAGGAAAGCAGAGGTAGTTATGACATTAAAATTGATTCAGAAGGACAGTTAGGGGAATATAATCAATAATGTAAAGATTTTGTAAGGTGTCAGATGGGCACTTGTCTTATTAGGGAGACCACTTCATGGATGGTATAGATGCCTGATCACTGCATTGTACACCTGAAGCTGAAGCTGAATAATATTGTACGTCAACTATAATTTAATATATATATAGTCATGGGATATGGAGTACAGCATAGGAAATAGAGTGAATGGAATTGTAATAGATACATATGATGTCAGAGGGGCAATAGATTGGGAGAGGAGGATTATCACTTTGTGAGGAGTGAAATGTCTAACTATTACAATGTTTTGTATACCTAAAACTAAAAAAAAAAAAAAAAAAATTGATTCAGAACTCAAAACATATTTTCCTAAAGACATAATGATTATATTCTTGGATTAGTCCCTAGAAGCATATTAATTTCCTAAGTTGCTGAAACATGATCTAGACAATATTATTTCTATCATCCTAACCATAAATTATAGAGTATTTTCTCATCTGTGTAGCATTTAACACTTGGTATTTATGATTTAGCACTCATACAGTTCTCAGGTTAGTGCCCCACATTATCAAACCATACCCCTGATGGTGGTAAGTAGCTACATTTATGTAACTCTTTGGGGTTCTGTTTTAAATAACAATAAAATAATTTATGTACAATCTTTGTTTATTCAGGGTCTGGCTAGTCACAGGTTTTGGTCATCTTTCTTTTGATGAAGCTTTCACAAAAGAAGAGACTGACAGAAATAGTTAAAAAGACAGTTATGAAAATGAATGACTATCTAGAATAAAATTTTTAAATAGCATTTAAGTATTATTTAAAAATAAATCTCACCTGAAAGAGCTCATATATTAAAATGAAAACACAATCTCAAGTTTTTCAAATCAATCAATTTCATTGTCAGCCAATAAAGTTCTACTTCAAAATTATTTAAAACATAACTAATATTCTGAATTAAAAGCGGACACTTACCAAGTGGAGCTTTGAGAAAACGCCGCTCAATGCCCTGCTCTATTTGAAAAAGTGCCATTGCCAGGTAATGAACGACGTTGCTCACTGATTGCGGTGTACTTGTATTAGTTGAGACAGTACTTGGAGTTTCTGTTTTTATGCCCAAAAGTCTATAATGAAAACAAAGAAGAGTTTAGGGTACTTAAAAATACTATTAGGTGAAACTTGAGTCCACTCATTCATCCAAATGCTTACTTAAACCTATATATGAAATGGTTTCCTCAAACTCAAGGAGTTCTCTTAAGATAGTAGGAAAGGCAGATAAGTATATGAATCAAAAGCTAAACTGAATATCAAATTATTTAAGGCGGTCAGAAGGGCATATATTTGGTGGCAGTAAGATGGATAAGACAAGGCATAGGAAAGAGGTTTTAGTGAGGTGACAATGATGGGCTTGAAAGGTAAGTATCTCACGCAGCTTATCTCTGTTTCTCTTGTTTCTACTTTTACTGGGTAGGACACTTACAGGTGCCTTCTAACTAGTCCCTTAGTCTCCAATCTTACTACCTTGGCAATAAATCTCCATGCTGCAGCTGAAATGGTCATTTAAAAGCACAAACCCGTTCACTCAAAGCCTTTGGTACAACGTCTTCCCTCCTAGTATCATATCTTTCCCATTTAGGTCTCAGGTTCGGAGTCACTTCCTCTAGCATTTCCTTTGCTGTCTTCAACGTTCTACCAAGACAAACACTTGCACTGGGTATTCACTTCTACCAGAACGCTCACTGTATTCTCTAATCTCTAGCTTAATGTCTTTCCACCATTTCCTCCTAGACAATACACTCCCTAAGGGCAGATACTATTCAGAATAACTCCAAAAAAGTAAAAATATTTATCTATAGAGATATAGGTTCTGATAACTAGTTCAAATAATGTTTAAGTCTACCACAATTTACTAAGTTTTCCTATAGAAAAGTAAAATAAATAGTATAAAGTTACTTTCTGAAATTAATAAAATGTTAAGTTCAAAGACTTTTTTTAAAACTTGAGAAATTACCATTATCCTAACAAGTTGCCTTTTGGCTGCATTAGTACAAAATAGAGTAACAGAGAGCCTGAGGCTTAGCAAAATCATCATTTCAGTAGTTATAAATATTAAAGTCTTCACGATAAGATTTCAAAAAAAATTTTTGAACAAAAAGAAACATTTACATCAGAAAAATTTACAATTAGAGTAGCAGGGAAAAGTGATAGTTCCTTTAAAAAACTCATTTTATACCTGTCTTTCACTATGACCTTTGCTTGCTCATCAATTTCCACCTCTTCCACATTTTCATTCACAGTTTTAATTATCCCATTTTCCTTGTTTTCCTCACTTAAAAGCTCATACCGTCCATTTTCTAATGCTGATCTCCAGACATGCCGATCTGCAACCTGTAACAAAACTCAAATTTACTAATCCTGAAAAATGGCGTATGCTGCTCCTAAGAAGTATGAGGTTTAATGCACATATGAAAAATTCATGAATATTCTAGAACAGATTGTGAATCAAAAGGGATCTAAAAATAAGATTGCTAAGTGGTCAAAATGGAATTCGTATCATTCATAAATGGAAACTTAGTACCTTATTCTCTATATAGTGAAGTCATACACAATTCTAAGATTGGTCACCTGATATTAGCAAAAAAAGTGACAGATGATAGCAAAGGAATGAACAGAACACATATATCAAGCATGAATTACTTACAGATTTTAAAAAGGTAACAAAGAAACCAATAAACAAACCAGACTCAGCAGAGCAGGCAGGAGCTAGTCAAGGAAGAAGAAAATATCCTTACACATTTCAATATCTCGGAGGAAAATACCATAAAACAGATATTTTAAAAAATATTAGAAATTAATATTAAAAAGGTCAATACGTTCATTAAATTCTGTTTAGGAAAATGGATAGTCATATAGTATATTTAAGAAAGATTTATATCCATATGTAAACATTTTGATGGGAATAAACTTAGTTTTAATTAAAAAAATCATCCCCTGGTATTTATTCAAAACACACATGCCTTGCCTATATCAAATAAATGAACAGATATGACCAAAATTCTGGTAACTAGGTAAACTAAATATGGGAACAGTTACAAACCTTTATTGCTCCTAATGTTCCTTGGTAGATTCTGTCTTCAATATCCAAAAGAAAATCTCTCAGCCTTAATTCAAGCTGCCTTTCTGCAGACATCTGAGATGGATCATATGCATTGGAAGATCTTCCCCGACTGTATGTAGGTTTGCTATCAGTTTGAGGTTTGTCTGAAATAGTTATCCAACACCTTTATTATTATTTCCTTATTAAAAAAATACAATTACCCCATGTGACTAGTATGATTGTGAGATAATGGATATAAAAACACTTAGTTAATCCTCAAGTGCAATTAAAAGGGGAGGGGAAATGTTTGCACATTATATATCTGATAAGAGACTTGTATCTAGAATATATAAAGAACTCTTAAAATTCAATAAAAAGACAAATAATCCAATTTTAAAAATGGGCAAATGATCTGAACAGACTTTTCTTTAAGGAAGATATACAAATGGCTGATAAGACCATGAAAAAATGCTCAACATCATTAGTCATTCAGGAAATGAATGTCAAAACCACAATGAGATACCACTTCACACTTCTAGAATGGCCAGAATAAAAGTCAGACAACAAGCATTGGCAAAGACATGGAGAAATCTTAATCCTCATACACTGTTGGCAGGAGTATAAAATGGTGTAGCCACTTTGGGAAACAGTCTGGCAGTTACTCAAAGGATTAAATAGAATTACCATATGACCCTGTAATTTCACTCTTAGGTATATGCTCAAGAGAAATGATGTAGGTCAACAGAAAAACTTGTATGCAAATGTTTACAGCAGCATTATTCTTAATAGCCAAAGGTGGAAACAGGATGTCCATCAACTAACGTATGGATAAATAAAATATGGTATACAATGGAACATTATTTGGCCATAAAAAGAAATGAAGTACTGATACATGCTACAACTTAGATGAATCTTGAAAACATTATGCTAAGTGAAAGAAGTCAGTCACAAAAGACCATGTATTATATGATATCACTCAAATAAAATGTTCAAACACAGAGACAGAAAATAGATTTGTGGTTGCTTACGTCTATGGGGGGTGGTAGCTAAAGGGTGTGGTGCTTCTTTATGAGGTGATGAAAATGTTCTAAAATTGACTGTGATGGTTGCACATTATCTGTGAATATACTAAAACCACTGAATTTTACATTTTTCATGGGTGAATTGTATGGTATATGAATTAAATCTCAATTAAGCTGTTAAAATAATTGTGATCCAGTTTTTAATCCTAAAGAGAATTAAAATAGTCATGGTAATATGCCTCTACATTTAAGTTCTCTACCTAGACAATCTCAGTAATATAAAAACTTACACTTAAAAACACCTTATTGCTTTCTCTTATCTGTCATCCATGGACCAGCCATCAAATAGGAAATGTTGCTACATGATCTGCCCTTGCAGCCAATCTCCAAAGAAGTGATCACTAATGGAACCTGTCCCTGGACTCTCAGCCAAAACACTTAGTGAGTGGCCCTACTCACTATTAGATCTGCAAAACTGATGGTAACCTTAGTGCCTGGGGTGTTCAGAGTCCACTGATAAAGGAATGAGATCAGGAAGACTATGTACCTTCTCACATTGCTAGATGTGTCCCTCATAATCCAAATGGAACTCAAGTAGAATCTAGAGAACCTTGTTTCTCTAAGTGGAGAACTTTCTCTTTCAAACCGAGACCATAGTCCAAACGAAAGATAAGGTGTTTTAAATATAGCTCTAATAGTTTGAAAAATGTTTAATCCTTAACCAGAGCTTATGGGGAGAAAAACAAAGACAATAGTTTTTATTGCAAGTTTACCTGAAAAATGAAATTTCTCTTCAGAAAAATGGGCTAGCTGTGCACATATTCTGCTTTTCTCTTGCAACAAAGTTTCTTTTAAGGCACTTTCTCTATGTCCTCTAGAATTAAGAGCTTCGATAAGCTGGTCTAGCTGTTCACAAGAACTGTAAAAGCACCACCGATTTGGCTTATGCACTGGTTTTGGCAGCTGCACAGAATCATCATATGGATCTTGGTCAATGTTGGAGGTAGATTCAGACATCAGAGACTCCCCAGTTTTAGTGGCTATCTGAAGATTTTGAGACTGTACATTATTCTGAAAGGCTGAAGGTCTAGGCAACAGCATGTCTTCAGTGAGACCAGAATAATCCTCTTCAATAAACAATCCAGGAATAGAAGGGAAAATCCAGTATCGCCTATACATGCGGTCACGGCCCAAGGGAAAGATGTTGGTACATGCTATGGCACTTTGGATTTTTTCTAAGAGCTCTTTCTCTTTTCGTTGGTATTCCTGTTTTAAAGCTTCTTCCTCATCAGCAGTGAAAGGCTCTCTTGTTACACAGTTGATCTCTTCTTGCCTTGTAAATTCTTTAAATCCATTTTGTCTCCTTTTCCCTATAGTTGAAAAAACATTTGATCATCATCAACGTATTTTAAATTTTCACCGGAAAACATAAAGCTACTCCAAGTTATTATGTGTTATGGACTGAAACGTATGCTCCCAGATTTATAGGTTGAAACCCTAAACCCCAATGTAACTATATTTGGAGATAGGTCCTTTAAGGAGGTAATTAAGGTTAAATGAGGTCATAAAAGTGGGGGGCCCTAGTCCAAGAGAACTGGTGTCCTTATAGGAAGAGGAAGAGACCAGACCGTGAGTTCTTTCTGCTTGTGGGTACAGAGGAAAGGTTGTGCAAGGACAGAGAGAAAGTGCTATACTGCAAGCTGAGGAGAGAGGTCTCACCAGAAATCAACCCTGCTGGCACCTTGATCTTGGGCTTCCAGCCTCCAGAACTGTGAGAAAATAAATTTCTGTTGTTTCAGAAGCCACTCAGTCTGTGGTATTTTGTTACAGCAGCACAACAGACTAATATACTATGTTAATAAGAAGCTGGTACACTTAAATATAAAGGGACACATAAAAATCTGTGATCTCCATACTGGAGAGAGTGGCGGAGTCTGTTATTCTACAAAACATATTCAGTCCTTCCTAAGGTAGGAGTCAGCCAACTACTTCTACAAAGGGCTAGCTAGTAAATAAATATTTTAAGCTTTGTGGCTCATATGCTTTCTGTCACAGCTACTCAACTCTGCCATTGTAGCATGAAAGCAGCCATAGGTAATATGTAAATGAATGAGCATGGCTATGTTAAATAAACTTTACTTATGATCACTGAAATCTGAATTTTATATAATTTCCACATGTCACAAAACATTGTTTTAAAAATTTTTCAACTATTTAAAACTGTAGAAACCATTTTTAGCCTATGGGTATATAAAAAGAGGATGAAGGACAGATTTGGCCAATGGGTTGTAGTTTACTAACCACTGATTTAAGATACGAGAACCCCTGACTTTTAGTTGGGCACACAGAAATCCAAACAAAGGACAATGTTTCCCAGACCCTCTTTCCCCAGTAGGCACTGCTCCAGGAGAAACTTCTGGTCAAAGAGACTATAGCAGAAGCATTATATGTAATCTCAGAGTTGTGCCTCTCTTTCTTTTTACCCTCTTCCATCCAACTAGCTAGAATGGAGACATGATGATAAATCATTTCGGAACATGAGGATGGGAGCAAAAACCTAAGGATGGCAGTACCAATCAGATAGAAAAGAGCCTGATTTCTGGTGACCTGCCTGGCCTTTTATGATGTATTGAAGAATTAAACTTCTCTCTGATTTCAGTCACTATCAAATTGCTTCAATAAGGTTGAAGAGTGCTTTTTCTATGTTTTTTGCTTAAAAGAGTTTGTGTAAGATTGGAATTATCTGCTTCTTTAAAATTGGCAGAATTAACTAACCTATGAAGTTGTCTCGGACTGATATTTTCTTTGTAGGAAGATTTTTAATACTAATTCAAGATCTTTGATGGTTTAGAATTATTCACATTTTTAATTTTTTCATGAATCCTTTTTCATAATTTATATTTTTCTAGGATTTTGCTCATTTTGCCTCCATTTTCAAATTTACTGTCATAAAATTACATATATTGTCACTTTAGCTTTAAGCTTCTACTCTATCTGTAGTTATGTTACTTTCATTTTGAGTCTCAATTTTGTTTATTGTGACCCCCACCAATGAATTTCAACAAAAGTTTGTCTAGTTTGTGTCTTTTTCAAAGAACAAACTTTTGGCTTTGTTGTTCTTCTCTATTATGGTTTTATTTTCTATTCATTTCTACTCATATCTATTGTTTCCTTGTATTTGGGTGGATTATTCTATTTTCTAAATAAAGGCCCAGATCAAATTGCCTTTCTCCATTCCAAATATGTATTAAAGCTATAAATTTTCCTTTAAGTAGAGGGACTGTATCCAACAAGTGTTAAGATACAGTATTGATGAGTTTTAAATATTGACTAGTTTCCATTAGGGTTTCTCTTTTGATCCATTACTTGGAAGTATGTTTTAAAACCCTAATCATATGAGGTTTATTTGTTTTGGACTTCTAAATCAATTGCATTGTCATCAGAATATAGCCTCTATGATACAGGTGATTTTCTGCCTATTTATAATAACCATTTACAAAATAATGTAGGAAAAAAATACCATCCAAATTATAGGCACAGAATAAACATAAGGATCCCTTCAATAGTTATCAAATGAAAATGGTTAAAGATCCTCAGAAGTAATTTGTATCTATAGTTTTCCAAACATGTATTCTCATTGATCCAGAAATTATTTTAAGGCAGTAGAGACTTCCATTCTCAGCGATATGACTCCAATCACAAGCATTTACTGATCTATTTAAGAGGCATTCAATATATGCTGAATGAGTACATTACAGAATAAAACTTTCTATATGGCCTAGTATAATGTAGTTAATAAAAAACTCAACAAAACTAGCTAACCAAAAGTAGAAGTTACAAGAAACTGACCTATTAAAGACATAGGAATATTGTCTCTCTTCCCTAAAGTGTAAGTTACATGTGAATAAAGACCTAACCATAAATATACTAATGTAACTTCATAACACCATTTTATAGCAAAATGGTCATCGTTGAAAAAACTTACCACAGCTATGAGTTGGGCATTTAAAAAACAGACACACCTTGGAATCACAAATGAAAGTAATCTAATATATATTTCAGAATAAATGAATTAATAAAGTGCCTTATCAATTAAAAATAAGCAAGCATGTCCTTAAGAAATTTCTGTATTACCCCTTCTGCCTCTTTTATGTGATCCTGGGTCATCTTCATCTTCCGTGACCGTGTCTTGATCTAGTTCCTTTTGCTCTATTTCTTTGCTCTCAGTGCTAGTATCAAAATCTTCCCTTTCTTCCTCCCTTTAGGATAAAAAAACAAAGATTATATTAATTAATGAATATATAACTCCATTCATGAAAAATTTATTGCCTGCCTATGAAGTGCCATGCATCATGCATAGGAAGTAGTGAACAAGATGACACAGCATTTATAGTATTGCAGAGAAAACAGATAATTACATAAACCATTGTAAAATTAATAAATGTAATAAGTACTGAAAAAGGAGAAGTTCAAGGTGCTATGGAAGCATTTCAAGGAGCTCTAGATCTAGTTTCAAGGATCAAGAAAGGCTTGAAGAAGTGACATTTAAACTGCAATACTGGAGACTGGGAAGGAGTAAGGTGGCAGAAGAAATCTCCATTTTTGGCAGACGTGATAATATATGCAAAGGCATTGAGCTGAAGGGAAAGGAAGAACTTTTAATTTTGAGAAGAATATAAAAGAAAAACAAGTAATCCAAGATATGGATGAGAAAAAGGCAGGGTTAGATCATAGTGGGCCTTGTAGGGCATTATTCAAAAAGCAATGGTAAAAAAGTAGAAGAGTTTAGAAAAGGGAAGCAATATGATTAAAGCACTTCGGCTGCTATGTGGAAAATGATCTGGGAGAGAAGGTAGATGAGGGGAAACCTCTTTAGAGGCCACTATAATAGTGCAGGTAGCTGGCTGGGAGGTGATGGTGGCTCAGAGTAGAAAGGAGATAAATAGACAAATAGTGGAGGAGAGAAGTAGATAAATTTTATATGTAGTTAAGTAGGCAGAATAAACACAGTTGGATGTTTTACCTAATCCATTATATTGTCCAAATTAAAACTAAAGTTGTATGAACTTTGAAATAAATTCCACCATATATGTCCTATATACAAAATGAGGTTTGCAACCTGCAATGTATTCATTCAGGAGCCAGAGAGATAATAGAAACGAGTACGGCTAGATGAATATAAAAAACACAAAGTAGTGGGATCTATAACACACTTATTTTCTTTAAAAAAAAACACCTGATATCACAAGGAAAAAAATTTGTAACCATGTGAGGTGATGAATATTAACTAAACTTACTGTGATAATTATGTTGGAATATATGCATAAATCAAATCATTTCATTGCACACCTTAAACTAATGCAATGTTATTTGTCATTTATATCTCAGTATAACTGGAAAAAGTTTACAAAATGTAAAAAAATTGAGATATAATTCACCATTTTAAAGTGCACGATTCAGTATTTTTCAGTATATTCACAGGGTTGTGTGATTACCCCTAATTAACTCCAGAACATTTTCACCATCCCAAAAAGAAAAACACCATAGAAGTCACTTTCCATTTTTTCTTTCCCATTGCCCCTGGTTACCAATCATCAACTTACTGCTATGGATTTGCCTATTCTGGACTTTTCTTATAAATGGAATCATACATCACATGACTTTTTGGGACTAGCTTCTTTCTCTTATAGCATAGTTTTCAAAGTTCATCCACATTGTATAATAGCATGTAACAGAATTCCATTCCTTTTCATTGCTGAATAATATTCTGCCGTACAGATATACCATCCATCAATTGACAGACATTTGGTTGTTACCATTTTTTGGCTATTAAGAATAATGCAGCCATGGACTTTCATGTATACATTTTTGAGTGAATATATGTTCTTAATTCTCTTGGAGTGGAATTGCTGGGCTATATGGTAACAGGTGGTTTAATTGTCTGAGGAACTGCCAAACTTATCCAAAGCTGCTGCACCATTTTATATCCCCACCATCAATATATGAAAGTTCCAATTTTTTCCACATTCTCACCAGCACTTGTTATTGTCTCTCAATTGGATGATTTAGCCATCCTAGTGTGAAGCAGTAACTCACTGCGATTTTGATGTGCATTTCCCTAATGACTAATGATATTGAGTGTCTTTTCATGTGCTTCTTATATATCTTGTTTGGAAAAATGCCTATTAAAATCCTTTGTCCATTTTTTGAATTGGGTTGTCTTTTTATTGTTGAGTTGTATGAGTCTTTATATATTCTAGATATTACACTATCAGACATATGATTTGCAAATATTTTTTCCCATTCACTGGGTTGTCTTTTTATATTCTTGACAATGTGCTTTGAAACACAAGTTTTTAATTTTGATGAAGTTCAATTATCTACTTTTTCTTTGGTTACTTGTACCTTATCTATTAACTTTCTTAAGGTATCCCAAGTCAATTTCTTAAAGTATTGTTAATGGACATATATAAAGTATAGTTTTCCAAGTCTGTGACCTATGATCTTAAAACTTAATATGTATTTTTACATGTAAGTTTAATCAAAAGTCAATGTATTAATTTTGGAATATTGGGGATTTTGGAACCTTCCATTGCAGATTTTGTTTAAAAAAAAAAAAGATTATTTCTGCTAACTTTGAATATGGTTTACCACTTACAATATTCCCACTTATCGTCACAATCAATCTTCATCCCAAATATTTTGAAATGCAATAAAATACTTAGGTAGTCACTAAATTACTTAAGGTGCTTTCAACCTTTCCTTATACCTTCTACCAAAACCTCCCATCTTATCTCTATTCTTCAACAGGCTCAGAGGAGCTCTGGGAAACACAGTGTATAACTGCGATGATGGTGGTAGTAGAGGGGGTAGATATTACTATTAATACTAGAAATATATTACTGTTTAAAAAATAGACTATTAAAAGTTTTCTGGGAAATTATCTATGAGAAAATGAATTCTAGATTCCCTGTATTTTTAAAACACAACACATGTATACTTGAGGACTGTCTATATGTAAATTTGATAGGCTCACTAACATATTAGATACCTATAGAAAACTAGTTTTCTTTAAAAATTTGAAAGCATTTTAGAGTATAAAGTGTTGATTTTTATTCTTTATGGAAAGCCAAATGAACAGTATAATTCAAACCATACCCAATAGATATATCTGCAGCTGAATTTCTTTGCTCGTCTTCCTTCAGTTTTTCTTGTTTCTCTTTCATTTTTTGTTCTTGCTCCTTAAGTTTTTCTTCCTTCCTTTTACGAATTCTGAAAGTTAAAAACCATAATATAGTAATCCATTCATAACTTCTTGGTAAAGCCATTAAACATCAGTGTGAGCCATTGTCACATTATGGTCGAATGTGAAAAATGGTTTTAGATGCAGAAATAAACAGCTTTCATTAGCACAACTGACTATAATTATTTCCTACCTAGCAGCGGCTTCTTCCCTCTCTTTTCGATGTTGTTCTGCTTTTAATTCCCGGAACTCCTGTTTTGCCTGTCGTAATATATCAACATAATCTTCAATAAAATCCCTAGTAGAAACTAGGGTCAGTAGTTTCCCACAGAGAGCATGAAGTATCTTCATTTTTTCTCCTGTTAAAAATCAATAAATAATTTCTACATTATTAATGACAAAAAAGAAACTGTGTTGGAAAAATTTTAATTTGTGGCTCAATGTGAAAATGTTTAATAAAGAATAGGGGAAAGTCTCTTAAGATCAAACATGCCAATGGCATGCCTTCAGAAAAAAGCAACTTTGAGTCCAACTGAACAGTTATGTGATACAAAGGCATTTCAAATACTAATGACTACCTTACATACTAGTTACATAGACATGAAAAATTTTCAAACTACAAAGAATTGTTTTTCAAGTTTCAATTTTTAGGCTCACAAATGAAGTTCAAATCAAAACGAAAATATAACCACATAAATTTTTAAAAAATGGCAATAGGCAAATTGCTACTCTGAAAAGACTATATAAAAACACTACCATAAATTATAAAAACTATATGAATGTTGAGAATTAAGGTACTCTACTTCTATTACATGTTCTCTTAAGCACATTAAACTATATATATTTGTATAATTTTCTTTTTAAAAAATAAAGTGAAAAAGAACTTCATCTTAACTTTATATACTGTTTCTCATACCTCAAATATTTATTCAAGGAAATGTTAAAATTTAGCAGCCACAGCTTAAACTTCTGACATACTAATTAATAAAAACGAAAGCTAGTTAATTCTCACTTATCCTTTTAAACCTAGATTCAGTAGATTTACCACAAATTTTTAAAACAATAGAAAATCCAAAAGAAAAAGGAAAGAAAATCATAAATAATTAAAGCTAATATGAACAACAACAATTGTTTCAATTTAGGTCACTAATGGTATGCCAACACTTTTTAAAAAAAATAAAACTGTTTTCTCTCTTTCTCTTTTAAAACTGATTATCATCTAAAATTTCTCATCAGTTACCTATTTTTCTGGATGTAAGAGGCCTCAAAGGGTAGAAAGTGGGCAGGTTATACAGATCCCAACTTGCCAAGTTTACCTGGTGTCAAGTCATACACTGAAGTGCTTGACAGTTTCTTCACTAGACTGGGATTGCTTAAACGAAGCTCCATACAGGCATCATCTGTAGCATCAAACCCCCCTCGTTTCTGGTATCTGTACTTTGCATTTGCTGATGTGACATCAGCACCTGAAGCTAAGATGTGTAGTCTGAGGATTTCAGAAAGAGTGCAGCTATCAAGATCCAAGCTTTTCAAACTGCAGCCTATAGTTGTTAAAAATGAAATAGGCATTTAGAATATAAACAACAAATTCTCAGCAATGTAAAATGTACCTTTATAAAATTAAAAATAAAAAGCCAATAAAAAAAAAATAAAGCCCACACATACCCTGGTGCAACTGCGGCCATGCAGCTGCCAAAGATGCAACTGCAGACAGTGCAGATTTTGTGGGGTCTGCATCTTCATCCAAAGCCTCTGTTAAATCTTTAAGGAAATAAATACTTTATTCTAGTGCAAATCAAAGCTGGAATATTTGGGAACAATGCCCTTTTAAAGTGATGAAAGACACAGCAAACAGCTTAACATTCATGAACCTCAAAAGAACCAACACTAGGTACAACAAGCATCATTCACATTCTGCCTAGTCTCCATCTGAAACTACAAATCCTACGACATGCACCAAACGCTAACATTCTCCTTACCTAACATAGAAAAGACAATTTCCAAGTTACCAACAAGATGTATATACACATTCCAAAATGCTAAAATGTACTTTAGAATGAAAAACAAGTCTCCTTGCTCAATATAACTTAAAGAAAATCTATTCTGAATATCAGAATCCACTTGAAGATATCCAATCTTTTATAAATATTTTAAGATCGAATCATAACAAAGTACAGGTTGTAGTCATCACAAATCCAGCACAGAAAAATAGCTAAAAGAACTGATTTATCCTCTTCATTTAAATTGCCCATTTTTAATTTGAAAACTCTCCAGTCCAAGAAATAGGAAGATTTTCCTGTATTTTCTAAGCAAATTGCTTTAGCTTTGAAACAGTGCTTAGGGTACAAATAGGACTAAAGAGCAAATCTGTAAGCACAGATGTATTTAAAGCACTAGTATATACAATTATTTCTAATTGTAATACATAGATGACAAAAAAAATTACAGTCAGCTTGAAAAACTTTAAGCTTACAAAAAACCCTTCTGCTATATCATAATATAGTGGACCCAGCTTCAGACTGAAAGTCAGATAATGTATATTCTGCTCTTAGCTCTGCCAGTCCCTAGTTCCTAGTTATGTAGCCTTTAGACAAATCATTTAATTGGCTTCATTTTTCTTAAAGAGCTGAGTCTAGATGAGCAGTTTTCAAATTCTTCAAATATTTCTTAGAAGCCCAACATAAAAGAGATAAAAAGTGCCCTTGTTAAAGTGGGGTATGCAGATGACAATCCTGCCCATTCATCTTTCCAACTCTCCTGAAGTGGCACCGAGCAATCACAGTACAACTTGTAGGGCTCTATGGATTAGTTTGGAAAATCACTGGGCAAAACTGGTCCAATGGTTCATTAACCTTCTACGACTATATGGTTCCCCTTCCCAAGTTCACAAACTCACAAAATGAAACTTAGAGAACAGAACTGCTGTCCTTTACTACAGGAAAAAGGCAGCTCTAGGATCATGTCTGATTACAATCAGTGACAACTTCATGGCAGTTAAAGCATAAACAATATCACACAGGAGAAATTATCTGACTAAATATTACATACATGCAGAGGTTATTCCTACCAAGCCATGAATCTAGTCCAAAGACAGACATTACAATTATATTCTTCCTCACCAAGGAAATACTAGACCTAAGACTTTCTTAATTTTCATTTCACATACAAAGCCGAACAAACAAAATTAATAGGCACTCTAAAATTAACAACAGTCCTAGTTGCAGAGCTGTAAAAGCGTACTGGCTCTCTCCCTTTGCCGCAATCACCACATTCAACCTATTTTATCTATCGTAAGTTGCAATTTCCTAAGACAGAGGCTAATAAAGGCCTTAGGAAATGGACAACCAACAAAATGACAGTTTACTTTTAATTGTATTAAACTAACATGTTAAAAGACACATTTATTATCATAGCAATCTAAAATTAGGTACATAAAATTCCAACACTAAACAATGATGTTGCGGCAAATACATAAAACTATTCTATATAAGGAGAATACTCTTTTCTCCATACTTTGAAGGGTTTTTAATTTTATGATGTAAGACTAAAGAGAGGAATAGATATTTTTAATATAAGATTTTAAAAGTTGCTGGTCAAAATTTCGAAGATTTGATATAAAAACAGGGAAATTAAGGCCCAAGAATTAGATCTTCTTGCAGATAATTTTATAGGCAGTGCTAGGGGAACAAATATTCAAATTTTCAACTTCTTAGCCATATTATGAGGCTGTATAGCACAGTCACTATGAGGCTAGACCAGGCTGCCGGAGTTTGTATGCCATCACTTTTTTATTAGCTGTGTGTCTTTGGGCAAGTTATTTAAACTCCTCAAGTCTAAGTTTCTTTATATGTAAAAGGCAGAAAATAATTATATCTACCTCACAAGGGTGAGATGAGGAGTAAATGAAACATGCATATATAGTGTTTTATATCACTTATTAGCTATGCGATCTTCAGTAAATAACCTCATTGAACCTTACGTAGATTTCTCATCACTAAGATAAATTCATACTTTTCCCTTCTGCACAATTTCCCCCTTTCTAGAAATGGCAGGAAACACCAGCTAATAACACCAGCTAAATAAGTCAGAGAATATTTAGTGCTACCTGACTATTCAATTGCTTTCAGGAAGAGTATGGAAAAGCTTTCTTGTTACTGAGATGGGAGAACGTATGAAAAATACCTGGGGGAACAATCTAGGTCCTTACTAAAACTGAAATAACCATGTAAAATGTGGCCAATTATAGGGAAGTGAGAGAAAGGTGAAAAATTCCAAAGTATGTTTTCTCCCCTCCCTAACATTTAAATATTTTCAAAATGAGCATTAAAAACTTTATTCAGAGGTAGACCTTATATTTATAGACATTCTTACATAGGACTAGAACTATAGAAATTACAGGTCAAACAAATCATGAATAGAATATATAATAACAATACAAAAACACCAACAGTCATATATATTTTGCCTTTACAATGTAAAGTTGTTTTTTTCAACACAATTTTCCTGTCACCCCACTTTTTGTCATCAAGACTTCCAAACTACAATACTCATCTGCTTCAAATCCTGAATTAAATACAGTTTTATGTCTTGTATTAAGGTCATAAATATTGTGGTAATGACCAATAACATCACTTGGTCAATAACCCTGTGATGTTATTGGTCATTACAATAACCTAATGATTACAAGAATGAATATTTGCTGCATTATCTGTCTTAGATAATCCATCTTTCGTGCTGGAACTTGTCATCTTAGATAATCTTTAGATGTTTTATAAATGGATTTACCCTTCTGTCTTCCCTTTAACAGAATCTCATTTAATTGACTAAGTCACCTGAGATGAAGACGGGGACTATATTGCTAAAATGACCTTGATACGGGACCTATGGTGATTGGCACTCAAGCTAGAGAATATACCAGTAGTGCCAAAAATATGTATACACATGACTTGTATTCATTTTTTGTTATCAGTATATATTGAATATTACAATTTTAAAACAGTTTTTTCCTTTCTTAAAATGTGTATACATTTTTTGGCACCCTCTGAATTTTCCTTGAACTCAGGCTATAAAATCAAAAGGCAACCAACATTGGATGCACATTCATCATTATCCTGTTGCTCCAGGGACGAGGCCTAAAGGAAACTGAGCTCAAATTATCTAAGGCCGACAAATACTATCCAAATGGAGGAATGGCCCACTTTTCTGTACCAGAACTGCTATCAAGATGTCTCCCAACAGTTATTTCTTATTGTGAATTTTTATGCAATCCACTAAAGTGTTGTTTAATAAAGCTTTCGATCTTAAATCACACATGTGGCAAAGTTCACAGAGAGTGTTGTTTAGGAAGCCAAATTAATCTCTTAATATAAATGCTTAACAATTGCTCTGATTGAGGTGAATCCTAAACAAAATAGTGAACATACCGTTTTAAAAATAAAAAAGGTTTTCCCCAAGTATCATTCATACATTAATATGTACCACACACTGACTCTAGATACTTAAGTGCATAGAATTTAAAGAGCAAAATTTCTAGTTCAAACTAATTAATGAAATTAAAAAAAATAAATTTTACTTAACCCTGATTTAAAAACTGTTGGATAAGATCTGAAAATGCAATCACAGTAGTATTTTCAATTTAAAGTATTAATAACAACAATTAAAATATTTCCTTAGGTGGAGGCAAAAAAATCAGTGCTACTTAGCAGAATCTCTTGGAATTACAGATACTGGTCAATGACATCTGTAATGCTCCTAAATTATAGGAGAAATCTAAAGGAGTAAAAAGCAAGATAGATTGGGGAGAAAATATTTTTAAGGTCATCAGATACATTAAAACAAAGTTTTTATAAAGCAACTGATAATGTGCTGTTAGTATATGGCTCAAGAATCGGGTAACATGAACAACTATGTTTTATAACTGTAAAAGCAAGTTAATTTTAAAATAACCTTCAAAATGAGTTTCACTACAAAGTTACTATCAATCAGCAATAACAGAGTTCTGACCTTTGGTGTCAGCATCAGTTATTTGCTCTTTGGCTACTTCCTCTTCTTCTTCCGCTATCGCCTGGAAGATGGCAGTCAGGAAGAAAAAAAGCAATTCACATAGTGGGCCTTCACTGTCATTTCCTACAAGAGCTTCCTCTAACACTTCTGTGAATAAAATGTTTAAAATGAATTGAAAGTTCTGGTCAAGTACTAACAAAACAACTCCAATGGAATAATAAACATTTCAATCAATAATAGCCTGTATAACTATTTTCTTAAGTGCCCATTTATCAAAATAAAACCAAGTATTACCCAAGGCAAAATCAAAAAACAATTTTATAACGATTACAATAAATTCTAATAAAACCATAAGCGAAAATCACTACATTCAAGAAAGCCAAATTAACCCCAGTAGATGAATACAATATTTCAAATAAGTTTAAATTTGAAGTACAAATTAAGGTACATATTACGAACAATAATTTTATTCTAATTTGAACAACAATGCAGAGATCTGTTACTATCCCACTGTTCTTAAGAGCTATGTGGGACATTACTGTTTAACAAACAGTGCATTGGGAGGTAATCCTCTGCATCAAATGTACTATCGTGTCCAAGTCATAAATGTTTCCTGTCTAATTCATCTTACCTAAACCAGCATTGTTTAGACTTTGATCTATAAGGCACAATGACTCATACCTCACCAGCTCATAAAGAGAAATTAAGGGAGTATGAAAGCCGTCCTGAAGAATTCCCTCTTACTAAAATAAGAGTGGCATTATAATTCTGTCTTTGAGGGTCTTTCCTTGGATCTCAAGAAAATTATTTTACTATTTGACAGCTGAAAATCCAAAATGGGATCCAAGGCCCTCATACCAATTTACCTCTTAAAAATGATGTTTACACAAAGTAAAAGTATATTAAGTACAGAGTCAAAACAGAATCACAAATGAAAGGTTGGCAACAACTTGTTTCCAAATACGGCTGACATCAATTTCTTCCCTCTCTTCATTTACCTACTATGCCACCCTCAATAAGTGGAAATCTATTCTTTTATAAGTGGAAATCTATTCTTTTACTCCTTGAATCCCAGTAGGCCTGACCAATGGAATATGGCAAAAATAAGGCCTGCCAGTTCCAGGCCTAGCCTGGAAGAAGGTTGGCAGTTCATTTCCTGCCTCTTGGAGCCCTCAGCTGCCACATAAGAAGTGAAGGCTGTTCTCATGGAGTGGGAAGCACTGAGGCACCAGGCAGGTGTGTGAAGCCGTGAACATCTAGCCATTTGAGCCTTCAGCTGACTCCAGCACCAGCCACTGTCTGATGACAGTAGACTCCACGAGATGACTAGAGAGCTAGGCCCAGTGACTCCCCAGAACTCTGAGAGATAATGATTTGTTCCTTTAAGCCATTAATTTTAAGGTGAACTGTAACACAGCAATATCACTTGCCTAGGGTTACTCCTTCAGGAAATTCATCTTGAAGATCAAAAAGTTCCCCAAATGCATTAAGGAATTCCAAAACCATCAGAGCATCACCAAAGATTTCAGGAGGTAGTCTAGTTTTCACTGGAGTTGGTTCTGGAAGTTCCTGCAAGATTAAACAATTTACATAACTACTTGAACCATGTACAGGAAACTATAAAAGGTAGATATGATATACTTTTTCCTAGTAAGACTTATTTCACGTAGACTAGTGGTTCTCAACCTGGAATGTTTATGACAATCACCTTTAGAACTTTTAAAATTATAGATGTCCTGGACTTATTACAACTTCACTAAATCACAGTCTCTAGGGACTTTTTCCTTCATCAAACTAAGAACATAACTTTAGGCTGGCGTGCATTTCTGACTACATTTCCTCGTTAAAAGGGTCTTTTATCCTCGATTCTGAGTGTAAGGCATCAGTTGTGCCAATATTATCTTGAATGCAGGATCTCCTTAGGATATGGAACAGAATTAATCCACCATCTACTGACTTAGAAATGGTGATGAATAAGTTTGATTTGGATACTTTCATCGTTTCTGGAGATGAGAAGAATCTTTACCTGGCAATTAAACTAAAAGCATGCCTGGCCCCAGTGGTTTTTGGATTATCAAGGATCACACATATAAGCAATTATTTCTGCAGAATCAAGGTCATTACCAAAGCTTGTTATAAAATACTAACAAAGCTACCTTGGAACTCTATAGAATTTGCTTAATTGGCTATTTCTTTCTTTTCAGTTAAATATGAAGAGGCCACTATTAAAAAGAAGGAAAGATTTCTTCAGCAAACCCACATAGGGCACATAGAACATGGGTGGGTGAAACATCAAATATGCTTATACCTTAAGATCATCACATTCCATATCTTCTCTTGGTTTACTCCACTGTTTTAAGTATTCCATATATTTTCGCTTTTCTTCACGTAATTTCTCTCTTTCCTAAAACAAAAGGTTAATAACAATTCTTATAAGAAATTGATAAGACAGCATCAGCATCATCTGGGAGCTTGGGCCCTACCCCAGCCCTATTGAATCAGAAACTCTGGGGTTGGGACTCAACAACTGATGTTTTAAGAAGCCTTTCTAGTAATTTTGATGCACACTGAAGTGTTAGAACCACTGATTAAAATAATGCCTATCTGACAGAGCTGCTACAAAGACAGATGGAAAATGTCCGACACACAGTAGCTCTTGGATAAATGTTAATTCAATCTGACCCTGCCTACAGCAGCTCTCCCCCTACTTTAAATCAATTAGATCCTGACAATGTCGGTAACATTATTAGAGTACCTAAAATGAAACCTTCCCTTATATTTGCAATATACTTGTTGTTTTCAAGATTCATTTAAACCTGACTGATACTCTGGGGACACACAGAAGGAGCAGTAATTTAAAGCAATATTAGAATACAGTTGATGAACTTCTCTTGCTTTTTAATCCAGGCCATTTCTCTTGCTCACTTGGTCTTCTGAAACCCTTACTTCGTGGTTCTGATATGTGAAACTGCAAGATAAATACTGACACTAAAAAGTCTCTAATAAAGCGGAGCATAATTAAAATATTTTACTGTAATTATTTTCCAATAAATATGTTTAATGTTAATATTATTCTTCTCCTTTGAAATTTACGAACACCAAAGGTAAACAGATGTGCACTTACCAAATTTTCAACATAACATGACTAGATGGTTACAGACCTTACTAGCTGTGCTTTAAGTAGTCTCCTGCAATAAGTCTTATTCCCACCCTAACATAATTCTTGTTGGATGGAGTAAGATGGGTATTTTCATTCATTGTTGCTAAGAGCGTAAATAAGTACAATACATGTTTGGTAAACAAATACCTATGTACATCCACAGAAACTTAAAAAAAAATTTCTCACCCTTTGACCTATTATTCTGCTTCTACAAATTTATTCAAGGACATAATACAAAAATAGGAAAGACTTTTATTCACAAACTTGAATAGAGTATCATTATTTATGAGCAAAAAATTATAAAGTACTTACCTACACCTATCTGATTAATTATTATGCAGTTACTAAAAATTCTAGCTTACTAGTTTAATAACATGAAGACATGCTTGTAATAATGTTAAACAAAAAAAGTATACACAGTTATAAACGGTGGATCTCTTTAAGGCCCAGAGTAAAGACTAGAAATAAATTAATCAAAGTGTTAATGTTACCTCTAAATGTTACCATTTGGATTACAAGTGTTCTTTTTGTTCTCTACATTTTCTGGAATGAACATATATTAGACATCTCCACCCCAACCGAATGGTCTATTTAGAATAACTCAAAAAACTTCAGGCAATTTAAATGAGCACAGTGTATAACATGATCATCTAAGGCTACTTGTGCATATTGCAGAAAACCAATGGCAATGACTGTCTTTGGAAAAAACAGTTATAGAATTCCCTAAGGAATATTTACCATTAAAGATCATCATAAAGATTTGCTAAACTACCCTATTATCATAGATACCTTATTCTTCAAGAAGAACACTATAATAATTCTTATTAGTCATTGACTTTATTGTATTTTTCTAACTATGTATTTTATTTAAAGGTTTTACGCATATCACCTCCCCTAAATTTGTAAGTTTAAATGATGAAGAAGATCAACTTTAGAATTGCACTTTAGAAGAGGCTTTGAAGTGTAAAGGAATGGGAATGCATATATATGTTGAACCTTAAATCACTCAATAAATTTTCCAAAGCAAAAGGGAGATAAACCAATACTGTTTATCAGTGCTCTATGCACACCTATACGTGAATGTGAATCAATGTAGTAAAAGCACTTGAAGATTAACCATGAATTTAAATATGTAAAGCACTATTTACTGTATGTAGAGAGCATAGCTAATATACTTCAATGAATACCTTTTCTCTTTCTATTTTAAGCCTTTCTTTTTCTTCTTTCTTCTTTAGTCTCTCTTCTTCAACAATTTTTTTCAATTCTTCCTTTTTTTTCTCTTTATCTTCCTTTTCTTTTTTCTTTGCTTCTAGGGCATCTGCTTTTTCTCTTTTTAATTTAGCCTTTTCAAAAGCTGTGGAGAAGGTCATACTTAGAACTGTATACAGATGGAAAACAACACATTTTTTAATGTAACAAACGATTCCTGAAATAATTTAAGGTTAAGTAAGATTAGTAGAGACTCACAGGGATTGTCAATTCCTGGAGGAAGACAGCAGGTGATTAAAATGGGAAAAGCAAGTTGGCTAAGTTTAAGACAAACTACTGCACTGGGACAAACATTTACCTGCCTTTGAAAGCCAGAGTGTGGTCCTAAGACCAGCAGCAAGGTTATCACTTTGTTAGAAATGCAGAATCTCTTTTCTCACCCAGACGCACTAATTTACAATCTTTGTTTTATTAAGGTTCCCAAGTGATTCAGTCAAGTTTGTGTGAATCAAACAAAATGGACCAAAATAGTTTGTAAGCCCTAAAAACTCCAAACTTGTGTTTAATCTAGCATCGGGTCAGTTTAACAGGGGATATGCTCTACCTTGAAATATTGTTTGAAGAGATGAGAAGAGGTCTCATTTATCATAAAAATCAATAGATATCAGGCGGAAAAAACTATGCTTAAAAAAACAAACAAGGGCCGGCCCGGTGATCAGGTGGTTGGAGGTCCATGCTCCTAACTCCGAAGGCTGCCGGCTCGATTCCCACATGGGCCAGTGGGCTCTCAACCACAAGGTTGCCGGTTCATCTCCTGGAGTCCCGCAAGGGATGGTGGGCTCGGCCCCCTGCAACTAAGATTGAACACAGCACCTTGAGCTGAGCCGCCTCCTGGATGGCTCAGTTGGTTGGAGTGCGGGCTCTCAACCACAAGGTTGCCAGTTCGATTCCTCAAGTCCCGCAAGGGATGGTGGGCTGCGCCCCCTGCAACTAGCAATGGCAACTGGACCTGGAGCTGAGCTGCTCCCTCCACAACTAAGACTGAAAGGACAACAACTTGACTTGGAAAAAAGTCCTGGAAGTACACACTGTTCCCCAATAAAGTCCTGTTCCCCTTCCCCAATTAAAAAAAAAAAAAAAAAAGAAAAAGAAAAAAGAAAAAACAAACAAACAAAAAACCCAGAAATATACAGAGAAATATTATTTCCTGTACTTAAACAGTTTTTGGAGAGAATTTAAAACTCACCCAGTGACTTCACTTCTTCTTGTTTCAAAACTTTGTCTTTTTCTTTAGTGGCTTTGTTCCTATAACTTGCAATAGTCTGTTTATTAGCAATGCTGTCCTCCTAAAAAATAGACCAAGAAACTAAAATTGTAGAATCACAACTTTTACGAACTGATGGTCTGCTTTATTCTTACAATAAGAGTAAAAACCCCCAAATTTAAAAGCCCTCATCAATTATACTTTTTTTATACCGTGTTTCCCCGAAAATAAGACCTAGCCAGACAATCAGCTCTAACGCTCCTTTTGAAGCAAAAATTAATGTAAGAACGGTCTTATATTGTATTTTGTTAGATAAGACCCGGTCTTATATTATAGTAAAATAAGACCGGGTTTTATATTAATTTTTGCACCAAAAGACTCATTAGAGCTGATTGTTCGGCTAGGTCTTATTTTTGGGGAAATACGGTACCAAAATGAGGTTTTATTCTAAAGCATAACTGAATTTTTTAAAAAAATGGTACTTATTGAGGTAACAATGGTTAATAACATTAGATAAATTTCAGGGGTACAGCATTATAATTTGACATCTGTATACTCTATTGCATGCTCACCACCTAAAGTCCGGTTTCCTTCTATTACCATATATTTGACACCCTTTACCCAATTCACCCTCCCCCAATCCCCTTCCCCTCTGGTAACCACCATTCTGTTGTCTGTATCTATGAGTTTGTTTTGTTAGTTTGTCTGATACCTTTTATTTTATATTCCATATGTACATGAAATCATCCAGTTTTTGGTCCTTTTTTCTGTCTGACTTATAACCAAACTTCTAATAACTCTAATCATAGTAACATATCGAATGAGTTAATTCTATAGCTCTACAAATTAGTACTAAAACCTCCCAGAAAAACAACTGGTAACATATAAAGAGGAACTTAAAAATATGCACTAGAAAACAAAACAAATCTTCCAGGGTACCTTATAAACTAGACAGTACTGACATTAAATATGTAAGAAGTAGAGAAAAGACCTACCAGAAACATTCTTGTGGCCAATGTTAATTAAACTATGTCGAAAGTTTGTTTTAAATGCTCTTTGTGTTTCAATACCATAATTTATTCCCTGTATTTCATCCTGCTTTACATTTTTAATAATTGCATATATGCTTGCTTCCACTGTGGTATAAAATCCCTGTGGCATGAGAGCCATGTCTAATTCACACTTGAAACTTCTACAAGCCTCACCCCTGAGAAGTTATCATCATATAGCACACACGTTTTGTGTGTGAAGGAATGTGTTTTTTCCTACTGGCTACGGAGGCAGGGGAGCCAAACCCTACTACTGATTTTGAATAGTTTTATTAAGAGCTACAAGATATTTTTTTAAAATCTGTTCTCTACCTACCTGACTAACAGATCCTCGTTTGGGAGGTCTCCCTCTTCTTCTGTTAGCAGGACTGAAGATAAAGGTGGGTGGATCATCAGGGAAGAAATAAGAAAAATCTTGTTCTGCTATTTTATATGTTGAAAGAGATGATGCCTAATAAAAAAGACATAGGGTACAATAATGACACATTAGTAAACCATATATAGATACGCTCTAATATGTCATATGACTGCTGTTAAAGACCAGGTCAAAAACATTAGAATTTGTGTTATTATGTAGTAATATTCCACCGTGTTTCCCTGAAAATAAGACCTAGTTGGACCATCAGCTCTAATGCGTCTTTTGGAGCAAAAATTAATATAAGACCTGGTATTATATTATACCAGGTATTATATCTGGCATTTATTATATCCGGTATTATACTATATAATATTATATTATACCCGGTCTTATATTGTATTAAAGTAAGACTGGATCTTATATTAATTTTTGCTCCAAAAGACGCATTAGAGCTGATGGTCTGGCTAGGTCTTATTTTCGGGGAAACATGATATATAATTAACCAGCTTTACCAGAAAGAAAACCACAATTCAAAGGATTGCTTCACCATAAAATACTCAAGAATGTTTCAACAGTTTCTCAGTGCTAAAACTATTCTAAAATTATGTCTCTACAATAAGCTTTTTTCGTTTGCTTTGCTTTTGACAATTTTGTATGAGATTTTCTATGTAAATGAATAATCCATATATTTAACATTAGAACCTAGTGTATCAACCAGTAATTTTTTCTTAACAATTTCCTAATTGCTGAACGTTTAGATTTTCAACCCAGTTTGGGGAGATAAATATTTTTAAACTCAAATATTTTTATGTATCAGAATTTAAAATTGGTCTGGATAAAAGCAGAAATATCGATCAATTCCTATAAAGTTTCAATTCAGAATTTAAGTTCAGAGAAATCAACCTTATTTTTATCAGAAGTGGTGTGGTGCCAGAATAACTGCTAAATTCAAAAGTTTCTCTTCTTTTAGTTTGTACTCAGAACTTGTTCATCTTTCATCCATGTTCAACTTTAGACTTTTAAACTTTTGATTAGCAATTCTGAAGACAATTCTGGTCTAATGGCCAAGATCATCATTCTTTCTCTCAAAGAAAACATGTGCCATTTACAGAAATATCTTTCAGGAAATGTATAAGAAAATAATGATATACAATTTTAAATTATTAACAAAACAGGAATACTTCTGGGAATTCAATTTTCTGTATATTTTCATTTTTAGTATAACATAGTTTTTAGCATCTAAAATTCAATTAGTTCTGGCCATCATAATAAATCAAAAATCTATTAAGATTTTACATAAATTTCATTAAGATGGTCATCTACTATCCCACATAAATAACCTCTGATATACAGAATTGCCCTTTAAGTATGAATATAAAGAACATGAGTGGTTTCTCTCAAATATGTATATACACTCAAGAAAAGTCAAAATACGCTTCAATACATTAATTGCCAACGTTCTTTATTCACACATATATACATAATACACAATAAAGATAAAGACCCATACCCACATCTTTCTGTACTTGTAGGTACTCCTAACAACAGACTATACACTCACTACACTGGGTATCAAACTTTGTTGTTTTGGGGGGTGTGTGTGTGTCTGTGTGTGTGTGCACGCACGCTTGCACCAGATAGCCACTAATCATTCATTATACTCTAAGAGAAAAAACGTTTACTGTCTCCTTAATTTTCATTTATTTATTAAGTTCTTTTCATGTTTATTGACTATTTATTTTCCTTGGCAAATAACTGCTGATGTCCTTTACCACTTTTTTCCAATTGGGTTGTTTTTGTTCATTGGTGTAAGATATCTTTGTAAATTAGAGGAACTGGCCAAGTGGCTATTTATGATACACATATACAGCTTTTCACACATGAGCCTACCAAGTGCCAGGCACTATGCTAGCCACTTATCACAAGTATCAAAATTGTTAACTTTTTGTAAGCATCATTTCACATGGCTGATATTCAATGCTATAGATAAAGCATACCGTATTTTGCCGTGTATAATGTATACTTTTTTGCCCAAATTTGTGAGGGAAAAATATGGCTGTGTGTTATACATGGGTAGTACTAATTCCGTATCTATATAAATGTTTTTAATTCTTTTATTTATCCTTATGAGTTAAAAGTGCAATAAATAAATGCTAAAATTCCTTTATAATACAAAAAACAAGTACCTAAATATAAACAAATAAAAATTTGAATTAAAAAATTAAAATGAAAGATTTTTTTTTTTCCCCTGAAAGTTTGGGCTAAAAACGTAGGTGAGCAGTATACATGGGAGCATATTATACACGGCAGAATACATGGTAATTTAAGCATTCTCCCCTTATCAAGACAAATACATAAATATGCTCACATTAAAAAACAACTTTCTTTCAGATGATTCTATCTTATGTTTTCAAGTTTTTATATTTTCATCCACTGTGAAGTTTGATTTCTAGTTGCCTAGTTTTTTACCAGGGTGCTTATGTTTTTCTAATTGATCTGAGCTCCTAATTATGTTCACTGAGAGTATCTTTCCTCCAGCACTTGCCCTTGAAATCTATTCAAGACATTTTAAACCTATGTAAGTTTATACTGTTAAATCAATCCCATCCTTGGTATTTCTTTTCTATTGCTTCTCCTAAGTACTTCAACATGCATAACATTACAATTTGTTTCATTTCATTTCCTTCTTTTTTGAGTTAGATCTAATTTAATTTTTCCAAATAGTTAACTAAATGTCCCTGTTTTATTTAATGCATAATCTACCTTGGTCTCTAAGAGATTTAAAATGCTACTTTTCACATAGAATAAACTCATCTATTCCCTTTTTTTTAATTTCTTTTTTTTGATGTAACATTTACAAATAATGAAATACACCAATCTTAAGCATTCAACAGCTGATTTCTGATAAATGTATATATCTGTCTAATCCATTCTATTGCTTTTTTACTTAGATTTAATGTTTCTCCCAATGTGAGATAAATATTTCTCATTTTTAAGAATAATTTTAGTTTTACTTTTTAAATTTTTACTCAGTGTGCAACGTGAGTTTTCTAACCTTGATTTTTCCCTTTCTTAATGGTTATGAATAAAATATAATCTATCTGCTAAGTACTGGTCTCTAATTTTTTATATATATATATATATATATATATATATATATATATATATATATATATATATATTATTCTCCTATCTAGTAAGATCTATTTTAGCACTGTTCTTTGCATCTATTTTTATGAGCCAGAACCACACTATTAGAAAATTAGTTGCCCCACCCCCGTAACTTTGCTTTCCCCAAGTTTTCCATCTATTCTCACCTAACTGATCTTTTTTACAAGGAAAAAAAGTGGTAGTACCTGAACCACCTAGCAATTCTAGAAATTGTGAAAACAGTATTTAATCCAATAAATATAAAGAAAATTACTAAAAATTGGCTGTGGATAAAAAGAGAGCTATTTTCAACCAACTTTAAAGGAATATTTCTGCAATGTTACAACTTTATACTACTACCCATTTCTCTATTTTTTCTTCTAACAAATAATTTCACTGTTCTAATTACCTTAATTTTAATGACTCCATCTTGTGGTTCACAGTGTTGCTTTAGAAAAAGCTTTAGTTTATCACGAGAAAGTAGGTGTTTTCTCCGGCTAACGGGGAAAAAGGAGACAGGAAAGTATTAGTATTAAAGAATTCCATCCAAAGTCCATAATCTCTATAAATCCATAACCTCAATTTCAAGCCCAGGAAAAGGATATTTCACTTTCCAATAGTATTTATGTAGAAGTAACAAGAAACTTTATACAGGAGTATTTATGTAGAATGCTGCAAGATCTACTTGATTAGATCTATTATAAAAGTCCATTTAAAATAGTATATGCATTATTGCTTAGAAACCACTTAGAAATCAAACCTCATGAAAAATATACTACAGAGAGTAAACCAAATCTTATACAAATTAGGTGCTCATTCCTACAAGTATCACCATTAAAATTCTTTAAAATTTAAAGCCAGTAGGCAGATGTCACATAACACTGAGTAAATCAACATTCAAATGGATCTGTCAACAGAGTTGAACATGGTTTTTATCAAATTCTAAAATATTTGTATTTAAATTTCATACGGCAGCCAACAAATTGATGGGATTAAAATTAAAGAGAATTAGAATTCTTAAGATTCTAAAAATATACTATTGTTGATTCTCCCTTGCTCCCAAATTCAAAAAGAGCAACCACAACAGTAACAAGCACCACAAACAAAACAAAAACAATAAACAACACACAAGTATTTCTGGAAAGGTTCTGGAAAGAAAGTACATGTTCTAAATTCAATGTATTCCTTTCAAGAAAAAGTGAAGTTAAAAGCTTCTATGAATGAATAAACAATATAGGAGTTTTTAAGTCGTGGCCTTCCCAAAAATGTATATTCTTTTCCTAGAATATAGAAAGGAGGACATGAGAGAAAGGATTCTAGTTTACTGCTATGTCCCAGCACTATATAGGAGCTGACAAGAATGTAATTAATCATCTGTTACTATTGAGTAAATATATCAGTCCTTCAGAACTGTATTGTCTTATATGGCACCTACTAGCCACATGTGGTTATTAAATAAAATTAAAAGTTCAGTTCCTCACTATTACTAGCCACATTTCAAGTGATCAATAGCTATAATAGCCACTGGACAGCACACATATAATGTGTCCCTCATCGCAGAAAGTTCTACTTGTCAGTGCTATTCTATCATATCAAGTCTTCCTTACAGGAACAGTACGACTACGTTTTGACGCTAACAAATAGCTGCAAGTCATTTAAGCCTTCTATTATCAAGTATAACTTTCTTACCTTATAATTCTCTGGCTCACCAATTAGGTAGAAAATGAGTTAATAAGACTGTGCCCAAGATTTAGCAGAATTGTATTTAAAGTATAAGTCAAAGAGTAGGTAGAAAAATGAAAAATATTAAATAGGGAATTACATTATATAAAGAACTAAACTAAGGGCAAACTTAAACTAAAGGCAAAAAAAAAAAAAAAAAAGACAAAATTCAACTATGAATAAGGAGAACACTGGTAATTTCAACTATGCTGTTTATTAGTCCATAAACGGGAACAAATAAAAAAGTTTGAATAATCCACGAGCACTATCTTGGGAATACTATTTTTTAATATACTATTAAATGTAGAATGCTTCAGAGATCTTAATGATGGGCTTAAAAAAACAACCAAAGCAAAAACTACACACACCTCCATAGAGTTACAGAAAGTAATATATTCAACTCAGGAGTCACTCAACACTTACATTATTATCAATTTTCTTTGGACACATGAGTATATATGAGGCAATAGGGATGAAAGAGTAAGTAAAAGTATTTCATATCAAACGAAATGTCAAGATCGACTCCTACGTGGCAAGTTGATAGTTGGCTGATAATGTTAACTTACTTTCAGATGACCAAGAGCCTTACTTCAAAGGGCAACAATAGGGATTTTCCTAAAATATGTTTACGTATCCTAAAGACAGTTCTTTTCAATATCAACCACTCACCTCTTTCTTTTGATTAGGTCTCAAAGAGGAATTTTTAAAGATACTCATTTTTTATTATTTAACTTTCTTAAGGAATGAGAAGAGACTGATCAGATGTTTGTGTCTAATGAATAAAATACTACAAATGCAACATATTTGTAAGCACATATTTGTAAGCACCATCAGCTCTGAAAATTGAGTTCTCTCATAAATAGGATCCTTCTTAATTTCTTAGATGTGAAGACTATTAGGGGTTAGTTATTGATCTAAACAAAGGGCTCATGGAATCCATTAGGATTTACTTATCAGTCTATGAGCATATAAGCATACATTTATTTTAAAAAGGGAAGCAATCACTTGTAACATTACCCATTTGTTCTACATCAAATTGTCTTAATTTAGCATAATTATACTACTTTAAACCAGCATAGAGGAAGATACTGAATTTTACCTGATTTGTGTTGCTTTAACAATAGAACACTCATATAATTCTTTCTTAGTGGGCTGCACCTTGTACTTGAATAATAAGGGATCAACTGCATCTCTTTTCTTCCTAAAAAGAGCAGAGCAAAGACACAAATAAGTTAATACAATTTTTTTTTGAAATGTGAGATTTTAAATGGAAATCTAGTTTCTAAGAACATACTGTAACAGAATCTAATGCATTTTTATTTTAACTAGGATTTTATAAGTTACTGATATTTCTCACTATTCTATAAGCCAAAATAGTACAAAGCACTATTTTATGTTAGGTAGGTACTTTAATTCTTGTTTGATAAATTTTCCTTAGGGGAAGAAATTAACAAGAGATGAATAGGCACAGAGTACCCAGTTTAGGTAAGATAAATTTATAAACAAATAGCTCTTAGATTGGCTTTTAAACTTTATTCTTCACAGCGATGTAATCCAAGAGCAAAAGTGGAGATAATGTAGCTTACCCTGTTTTAAGAATTGGCAAGGAGGCTACACATTTAATCCCCACCTCCAACCAACTTCTCATTTTTTTTCTTCCCTTTGAAGCATTCATTCATTCATTCAGTTATAAAGTTCAAAATGCTACAAACATGGATGTATCACACAAAAGAACAGATATTATATGATCCACTTATATGAAACATCTAGAATAGGTAAATTCAGAGACAGAAAGCAGATTACTAGGGGATGAGAGGGGAGGAGGAAATGGGGAATTATTACTTAATGGGCACAGAGTTTCTGTTTGGGGTGATGAAAAAGTTTTCAAAATAGTGGTGATAGTTGTACAATATTGTGAATGTAATTTACATTCAATTAGTGAATTAATGAATGCTACTAAATTGTACATTTAAAAAGGTTAAAATGGTAAATATTGTTATATGTGTTTTAACACACACACACACACACACACACACACACACAAACACACACATTGCTGGTGATCACTGAGCACCTAGGCTTAATTCTAAATATGCTGGCCTTAGTATATCTTGCAGATATAATGAACTATATGATGCCGGGCAAATTTTCTAACTCTGAACTTTTATTTCTCCTCATTGTAAGAATATGACTATGACCATCTACCCTCATAGAGTGGTTCTGAGGAATAAATAAAACAATATATGTGAGTGCTGTTATAAAGTTTAACTCATAATGAAAATGCCCAATAAAGAATTGTTTCATTCCCTTCCATTCAACCCACCTACTGAAACATGAGAAAATCCAGATTATGTTTTGTTGGCAGGGAGCAACCTAGAAATAAATTTCTTACTCACTTAAGTTAGGGAATTAACAGAAATAACTCAGAGTAATAGTTCAAAGATGACTATGTTTCACCCTTCATGGTATTTCAGGGTACAGCAGTAGCAATCTATAAACAACTAGGCATTATGACGTTGATATATAATGAAGGCTCAGATTCTTTGAGAAATACACACAGATTGAAAGTATCTATAAATAAAGTAACTGCCCAGTTTACTCATGTTTTCTACATCAAAGGTCTATTGCAAGTACCTATATTCAAGGGATAAGGCACAGCCTACATAGGTGGAAATTATGAATAATTATGTCTATAGCCAAATTCAATTATACTTTGTGATGAGCTTGTTACAAGTGGTGCAGGTGGGATTTACCAATGGAAATTTTCCTCTAAATGCTACATATAACAGGCAAAATATTTACTATTACTAACTGGGATTCTAACTAATTTGCTTTGTACTCAAGGTACAAATTAGCCACAAAATATGCAGGTAGCTCATATTTAAATCTAAAGGGAAGGGAAAGGACATTAATGCGCTGAATAGAGTGCCAGACCTAAGAATCTAGACATTCCTCATTTCAAAGTACCTCAGAGCACCTAAAAAATTTAGAAGAATAGATTAGAAGTTACTGCAAAGAAACCTGAAATAAGAAATCATTTTAAAATGAAAAAAATTTAGGTAAATGTTTACCATATTTAAACATCAATTTAAAAAGTATCTTTTATATACAAATCTGTATTTCACCCTTCAAGACTCATCTAATATATAATTAACTCCCCATTTAAGGGTCACGATCTTTGATACAGTCCATTAAAACACACAAACTACTACTGTCAGAGCTGCTAAAGGATATATGTACGTTCATTACTACAATACCCACTAATTTTGTATCCCAAAGTCTTCATTCAGTGAGAGACACAGACAAGTGACTTTAATTTCTTTTTCTGCATAATAGTAGCAATTCAAGAAAAACTGAGATGTATCAAAGGACTTATACACAGGTCCGCGTCATGCTTCATTCACTCGACCCAAAATCATTTTTCTGTCAGGCAGTGTACTAGCTAGATGTCCTCAAGCAAAGCCAATGAATGTTTCTAAAGCTCAGGTTCCTCTTGTTAAACAAAAATAACAATACTCTTGCAGAACTGACACACACTATGCATATTAAGCACTTAGCACAGTGCCTGGACATAGTAAATGCTCAAATGCTAGTTACAGATACAATAGTTCAAATCAGACAAAATGAGAACTTGAATTGTAAGGTTCGTAGGGACAGAACTTGATAGTTACTAGTATTTCAGGAGCAAAGGAGTTAAAGGAAGTAAGAGTGGCCTCAGGTTTCTTATTTGAATATTATGGTACTGTTCACTAAAAATAGGGAAGAAAAAGAAAGACATATGACAGGCTAGAGAAAACACTGTTAAGTCAGAGATGCCGAAAAGGCAGAGAGAAAACAGAATGAAGCAGTAAAGATTTAGACAATTCAAGTGGAGGACAGGAGGGAGCTGAGCTAAAACATATGAATGGACTTTTAATCAGTTGAGGACTCGGCTGAGATTTTAAATTTACTTGCAGATAGTGCCAATCTACATGTGTTTGTGTGATTTTTCTCCAAGAGCTGACTCTGACTTAATTTCAGGAGGTTAAAGATATTCTTCATCATATGCACTATAAAGTGAATAAGGATAATAATTAAAGTACAGAATGAATTTTCCCAAGTAAACAAAAGTGGAATGTGTAAGTGTAAGTGAATGAAGTGAGCTTCAATTGTTCTTCAGCTGCTGATAAGAGTTAACTGGGTAAGTTTCAATTCTGCAAACTCTAACATGTACTGTTGAACCACACTGTCTGGATGAACAGTATTTCATAGTATGACTAGAAAGGAAGAAGGGATTAAAGACAAAATTGCTTCAGTGGGATATTGTTAGTCAATCTGATATACATTTTTAAATTAATAAAAATCACTTACCCATTTTGAAAAGAACTATTCTGTGTTTCTGAATCATCACTATCACTGATAATAATAGTTTCTCCATCTATACTGCTGACATGTCCATTAGCAAAACCATTTTGATGTGATGGAGGGAGGACTTCCAAAATCCTACACTGTAACCTGAAAGAAAATGATACATGTCAAAATGCAAATCATTTGATATTTTAAAATCAAACATTTCAGAACAATCTATTTTGAACTGAAGAGTTATTTTCTTTTATAGAAACTATGGTTGATTGATGTAACCAATTTACTAAAAAGAAAATCTATAACATTCAATTTTAGCAAAGGTTAGCTGCAATTTAAAATAACACAAAACAAGTTTAAAGGTCAATTTATCAAGGTTTTTGGCAATTATATTCTTAACTGAAGTTACTATTTAGAAAATAGTAACTCATTACACAGATCAGGCCTTACAATTTTTCAAAGCCTCTGATATTTTAAATTATGAGTTTCTCCTAATCATAACCACTTTTATTCTCACTGTAATTTCCAATCTCTGGAAAGCTTCCTATTTACTAACTCTATTACCCCTATTTTGGCTTCTTTTACTCTGCTCACTCTATCTGGATTTTATGGGGTACAATTTCAGACTCATTCACCACAATCGAAATAATCCTCAATCCCATTTTACTGTGCCAATTTTCAAGTGAAATAGTTAAAATGTGGTATATCCATACAATGGAGTATCATTCAGCAAAAAAACCCCAGAAATGAAGTACGAATACATGCTACAGTATTTCAGGGATAAACCCTGAAAACATTCTAAGTGAAAGAAAGCAAATGTGAAAGGCTATAATAGTATATGATTCCATTTATATGAAAAACCAGAATAAGCAAATCCATAGAGACAGAAAATAGACGAGTAGTTGTCAGGAACTTGGGGGAATGCGGGCAGAGGGAGAGAGAGGAGAGCAATGGCAGTGGCTGCTAATGGGCACCGACTTTCTTTTTGGGGTATAGAAAATGTTCTAAAATTAGTTTGTAATGATGTACAACTCTATGAAATGCTAAAAACCACTGAACTGCACATTTTAAATGGGTGAATTTTATGGTATGTGAAATATATCCCAAGCTGTTAAAGACAGTATAAGTAAAAGCGGGATAGAGTAGGGAGGGAAAAAAGAGAGAGAGAGGGAGGGAGGGAGGATGGGCATTGCTAAAATTATATCTATGGTACCCCTATAACTCTTAGGCAATCTGGGGGGAGGTTTTATTAAGTAAGACTATTATAAGCACATATATACCTACCAGTGAGTAAATCCCTATTCTCTAGAGAAAAAGTGGTTCAAGATTAGACAAATTAGTTCACTGCATCATCCCAAACCATACTAAAATTTTAGTATATTGTGGACATTCATAAGACTGCCTGTCTATTCACCAGCCCCATTCTCCTAAGAACTTCATTCTTCCCACACCCCACCTTCTTCCAAATAGTTACTAGTAGAGCTGTTATATTCCCACAAGACTGACCAGAGTTAGTTGATACTGTGGGTGGGCACCTTTTTGCTGAGCGAATACATCTTTTCCAAGATTTAAAAATCTGGAATCTAGAAAGTAAATATCAGTTCTTCTCCTATCATGGAATCTCTAAAATATAAAATACTGGTACTGTTGGCACCCATGTTTCCTGCCACATGGAGCGGCCCAATGTGCAGTGAGAGAAGATAAAGCCTAAAACAGAGAGGAGATGGCAGGGGTACCAGACGCAATCAACTCTCTTATTCCTGTCTTTCCTCAGACTTAGCTACACCTTGCCCATCTCAGGTTTAACTGTTTAATCTTCCTTTTGAGTTAATAAACTGGTAATTTGCCCTTCTGCATATGTTTTTTTAAAATGAATTTTTGTCACAGCCAAAATTAACAGAATTATACAAGTCTAGAAAGACAAAAACGGTATATTTAGAGCTGGTTCATTTTAGGAAGCAAGTGGATGGATGTTTATAACATAAGAGCACTTATTTTCATTAGTTTACATTTTTGCATATGCTTATATACTCCCTTAGGAAAACGTCTTTAGTTCTCCCTACAATATCTGATATTGCTATCAGGCACAGAGAAAATCAGGATGGTTGATTCCTGCTAGAAACTTTGCACTGGACCCAAACAGAAGGAAGCAACTGTTTCTATAGCATCCCAACGTTTAAGAATCAACAAAATGTAGACGATGTGGGTGAATTCAAAGCACTCAAAACATCTTATTTTCCACCTTCACTCATTTCCTCTCACTCTGAGACTTACACAGGTTAAATTAAAAGAATCATATATGGTTTCTTTATCATTTTGTCTTAAAAAATTTTTGAGAAAAAAAGAGAAGAGACTCAAATTACTAAAACCAGAAGTGTAAGTAGGGACTTTACTAGTGATTTTACAGGAATAAAAGATTATAAGAAAATACTATGGATAACTGCATGATGACAAACTGGATAACCTAGAGGAAATGGAAAAATTCTTAGAAACACACAAACTACCAAAACTGACCTAAAAAGAAATAGAAAAGCTAGAGAGATCTATAACTAGCAAGAAGATTCAATGAGTAATCAAAAACCTCCCAACAAAGAAAAGCCCAGGACCAGATAGCTTCACTGGTGAATCCTACCAAATTCTTCTCAAAATTTCCCAAAAAATTGAAGAGAACACTTCTTAACTCTTTCTATAAGGCCAGCATTACCTGATAATCAGACAAAGACACGGCAGAATGTGTAAAGAGCTCATAACGCAACAAAAAACAAATAATCCAATTCAAAAATGGGCAAAGAACCTGAACAAATATTTCTCCCCAAAAGATAAAATGGCAATAAACACATGAAAAGATTCTCAGCATCATTATTCACAGAGGGAAAAAAAGCAAAGTCAAAACTGCAATGAGATACCACTTCATACCCACTAACATAGCGATTATTTAAAAAAACAAAAAATGGAAAATGTCCAGCATTGGTGAAGATATAGAGAAACTGTAACACTCATGTACTGCTGGTGGGAATGTAAAATGGTGCAGCTGCTGTGAAAAACAATATGGCGGTTCCTAAAAAGATTAAACAGAATTATCATTGACCTGGCAATTCCACTTCTAGGATATATACCCAAAAGAATTTAAAAAGGGAACTCAACAGGTACTTGTACAACAATGTTCATAATGGCATTATTTACAATAGCCAAAAGGTGAAAATGACTCAAATGTCTATCCACAGATGAATGGATAAACAAAATGTGGTATATACACATACCACAGAGTATTTCTCAGCCATAAAAGGGATGAAATTTTGATACATGCTACAACATGGATGAACCTTGAAAGCATTATGCTCAGTGAAATAAGCCAAACACAAAAGAACAAATACTGTATGAATCCACTTATATGAAGTATCTAGAGTAGGCAAATGCATAGACAGAAAGTAGAATAAAGGTTACTGGAGTGACAGAGAAATGGGGAGTTATTGCTTAATAGGTACAGAGTTTCTGTTTGGGATGATGAAAAAGTTCTGGAAATAGTAGGGATGGTTACACAACACTGAATATACTTAACACCACTGAATTATACCCTTAAAAATAATTACAACGGTAAATTTTATATTATGTTTATTTTTACCACTATTTTCTTTTTTAAAGAAACTTTTTTTGTGTCCTAAAAGTAAAGCTTAAGAAGGCTCAGTTACTAAACCTATATTGGTAGCAAACGGAAATGGTGTCAAAAGAACTGAAGGTTAACTTTCACTACTGGCTGACAGAACTAAACCAGTTAAAGAGGAACAACTCTACAGGAAATCATATCAAAACTTGTTAGGTAATTATGTAGTCTAATGATAAAAAGGTTCTGTAATTTAGTGACATGAACTGCACAAAAACATGCAAGGAATGAAATGGACCCACTTTTGAAGGGCCTGAGTATCATATCCAGGGATCAGATTGCTCAGGGTTCCAGGAGGTGATGAAGAAAGCTTTGCAGTGAACCTTTGATAAGGTTCTTTAAGTTAGAAAATGAGATGGTTTTCACTGGCAGAACCCTGGTGAGTGTCCCTAAGTGGTGATGGTGGTGGTAGTCATGAGGGAAAACCAAAGTAAATGGGTGTATTCTGGGCACAGGTATGGATGGTGTAGTGCCTAAAATGGTTTGACAGTTGTTTGAAGGGAACAGTTTATGACCCCAGTGAGGCCCACAGAACTACAATAATTTAAGAATTAACATTTAAAACCAACAGAAAATTGACAGAAATGCAATTCCCTGACACAGGAATAAGGGAGTAGGAAATCCAAACAGCATAGGGACATTGCCTAGAATGTAATAAATTATATATAAATTATACTAGTTACTACCAATGCTACTATTAGCTTTGTACCACACCTAAGCAACAGGCCACATTTCTTGCTAAATCTAATCAAGGCTAGATCTTTTGTTGGTGCTTAAATTTCAGTTAACTACTCAAGATGTCAAGGCAACACCTAACAGATTTCCAAAGAGACTTAGACGATGTCTTTCAAATCCACTTGCTACAATTTCTTCATTCTAGGGAGTCCAAAGAAGACTGGAGTATTAAAAAAGGTTAAAGAATCACGAAATAAACCCAGATAGTGGGTCTCTGAAAGCATAGAAACTCTCTATACTAAACTTATGCTCCATTATGAGGACAGAGGGCAGGCTGCTGGTAAGATGGTTCTTAGTAATATTAGAGTTCCTGAGTGCCAGATAAATATGGAAATTATACATATTTCTCTCCTCTTATCACTTTTGCAAGTTACATTACTTTTCAGAAGATGAAATTCAGGGTCAGAGAAGTTAAATCATTTGTTAATGGTCACACAACTGGTAATGGTACAGCCAAAATGTTGTTTGACTCTGAAGCCCATATACTTTCTGATTTTCCCATTCTATTACTGGAGATGAGGGGAAACAGCAACACTATATTGACCCAAGGGTATTTCAGAGCTTTACACCAAGGCAGTCAAGAAAGTTCTGAAGTACTAACAACTTAAAACATTTCAGAGTGAAATCAAGTCTGTGAAACACCATCAAGCACAGATGAAGACATGGCAGAAGTTAGCCATAAATCTGTAGCGGAGACAAGCTAAATAAGGAAATAGCCTTTTATGAGAGTATTCTGGAATGGTATATACCTCTCCCCCCAAAAAGTTTTTGTTTTAATAGTCATTTATTTTGTTTTAACAGTCATAGTTTATATCCCAAAACAGAAATTCATTAAAGCAAAAGCAAATTATAAAACATTCTAGAATTGAAATATATGCAGAATTTTTACAAGGCATCGGGATAAAGATAAACAATTAACAGCGAAAGAAAAGACTAGAAACCTGGGGAGACCTACTTGACATAAAAGAAGGCCCCTCTCCCTTTGGGTCTCTAACAATAGAATGTTGAGTCTCTGGCATACTTCATACCTACTCTTCTGTGCTACCTCATTAACCTCTTATTTTCTTGTAATACAGGTGCCAAGAACATTTATTAAAAAATGCTGTGCTTGGATAATTATAGGTAGAAATAGAGTAAACTGGTTTAATTTGAAGTTCAATTTAAAAAACTCAAATTAAGGAGGTTATGTGATACTCATTTTAAGCGGAGGAAACTAGACCAGTCAACAAGCCTGCTACTTCAAACAAGACAGTGAATTAAGTTCATTACTTGTGAGGGGGGTAGAGGAGGTCAGAAATGGTTGCTTTGTTTGTAACTCCTTACTTTTTAGACAGACTGATCAGAAGTAGCTCAAAGAATGTTTCATTTTGAACTGTTCTAAGACTCTTTATGGATCAGAGAACCAGGTCTTATTATTTCTCCAATTAGCATTTGACCTACTACTGTGTTTGCCTGAAAATAAGACCTAGCTGGACAATCAGCTCTAACGCATCTTTTGGAGCAAAAATTAATATAAGACCCGGTCTTATTTTACTATCATATAAGACTGGGTATAATATAATATAATATAATATAATATAATATAATATAATATAATACAATACAATACAATACAATACAATAATACTAGGTCTTATGGTAATTTTCACTCCAAAAGACACATTAGAGCTGATTGTCTGGCTAGGTCTTATTTTTGGGGAAATGGGGTATTATAAGCCTAAATATCATAACAAAAGTATTAGATTCTTACTTAAGATTAAATCTATTATTAAAACATATAATACAAATAAAAATCTTTGGAAATAAAATTCTAGATATAAAACATGGATTAAACTTGTATTCTAGTAAGTTTCAAACACCTGGATGTTATCAGCATGCTGCTAAAACTCTTTAGTATTCAAAATTATCTTAAAGCCACCATAAGTTAGTTTGGCAGAAGTATCAACCGAATTAATTAAAGCTTTACCAAAATACTTTAAAATTCCAACCAGTGTATTCAAATTAATAGGTATGCAAACTGTTTGTGGGCTCAGTTTTATGTTGGCCTAGCATACTGATGCCAACATGTAAGAAAATACGATAACCCTCCGATGCCTTGCTAAAGCGAACCCTGCTCTGTGGGGTCAGCCCCCCCTGCACAACAGCTCCTCCACTGTAGTCAAGGCTGGTCCTCACAACCAATCAGCCTGAGAGTCAATCCTTCTCACTGATGTGCCAATCAAGGCTCAACTACAACAGGAGGGTACACACAACCCATACAAGGGACACACCTGGAGCACACAGCTCAGGTGACCAACAGGCCCCACAGGATACCTACAACTTAAGGCCACTCTACCAAGACTGGGAGACATCGCAGCTCTACCTACATACAAACACAGGGAGGCAGCCAAAATGGGGAGACAAATAAACACATCCCAAATCAAAGAACAGAACAAAGCTCCAGAAAAAGAACTAAACAAAATGGAGACAAGCAATCTAACAGATGCAGAGTTCAAAACACTACTTATAAGGAAGCTCAATGACCTCAGGGAGAACTTCAACAAAGAGACAGGAAACATAAAAATGGAGACAGAAAACATAAAAAAAGAACGAGTCAGATGAAGAATGCAATAACTGAAATGAAAATACATTAGAGGGAATCAACAGTGAATTACATGAAGGAGAGGATCGAATCAGTGATTTGGAAGACAAGGTAGCAGAAAACACCCAATCGAAACAGAAAAAGAAAAAAAAAGAATTAAAAAAAATGAGGATAGTTTAGGGGGACAACATCAAATGTACCAACACCCACATCTTAGGGGTACCAGAAGGAGAAGATAGGAAGGAATTGAAAACCTATTTGAAGAAATAATGATGTAAAACTTCCCTAACCTGGAAAAAGACATACAAGCCCAGAAAATACACAGTCTCAAACAAGATGAACTCAAAGAGGCCCACACCAAGACACATCATAATTAAAATGCCGAAGGTTAAAGATAAAGAAAGAATCTTAAAAGCAGCAAGAGAAGGCAGTTAATAACCTACAACGGAGCTCCCATAAGATTGTCAGCTGATTTCGCAACAGAAACTTTGCAGGCCAGAGGGGATTGGCACGAAATATTCAAAGTGATGAAAAGCTAGGACCTACAACCAAGATTACTCTATCCAGTAAATTATCATTTAGAATCAAAGGACAGATAAAGAGTTTCCCAGACAAGAAGCAGCTAAAGGAGCTCCTCACCACCAAACCAGAATTACAAGAAATGTTAAAGGGACTTCCTTAAGAAGAAGAAAAAAGATAAAAATATGGGTAATACAAAGGCAATAACTATGAGCATATCCATCAACAATTACTTTGCATGTATATGCACCAAATGCTCCAATCAAAAGACATAGGGTGGTTAAATGGATAAGAAAACAAGACTCTTACATATGCTGCCTACAAGAGACTCACTTCAGATGGAAAGACGTGCACAGACTGAAAGTAAAGGGATTCAAACACATATTTCATGAAAAAGGAAGCAAACAATAAAAGCAGGGGTAGTGATACTTATACCAGACAAGAGACTTTAAAAGAAAGATTATGGCAGGAGACAAAGAAGGACCCAGCAATTCCACTTCTGGGTATTTACCAGAAGAAACACTAACCTGAAAAGACATATGCATCCATATATTCACTGAAGCATTATTTACAATAGCCAAGATATGGAAGCATACTAAGTGTCCATAAATGGATGAATGAATAAAGAAGAGGTGGTACATATATACATTGGCATATTACTCAGCCATAAAAAATGAAATCTTGCCATCTGCAACAACATGGATGAACCTAGGGCGTATTATGCTAAATGACATAAGTCAGAGAAGGACAAATACCATATGATTTCACTTATATGTGAAACGAACAAAACAGAAGCAAACTCAGATACAGAGAACATTTTGATGGTTGCCATATGGGAGGGGTGTTGGATGTGAGTGAAAATGGGGAAGGAATTAAGAAGTACAAATTAGGGGCTGGCCCGGTGGCTCAGGCGGTTAGAGCTCCATACTCCTAACTCCGAAAGCTGCCGGTTCGATTCCCACATGGGCCTGTGGGCTCTCAACCACAAGGTTGCCAGTTCAATTCCTCGAGTCCTGCAAGGGATGGCAGGCAGCGCCCCCTGCAACTAAGAATGAACACGGCACCTTGAGCTGAGCTGCCGCTGAGCTGCCACTGAGCTCCCGGAAGGCTCAGTTGGTTGCAGCGTGGGCTCTCAACCACAAGGTTGCCAGTTCGATTCCTCGAGTCCCGCAAGGGATGGTGGGCTGTGCCCCCTGCAACTAGCAACGGCAACTGGACCTGGAGCTGAGCTGCGCCCTCCACAACTAAGACTGAAAGGACAACTTGAAGCTGAATGGCACCCTCCACAACTAAGATTGAAAGGACAACAACTTGACTTGGAAAAAAAAAAAAAAGTCCTGGAAGTACACACTGTTCCCCAATAAAGTCCTGTTCCCCTTCCCCAATAAAATCTTAAAAAAAAAAAAGAAGTACAAATTGGTAGTTACAAAACTGTCATGGGGATGTAAAGTACAGCATAGGGAACATAGTCAATAATATTCTAATAACTATGTATGGTGTCAGATTTATTGGGGTGATCATTTCATAAGTTATGTAAATGTCTAATCACTGTGTTGTACACCTGAAACTCATAATATTGTATGTCAACTATAATTGAAAAAAATAAAAAAAAAATTATTAAGAAAAAAAGAGATGATAATCTTGTGAGGAGGTAAGCCCAACATATGAAAATCAGAGACAACAAAACATTAAATAAAATGAAGGCCATCCATTTAGCAGCAAGTGACCTGTTTTTAACATGATAATATCTGAGAACACTTAAATAGGCTTCTGTGTGAAGGATGGATACAGGAAGAGAAGCAGGCTTCTTGCCTTTCTTCTATCTTGCGGTCATCCTCAACAAAGAAAGTAATGGTCACAAACATGGGATGATGGAGCAGAAAACAGCAAAGACCCTAGGTTCCTGACAACTCTGTGGACCTGCCTTCCCAGCCCTACACTACAATGCCTGGACTTAATTTTGCATGAGAGAAAAATTTCGATTTTGTTTATGCCACTAAAATTTTTTCTATTATATGTACCCAAGTCAAATCCTAGCTGATAAGAAAAAGCAATAAACAATCTATTAGGTGTACTAGGTACTTTTACTAAGCATTGGTTGGTTTACAAACATTTTGTCTATGTTAAACTTATTTTGAGTGAGAATGTCGTATTCTTCAATTCAGCCAATAAAAACTGAACAAGATTTTCAAACTTGAAAGTTATACCGGGTCACTGGCAATAAAGATTTCAAGTCCTATTTGTTTCAGGAAGCTGAAAATCTGAAGAAAAATAAGTTTAACAACCTATGGTTTGTGGGTGTGGCTGTAAGAGAGCAACACGAGGGATCCTTGTAGTGACAGAAATGTTGTGCATCATGACAATGAGTATGTCAGTGTTAATATCCTGGGTGTGACATTGTACTGTAACTTTGCTAGGTAGTACCACTGGGGGAAATTCTGTATTATTTTACAACTGCATTTGAATCTACAGTTACTCAAAATACAAAGTTTAATTTAAAATGCTAATAATATTTTGTTTCTTTATTTGTCTGGTTCCTTTGTTTTCAGTTTTATATCTCACGTATCAGTGAAATCACATGGTTCTCTACTTTTTCTGTCTGACTTATTTTGCTTAGCATAATAATCTCAAGGCCCATCTAATTCATAGGCATAGACAATAGTTTAGTGGTTACCAGAGGGTAAGGGGGGCAGGGGGGTGGTAGATGAGGGTAAACGGGATCAAATACGTGGTGATGGAAGGAGAACTGACTCTGGGTGATGAACACACAATGTGATATATAGATGATGTATTACAGAATTGTACACCTGAAACTTAGGTAACTTTACTAACCATTGTCACCCCAATAAATTTTAAATTAAAATTAAAAAATGCTAATGATAAATATTAGGAAAGTATTAATTCCAATTAAAAGCATTCATTTCACATCATAGGAAATCAATAAAAGATGAAAGTCATGTATAATATATGCATTACTAAAAGCTACAGTAAATAAAGACACTGTAGTATTAGCAAAAGGAAGATAAAAGGGAGGGAAGAGAGTCCAGAAACAGGCCCAAGATTCCATTTATATTTATATTCTGCAAAAGGCAAAATTATAAGGACACAGAAAACAGATCAGTGGTTGCCAGAGGTAGGGGGTGGGGGCAAGGGTTGACTACAAAGGGGCACAAAAGAACTTTTGGGGGTCATGAAAATGTTCTATGTCATATTGTAGGTGTCAAAAGTCAGAACTATACACTAAAAAGAGTGAATTTTCTCACAAGAAAGTAATGTACTTTAAAAAGCTTTATTAGTTTAGACTACTTAAGGTGAAGGCTTACTGGAAGTAAGGTATTAAACTATTCTTTAACTTAAAAGAAAAACATTTATTGCTTTTCTAAAATCATTAATACATATAAGAATGGCAAACTGAAGTGGGTACACTTGTTAGATCTCATTGAAGTATAGACTGGGCCTCTACATTTATCAGAAGAAAGTCACAGAAAGTTCTGTGTAATGCACAAACTATGTAAAGGGAGTCCTAGTCTACATTTTGTTTCCATCTTAACTGTAAACATAAAAATTCATCATAAAATCCCTAGTTTTCATGGAAATAAGTTCAATATATTGGTATTTTCTCTTACAACCTAAGTTATTAGTCAAACCAAATAAAATCAGATGATTTCTATACAACAAAAATACAGTGCATGAAAATAACTACGAATTTACAAAGAAATCATTACATACACAACTAACAAATTAAGATGACAAAACTATACTTATTACTCTGCATTCTCAAATTCTTTTAGCTGGAAGCTCAAAGAAAATAACCTAAATATGTTTACTATCCTTAGGGTCCATAAACATTGTTAATATAACAATGAAATCAACATGCTGACTCACTGGCTGGAAGCAGATGAAGAAAGATGCAAGTATGCCTTTATAAAAGATAACTCAGGTAAAGGTAAACCTCAGCCCATTCTAATGGCCAATCATAACAAATTATTAATGGAGTGCTAAATTCATTTGGTACTACAGTACCTTTTATTCATTCTATTCGAATGTTAGTGATGTATCACTAGCCAATAAGACTTATCTATGTCCTTTTGCCATTCCAGTTTTGTTGAGAAATAATTGATGTATATCACTGTATAAGTTTAAGGCGTACAGCATGACGATTTGATTTACATATGTTTTAAAATGATTACCACACTAGGCTTAACTAACATCCATTATCTCATATAGAAACAATTAAAAAACACAAGGAAGACAACTATTTTTTCTTGTGATGAGAACTCTTAGGATTTATTCTCTTGACAACTTTCCTTTATACCATATAGCAGTGTTAACTATAGTTACCATGGTGTACATTATATCCCTAGTATTTATTTATCTTATACCTGAAGTGTATACTTTTGAACCACCTTTCTTCAATTCCCTCTCCTCTTGATGTCTCTTTATGCATTTATCTTATTAAGTACTTTATTAGTCATTACTATGTATTTCACTTATCTTTGCCCTGGAAACTCCATTCCTACTACCAATAGCTTATACAATGCTTGAGAACAGTTAAGTACGAATGTTTTACTCATATTTGATTATCCTGTTGCATCTAACGCAGTGGTTTTCAGAAGTTATTGAATTCAACTGGCTGAAACAAAAAAACATGACTTGAGACTCTATCACATCAAGTTTCATTTTCTTTACAGCACTGATGAGTATCTGAAACGATCGTGATTTGTGTTTCTCTTGCACTTAAATGAAAGCCCCTACTCCTTGGTTTATTCACTACCATCTTCCCAAGACCTACAACAATACTGAGCATACAATGTTTATTGAATGAATCACATAAAATATGGCTTTGTGTATATTTTGAGTACAAAACTAAAATATTCCCTACCATCTCCAAGAAAAAGGCCATAAATAATTGCATTTTCATCCCTGGAAACTGTGCCAAAAGACAGAAAAACAACAAATAAATGAAAATTTGATTTTCCCGAACCATGCTTGCAGTCACCTTTTGTTGCCACTAGATAGCATTCTTTCATCTGCAAGCAAAACATTTGAAAAGAAGATAGTTTTAAACAGCTTAGAGTACAGAAGTAAAATAATTAAGGTACTTTCTGATAAGTACAACGGTTAAAAATTTAAATAGCAGGAGAACCTGTTTAGATATTGGAGATTTTCCCCCTTTGAATCAATGATCAGAAGATAATGCTGATTTTTCAGACACTCAACAATAGGAGCTGGATCAATCTTAGAGTGTTCGATCAAAAGCTTAATCCAACCACCTATAAACAAAATCCTATGTCTCTTGATGCTTTGAAAAGTTATAAAATGCTCAAATAATGTGAGAAGTAAATCTTGAGTGGTAAGTACATTCACCTATCATCTTTTAATCCTGCTTAAGTGCTATCCTTTAGTATTTGTTTAAATACTCATGTATTCCTCCTAAACAGAAGCACAGTGGTTCTGACACTGCCGATGCTTGAAAACTTCCTCGCTTGTGACCTAGGGCAAGTTTTAATTAATTAACCTGTGTATGAACTCCTCAACTGTAAAATGAGCAAGTGAGCACGTATCACATATGGCTGTTGTGGGAATTAAATAAGATAGTATAAGTAAAAAAGCTTAGAACAGTGCTTGGCAGAGAGTAAGCTCTCAAAAGTTTACTGGTAATGTCATCATCTCCCTAAAATGACATGTAGTGGACTCTCAAGAACAGTGATTATGGTGTGAGAAAATAAGGGATGGGCTACAAAAAAGATGAGTAATCACAGTTGGCGGACTCTTCACTTGTCTCTGTCAAGTACAGGAAGGATCTAGTATTTCCTGAATGCTTTATGTGCCAGGCACTATGCTGGGCTTCTAACAAATAGTGACCACCGTGGTGGACTGTTGCAGTTATGGCCCCATTAAATCACACATCCCTGATCCTCTCCCACGTTAATTGTGGATTTGCTCATGTGACCATCAGTGGAACACTAGCTAACATGGAGCATGCTGAGGCTTGAAATGTGCTTGAAGATTGGCGTTTGCCCTCTCTTGATGCTGGGAACCCTGCTACCACCCTGGGAATAAATTTGGACTAGCCTCCTGAAGGATGAGAGGCCATAGGAAAGTGGCCACTCCCGTCTGAGGCCCCACACAGGCGAGTAAGGCTATCCTAAAGTAGAAGCCCTAGACAACCCAGCCCCAGACAGGCCAGCCCAGACCTTTGGAACATTCCAGCCAACCACAGAATTGTGAGAATAATGTTTATAGGCCACTAAGTGTTGGAGGTGGTTTGTTATGCAGCAAAAGCTAACTAATACAACCATTATATAAATGTAGATATTATTTCAATTTTATAGATTAGGAAAGTCAGTTTGACTCCAAAGGCTTTTTTCTACCATACCAAGCGACCTCCGCCACCATACTGAGGTTCTAGAAAAAAAGGGGATCTCTGGGGATTTTATTCTACAATCCTAATTTAAGCAGTAAGCTTTCCTCTATACCAAGAGTCAGCATACTATGGCCCATGAGCCAGATACAACCTACTACCGCCTGCTGTATATAGTACGCAAGTCATGAATGGTTTATACTTTTTTTTTTTTTTTTCAATTTTTACTGGGTGACAGTGTGTTTTTCTAGGACCCATCAGCTCCAAGTCAAGTCGCTATTTTCAATCTAGTTGTGGAAATCACGGCTCACTGGCCCATGTGGGACTCGAACTGACGACCTTGGTGTCATGAGCACTGCACTCTCACCAACTGAGCCAACAGGCCGCTCTTGGTTTATACATTTTTAAATGGTTTAAAATAAAAATCATATTTTGTAACATGTAAAAATAATGTGAAATTCAAATTTCAGTGATCATAAAGAATTACTAGAATACAGCCAAGTTCATTCACATATTGTCTAAAGCTGCTTTGGCACTGAAACAGCCAAATCCGGTGGCCAGTACAGGGACCACATGGACTCTAAAGTCTATATTTACTCTCTGGCCCTTCATTTTAAAAAAGTGTGCTGACCTCTACTCAGGTTTATTCTCTTGGCATATATTTTAATTTAAACAAATTTGGCTGGCCTTTAGTGATGAGGTTTTTTTTTTTTTTTGGTACTTTTACAACTTTTCCTTTCATTGAAAATAATTTTAGCTTATGTCATTTCTCTCACTTTAACCTTTATCTTTGGATGGTCTCTGAATTTAAGAGAGACAAACAACTCAATTTTTAAAATAGTAATTCAGAACCAATGGGTCAAATGAATTTCACTTACGTGCCATACTATTGGCCTCCAAGGCAGCATAGAAAATTCACAAATTACAATTTTATCTCGTTCTCAGAAAAATTCGAAATATATATAAGAAACTATATATATAAGAAACTATAAACTTACGTTCGCCAAATGGAACAGACTATGAAGGAGGTTGAAAAGAATATGGTATCTTATTCACAAGACCCTCTAATTTCTCAGCCCTAAACCGTGTAATAGCCATGTAGACATGAATTTCCCTTTTATTCTTCATAGGGATTTCGGGACAGAAGTAGCTATACACACTCTCCCCTCTTGTGAGATTTGTCTAATATTCTCCTGTCTAGGGAACTAAGAACTTCAGAGCCACTACTATTCTGCTTCACCCTCCTGCTGCTGCTAACTAGTTCAATGAGATACAAACTGACGCGAACACTTGATTTCCCTTTATCTTAGAAAAGAGGTAGACCTCAATTTACTTGCCACTCCCCATTTTTATCATTTTTCTTAACCATAATATGCTCCAGTAATGACTGTAAGTCCTGGTGAGGACTCAGTTGACTTACTGTACTTGGCATTCATGCAAAGGATCAATAAAGAAGTTGCCATAGAAACTAACCACCCTCACCCCCAACATTTACTTTTTTTTCTTAAAGCCTTTAGTTTTATAGAGCAATTTTAGGTTCAGAGCAAAATGGAGAGGAAGATATAGATTTCCCATACACCCCTGCACCCACACATGCACAGCCTTCCCCATTGTCAACATTCCCATCAGTTGTGCGTTTGTTACAACTGATGAACCTACATTAATTAATAATACATCATCACTACCCAAAGTCCACAGTTTACAAGGTTCAGTCTTGGTGTACAGTCTATGGATTTGGACAAATGAATAATGACATGTATCCATCGTTACAGTACATGCAGAGTAGTTTCACTGCCCTAAAAATCCTCTGTGCTTCACTAATTCATCTCTTCCCTTCACCTCAAACTCTGGCAACCACTGATCTTTTAACTGTCTTCATAGTTTTGCCCTTTCTAGAATGTCATAATTGGAATCATACCACATATATCCTTTTCAGATTGGCTTCTTTCACTTAGTAATATGCATTTAAGGTTTCCCCATGTCTTTTCATGGCTTGATAGCTCATTTCTTTTTAACACTCAATTATATTCCATTGTCTGGATGTACCACAGTTTATTTATCCATTCACCTACTAAAGGACATCTTGGTTGCTTCTGTTTTGGCAATTATTAATAAAGCTGCTATAAATATTTGTGTGCAGGTTTTTTGTGGACATAAGTTTTCAACTCCTTTGCATAAATACTGAGGAGAATATAACAATTTTGAAAATTCTAAGTCACTTATCAATATCATGAGAATTAAAATGAAACTGAAAACACTGCCGACTCTGCAATGTCTTCTAATACTACCATTATATACTGTGCCAGGGCAGTATACTTTGTAGTTAACGTTCATTTCCTGTCCTTCTTTGTTATAGGTGCCACTTCTTGCTGCTGTCAGTATATCAACTTTCAGAAGTACCTTCTCACACCTGTTGCTTCAAATCTCCATGAATTCTTGTAGCTCTGAGAACTTCTTGACTGTGCTTGTAAAATGTCTGAAAACAAGTTGCCCAAGCCAAGTCTAATTTTAAAAAAATTACCAAATACCCAATTATATTTTGACTCAATTTTCCAGATTCTCTCAAACTCTAGTCTTGAATAATGACTCAGTTGTCCAAAATGTTTGTTTGTTGTGTAACTTCTACCTCCTTTTTCCTTATTCAATTCTCCAATTCCAGGGTGGGGGAGAGAAGATGGGTTTATCATGCAAGCATTTGAGTTCCCTAGATCACAATCCTCCCAACTATTTATTAAAAAATGATTATCAGGCTTGTTAAAAAGATATAATAAAGTTAATTGAAACATAGATGCCTTAAAACCTACTTGTGTAGTGATTTTTAGAAGATCATGTACAAATGTGGAATGACTTCAAAAACAAACAACTGTGTCTTTCTAAGACACTGAAATTGTTAAAGGGGGTTTCCTTTCAGAGTTGCAATAGGGAGTTTGATTCCAAGTAACACTGGCTCAGGCAGCTATTGGAGCGCACATCATTACTGGCATCTCTCAAAACGAAAAAAACGAAACAAAAACCCCAACAAACTGCATGGCACTCAATAAACACAATCAAATACTAACAGAACACCTACATCAAACGGCAATATTATATAATATAGCTTAAAAAGATTCACATTCATCACGTCATTTCATCCTATGAGGCAACACTGTAAGGCGGAGGTCTATTTAACAGATGAAAAAGACTAAAGCTTAAAGAGCTTAAATTACTTGCTCAGAGCCAATACTGCTAGTCATAAAAGGCAGAATCCAAAACTAAGGAGACAGTGATACAGTAAAAAGAACTGATTTTGTAAGTCAGCCCTACCTGAATTTAAATCCTACCATTTACTACTTTTAGGGCTGGAATGGAAGCTCCAATGGCTTTGTTTTGTTCACTGCTCTATCTCCAGTGTCTAGAACAGTGCAAGTAAATTGCAGGAGATGAGTAAATATATGTTGAACAATTACAAAAAAATCATTTAACTTCTTTGGATCTGTTTCCTTATCTGTAAATGGACACAGTGAGTTCTTGTCTCATATCTGCTGACATAACGTGTACACAAAGCATCTGGTAGGTATTTAAGAATTAATAGACCTGACTCCTAGTTTAGTGTTCTTTTCACAAGACCACCCATCTTCTCATTTCTCTTGTAGGCTCTAAGGAAGTAGCCTAGAACAAATGTCAGCATTATTAAGAGGCAGGCTGGGTGGTAATCAGGATGGGGAGGGTAAAGAACTAAACTGTTGGCTCAGTCAAGTAGTCAGCTGATCTCTTTACTACCTCTGCCATAGCAATGACAAAGGATCTTCTAGAAGAATCTGTTAGCTGATTGCGGTACTATCAAGAAAGAGAAAAGACAACTCAAAAAATGGGAGCAAATATTTGTAAATCATATATCTGCTAAGTAATTCTTACAACTAAGTAATCAAAAGATAAACAACCCCATTTAAAAATGGGCAAAGGACCAGTATAGACATTTCTTAAAAGAAAATATACAAATGATGAATAAGCACATGAAATGATGCTCAATATAATTAGTCATTAGGGAAATGCAAATCAAAACCATAATGAGGTACCACTTCACACCCACTAGGATGGCAAAATAAAAATTACAAAAAAGGACAATAACAAATTGTCCATACATATGGCGTGGTGGGGATGTGGCAACACCAGAACTCGCATGCATCACTAATGGGAAGATAAAATGATGCAGCTGCTTTGGAAAACAGTTTGGAGGTTCCTCAAATCTTAAACATAGTGACCATATGACTTTGCAATTACTACAATACTAGACATATACCCATGGAAACTGAAAACTTATGTTCACAGAGAAACTTGTACATGGATGTTCTTAATAGCATTATTTATAATAGCCAAAAAGTGGAACAACTCAACTGTCCATCAACTGATGAACAGATACATAAAAATGTAAGAGATCCATACAGCAGAATTTATCAATAAAAAGAAATAAAATAGATGTTACAGTGTGGATGAACCTTGAAAACATAGTAAGTGAAGGAAGCCACACACAGGAGGATACATATTATATGATTCCATTTATAAAATGCCAGAATAGACAAATCCATAGAAACAGAAAATAGATTAGTGGTTGCCAGGGCCTGAGAGGAGAGGGCAGTCGGGAGTGCCTGCTAATGAGTACAGGATTTCTTGGGGTGATGAAAATATTCTGCAATTAGATAGTGGTGATAGTGGCACAACCTTGTGAATATACTAAAACACACTGAAAGGCACATTTTAAATGGGCAAATTTAATGGTGTGTAAATTATATCTCAATAAAGCTTGTTTAGCAAAAAAAGCAGAAGATAAAAATGTGTGCACTATGTAAGCAAGTTCTTCACATTCTGTGGAGAAAGGATGAAGAGTGAAAGGTGGGAGTGGGAACACAGATATCTCATACTAGTGGATCCCATGAAGACAATAAGTGACTGCTATTTCTGTCACCGGGAGAAATCCATTTAATTGTCTAAATAAGCCCCTAATGATAAACCTCAGGCTGCTGCCAGGTATAAAGGCCGAAGGAGCCTACACATGAAAGTCAAAATGGACACTTAGGAAACTCAATCTGGAGCTTCTCTCATCACCGAAGCTGGGCTCTGGCTAGCCTACCTCTTAAGGATGCCGGGATCTTACCACTACCATCACCGCGAAACTGAACTCAATCCCAAAGTTACACAAGTAGATGTGAAGCCAGAAGAGACATATATTCCTTGGGGTCTAGAACACATTCCACACGAAAAACATCATGCAATATCATTTCTCCGTATCATTGTAATAGAATAAGAGTTTATAAGCATGACAGAGAACTCAAAAATCAAAATGGGAAAGACTAACTTTTTTTACTTGTTTATTGAACACTTGCTGTGTGCCTGGCACTTTACACACAGCATCTCAGTTAATCTTCAAAATAATTCTACTAAGTATGCAAAGGAGAGATAAGTGATGCTAAATATTTGCAAAAAAGTTACACAAGTAGTAAGTAGGTGGTGGAGGTACAATTCCAACCTGAGGAAATCCAGTCATTAGTCAAGTTTACATATTAAAGTTATTCTAACTGAAATTTAAGTGAAAAAGATAAAAGGATAGCGTATATGCAGAAACAGAATCAAAATTGCTGAAATCTCAAGCCAGGCTTGAAGCTTAATTATAACATAAAATATGATTTTTAATAGAAGCTAATCAATCATAGAAGAAAAATATTAACTTCCATATAAGTCTCTTGAGCCAACAACAGCCTTATTTCCCCAGTAAAATGCTGCTATATTCTATTTATGTAGCAATTCAAAATGTATACCGCATGCACTCTTTTTAGTCTCACCATAACCTGAAAGGATGTCATTCTCCAACAAGGTCAGTCTGACTCCAAAGCCTAGACTATCACACTATTCTGCCTCCCATAAAACTAGAAATTCGTAACTTTTC